>NW_012120709.1:27955918-27981316 GCF_000951035.1 Colobus angolensis palliatus | reverse complement strand
CGTGTGAGGCTCGCGCACTTTCTGCGCTCGGCGGCCTCGGCGGCGGCTCCGGCCCCTCCCTGGCGCGGGGATGGGGAAGTTAAGGCAGCAAGCGCCGACGAGGGTGCGTCCCCTTCCCTGGCGGGCACACCTCCTTGTTCTCCCTGCAGGAATGTAGAGTTGCGTGGGGCTCGCTGGTTTTCTCTGGAGTTAATTGCCTCCTATACAGGGTCGTGTCGAGGTCGTCTTAAACCGTGGCCACTTTCCTGAGTGCACAGCCCTCAGTCCCGTCACAAAACCACCTCCCCCCGGCCCCGGCCTCATCCCCACCTCCATGGGAGAGCCCAGAGCCACAGAATTAGCTCCTAGCACGCAACCAACAAGTCAGAGTCCAGATGAACCCGCTCCATTGGGAAACTCAGTTTTTCATCTACTCCGGGCACCAAGACGTATTTGCAGGGGCCACAGCAAAAACTACCCTTTATCAAGCTACGTGCCCCTGCCTGAAGCACAGCAAATAAACATTCTGCACAGAGGCAGTAAAACCAAGGGTACATCTGACGAAGAATGCACCACACCTGGACAATTATTACACAGCTATACAGGGTGTGCTTGCACGCACGCATGAATACCTGTGCGTGGCACAGGGCCCCAGCGCGGCTTGCTTATGATCCCTCCAAGGTGACCAAGCACTGAGCCACCCTGCCTCAGCAGTAAAATACACACATTTACCAGTCCCTTCAACCCACAGCCAGGAGCTAGGCAAACGCCCACAGAGGAGGGAGGACACACTTTAGATTAACCCTACATTCAGCTTGAAGAGCCAAACTCTGTGAACCGCAGAAGATAAAACTTCTGCCATGGAACTGCTAAGGTACGCCCAAGGAAAATTTTTTTTTGCAGGTTAGTGGGAGCAGCCGAAGTCTATGTACTACTGCAACCTTTCCTATTTCATTTTATGTTTCACTGCCCTCTGGACTCAGATCCTGGTTTTTGATAAGAATAAAGACACAGCAAGCAGGGCTGAAAGGGAGACTACCTCTATAGTTGCATGCAAGCTGCTGTTCAGGGGAAGGAAGGGATGGTCAGTTCAGTTTTCCAACAATGTTCCTCATCTCCAACAAGCCATGGTAGCCTGATTCCTACCCCTGCCCACTCAAGTGCTTTTCAGTCAGCTTACCAAAGCCCCCTCCTCTACCCAGGACTACCAATGACAACCTGCCAGAGGCAGGCCAGCTTGCCTCATCTCACTGAAGCCAGCATTCAACCACCCTACCCTACCCCATATGCCAGACTTGCTGGAGACCTCTGCCTCAGATTCTGCACTCTCCCACCTCCTCCCACACCCGATTTTCTCCCCAAGTCAGATGATGTCTTTCTGTCCATCTCAACATAATTACAGAACCACCCAGTTCTCCCCACCAAGCAAATCATGCATTCTCTATGTTAACTACCCTGCTTTGTTCATTATACATTGTACACAGGTATCAAAATATCACACTGTGCCCAGTGTGATATTATTGGGGTGCCTTCATCCTGCACCCCAACTTTGATGGTATTTCAGAGGGATGGAGGAAGTGGTAGCTTGTTTACAACCCAGAGCTGGTTTTGAAGCTGAGAGGAACGCCTTGCTCATATTGTGCAATTCAGCTCTAACTCATATATATAAAACATATATATTTATTATATACAAATATATGTCAATTAAAAATAATAATTCAAACAATCATGCATCCTCCAAGAAAGCCACTGAACCACTGTCACCTCCCACCTCTCATCTAGATCAGCTCTGTCTGGTCAGCATCACCTTACCAGGAATGGACAACCCCATGGTCTCTCAAGACCAGCAGCAAAGATATCTCTGCTCCCATTTAGCCCTCAAAGGAAAACGAAGGGAATATGGCTAAAGTGAGAACATCCTGTAGATAAGTCAATTATTGGGGGTTTTTCCAACATATATTTAACGAGAACCTTCTCTACAAGAGCAAGTGTCAGAGTCCCAGCAGAAAACAGAGACAGGAGTCTCCTAAGTGTGGATTTGAAGATGGGGATCTGTTTGCCCACACAAACTGCTGGCTTAAGCTTCAGATGGCCCCTTGCAGAGAAGGACTAGTAGGGCAGGGCCAGCTACTTGCTCATTTTGATGTTGATTTGCAACTTGGATGCTAGAGAATTGGTAAGAATATTCAAACATGGTTAATGTACTCCTTGCAAGCCCTCCTATCTAATCATTATCTACATTCCAAACCATTCTCAGGTGGATAATCAGCAACCCCCCAAGACTGTGCCTGCTGCACAACTACAGGGCACAGTGGAAGACACGCTGAATTTCGAGTCAGAAGGTTGACTTTCTAGCTATGGGGACTTGGCCAAACCTCCTCAGAGCTTCAGTTTTCTCATCTGTAAAATAGGGATCTTAATCCCTACAAATCTCACAGGACTGCTGAGAGTACCAGATGAGCTAAGTATATGAAATAGCTGTGCAAATTTGTGTGAAGGCCTCCAGAGAGAAATAGTGCATGCAGGTGGCATTACAGACATAGATTCTAGTCCTGGCTTTGCAACCAAATTATTATGTGATTTTTTTTTTTTTTGTCTTGATCATCTTGCCTCTCTGGACGTTGATTTCTTCATAAGTTAAATGAAAAGACACCTTTCAGTGCTGACCACTCCCAAACTGGGTCATGAGATAGGAGCAGTCACAGACAAGGTCACCCAGGACAGGAGTTAGAGCTGAATTGTGCAATATGAGTGAGGTGTTCCTCTCAGCTTCAAAACTAGCTCTGGGTTGTAAACAAGCTACCACTTCCTCTATCCCTCTGAAGTAACGACAAAGTTGGAGTGCAGGATGGAAGGCAGTACCCCATCCCCCTCTGTCCCAGCTTGCATGGCCTTGCTCGGATGCTGCCCAGCATCCTGATGAAAACATGCACGGAAATGCCATGACAGACTCACAGCTGTGTATGAAACAGTCTTAAGCCTGTTGTCAGACTTTAAACTGCCCTCCTCTGTCTTTCTGCCCATCCCAGGCCACTGGAGATGGAGGTAGAGGACAAACACACAGAGGTCACAGTGTCCCACATTTTTATCCAGATGGAGTCCCGTTTAAAATAGCAGCAAGGACAGGCACGAAGAGGAAGAAACTCCCCAAAGCCTAATTTGACTTCTTTCTGTTCTTTCTCATCCTGTGGCCTTCTCACATGCTCACCTCCTGGCTGGCCAACTTCTATTCATCCTTCAGGTTTCAGAGCAGCCTCCTTAGGCACCTAGGCTAGGTTATAGCCCTCACTCTAAGGCTCTAGTCCCCTGTAGCCTTTGATACTTCCTCTCTGGTCACTTGCTTAATCTCCATCTTCCTCTTAATCTACAAGCAGCAGAACGGCAAAACCAGTCTATCTCATTCATGTCTATATGCCCAGTGCCCAGCATACTCTTGGCACATGGTGGCACTCAATGTTTATAGGATGCATATATTTAAATGAAGGTGAGAAGTGACACCCCCTTTGTCCTGGTGGCAATGGTTGGTTAAGGGGCCAATATTGTTGAATCTCAGATCTTTTCTTACCACCATCTGCTTCCCACCTCGTTTTTTCCCCCAAAGCAGGCCTCTCTGAGTCACACAACCAGACCAGAGTCATTAAAACAGAAAAGGGACTTCCCTGCCCTTAGGATAGTAAACATTGTTCCCTCTTCCATGTTACTTTGGCCAAATAACTACCATTTACCTCACCAGCTCAAGCAAAATAGAAATACCCGCCTGCCCCCAAAGAAATAACTCCTTCTCCTGCTGTTGCCAAAATCTACTTCAGTCAGGAAAACGTCCAAGATAATTGATGAGGTTTAAAATACAAATGCACCCAGAGCATAGAATAAGTAACTTATATTCTCACTCTTGATTAAATTAAATCCAAAGAGGAGTTTCTGGAAATAGCAGTAACTTATTTTGCATAGCAGTGATCTACATTTGCATAACATTATAACAGCATTATCTATCTCATTTCATCCTGCAGCAACCCTTTAAAGTGGGCCAAAGCAAGAACTATTGTCACCCCCATTTTACAGACCTTAAGCGCTGAAATTCAGAAAGGAAGACTACTTGCTTTGCCTAAAGTTAAACAGGCTTGCTAACTTACTGTTAGTAAGGGATAAATTTGAACCCAGGCTCTCTTTTTCTGCCACATCTGATACTTCCCTTAGGAAAAGAAGAGCTGGTATTTCAAGTTCTGGGTATAGTGGAACAGTGGGAACTAGGACAGAAAGAAGGAAAGGGAGTGGCTCTAGGTCTCACCTCCTTCACAGCTCAGCCCTGCTTTACCAGCGCTGCCTCCCTTCCCAGGTACCTAGCCTAGGTGAGATGCTATATCTGCTTGACCCTCAGGCCCTGATTGGGACAAGTTAGCAACAATGTTACAGTTACAAAGCTCACAAGTCCAGTCCTATTTTCTGTACTTTTCTAGGAGATGAATTTAGCGATGGATTTGGTTTTCAATGTGTTCCAAAACCTGTGAGAGAGCACGAGTTTTAGAAGGTGCCCTCAGACGGGCACAGTGACCTATGCCCTTAATCTCAGCACTTACGGAGGCTGAGGCGGGAGGATCGTTTGAACCCAGGAGTTTGAGACCAGCCTGGGCAATGTGTCCAAGCCCCACTTCTACAAAAAATAGAAAAATGAACCAGGCACGGTGGCACATGCCTATAGTCCCAGCTACTTAGGAGACTGAGTGGGGAGGATCACTTGAGCCCAGAAGGTCAAGGCTGCAGTGAGCTGAGATCGCACCACTGCACTCCAGCCTGGGTGACAGAGAGAGACCCTGTCTCAAAAAAAAAAACCCTCAAGTTTTGGTTCCACTGTTTACCCTTGTCTGGTCCTTCATCCCTGAGTAAATCAACTTCCTAAACTTCTATAACAGGAAAGCATTTAGACCTTTCTCACAAAGTGTGTGAAGTGGGAACCTAGAAGTTTTGCATAATTATGTAGACCCAAGGAGAAACCTCCTGACATAAGACAATGGGTGGCTGAGGGTCCCCGGGAAATTACCTCTTTCCCTGGGAATATAGAGGAGTAGAACTCCCCCTCCTGGGTTTGAAGTGAATGAGAGGAACTTAAGCTGAAGATTCTTTGAAAATCCCTGTGTAATTACACATCAAGGCCTGTGTCTTCTTCCCTTGAGGCCTTTGCAGTACATTCACTGGGGATGCATGCGCTAGGCACAGACGAGCCTAGAGATGTGACCAGTCAGCTTGGACACAACATAATTGAAATGTGATGCTTTGTTTCAGCAGATGCCTCTGCACTCTCGTAGGGCCAGCAAGACAGGGACAGCAGACAGTCAGACTAGCTTTTTGGCCCACCTCTCCTGGATACATTCCTTTTCCTATTTTTTTTTTTTTTCTTAAGACAGAGTTTCTGTCACCCAGGCTGGAGTGCAATAGTGCGATCTCCGCTCACTGCAACCTCCACCCACTGAGTTCAAACGATTCTCCTGCCTCAGCCTCCCGGGTAGCTGGGATTATAGGTATGTGCCATCACACCTGGCTGATTTTTGTATTTTTAATAGAGACGGGGTTTCACCATGTTGCCCAGGCTGGTCTCAAACTCCCGACCTCATGTGATCTGCCCACCTCGGCCTCCCAAAGTGCTGGGATTACAGGCATGAGCCACCATGCCTGGCCTTCTCTTCGATACATTCTAACAGAAACCTAGGATCTCCCACACCCCTTTTCCAGTCAGAACAGATCAAAATGTTCTCCCCTCTGGCCTTGTTTATTCATTAACTAAAAGACCACTTCTTGACCTCTTCCTGGATTTCCCCCAACCACCAGTAGAGGCCCTGAAACTTGCTTTAGCCTTCTTTTGAGATGTTGATCATGTTCTGCCTTCCATTAGAGCAACCATTTTAGTACTTCCCTCCTTTTCTAAATAGTAGTGATATCTTGGAGTCCGTTCCCCTGTCTTGTACTTAACAGAGACAGACCAGATCCTACAGAATAGAAATGAAAGTGAAGCGAGTGGTGAGAGGGAATTACCCCCACCCCCGTTCCTCATACCCTTCGGCAGTTGGTTCTGGAAGGAGGAACAATTTTGGATCAATGCTCTGGGGAGTCTGAATTTTCCATTCTAGCTTTCACTCCAAAGAATGGCAGAGAGACCTCTGAGGGCCTGTCAGCACCGGGAGAGCCAGCCTGAGCAAAAAGGGAGTCTTTTCCCTGCAACATATTTTTATGCATGTCCTAGTCATCATCTGCCCAATAATAGGTTCCAATGTCTATAAAGGACACAGCCACTAACTGCAAGGAACTTGAAGAAAGGGAAGAAAGATAAACATGAAACTAGCAGAAGTATGTAAATACAAAAAGAATTCTGTCTTGGGGGGAAAAAGATGAGTACTGGCTTTGGGGAGGGTGATGGGCAAACTCTCTGAAGAATAAGACATTTTGAGCCGTGGTTTCAGGTGTGTGTGTGGGACAAGCGGAGAAGGCTAAAGTGTTCTGGTTCCAGGAGGAAGCAGGACGTTATTTTCAGCATCCGAGGAGAAGGAGGAAAGGTTTCAGCATAGAGTGGCAGCAAGGTAGGGTGTGGGAACTAACAGGTGGGTGGGGGTGGGTGCCTGCTATGGGAGGCTGGGAAGGCCAAGGGAGAGAGACACCAAAGGAGAGCTGTGGGGACAGCAGAAGCCGGGGTGGGAGCGCCCAGCTCGTCCCTGTCAGCACAGCAGTGCAGGGATCTGTGGAGGCCGTGCAGCCAGGGGTTCTGAGAAGCGCCTCTTCCAGCATCTGTTTCACCAGGGCCACAACACGTGTTCCAAATGCCACTTTTGCCCGTCTCCTGCTACAGCTCAGGAGAAGTGGGAGGACCTATGTATTATGCATATAATCTCCCAGAGGCTGCGACAGATCATACCTGTCACCGTGCGCCTTCTCTAAATCCATCACCCTGGAAATTTTACATGGTGTCATCAGCTGATCTAACACCTGTTAAAATCATCATTCCCACCAGACTCAAAACTGCAAGTGCTTTTCATGAGGCTCCACATAAAAGAATACATTTTCTCAGAGCCCTTAAACAAATTACATTAAATCCTCCACACGAAATAAATTATTGAAACAGCGATTAGAGTTTGGATCGTACCAACAGACCTGCTGGGAGGCAAATTTTCAAACTGCCCAACCACCTAAGCAAAGAGGTGAGTGAAAAATTCGTTCCTTTTCAATGGTTATTTCAACAGAAGCTTCAGTGCTAAATTAGCAGTGAGTTTTGTGTATGAATTTGCTTTGAAATCTAACATTATGTAAATGAAAAACCCAACACAGCGCAAATTAGGACTATTCTTAATTCTAAAAGGCTGCTATTCTGTGATAATGACGCCATGGAAGATTTTACAGTCTGCCAACCATGGAGTGTGGTTCCTGCTCCCCCATCTGTCTTGGATGCCTCCCAGCAGGGGGACACCCACTGTGTCCTCATTTTTTTATCCTGCCCACTGAAGTTAGATCCTGTCCACCCCTTCCGCCCCTCTCCCACTTCATAATTTAATCTTGCCCAGATCATTTAATCACCTAAAATGGAACCAGAGATTGAAATGGGCTTAACCTGCATCCGTGTGCAGTGTAAAGTACTAGAGGCGTGACATCAGGAGCCCACTCACCTGGGTTTATATCCGGCTCTGCCACAGACCAGCTGGATCTGCTCAGGCACCTTCTCAGAGCCTAAGTTGCTTCATCCGTTGGTAAATATGAATTACCTACATCTGCAGGTTTAAAGGATTAATTGAGATTATACCTGTCAATGGTTTAGAAAGAACTCCTGGCACATAGAACTTGTTCAGCGAATGATGCCTATTGTTGTTGAGGGAAGCTCGGGTTAGGTATTGTTGGTAAGTCAATTTGGCCATTCAGCAATTGTTGGGTTTTTATTCAGGTCTGTACATGTCCCTTCAACCTCACTACCAGGTGATATGTTGCTATAAAAACTGAGATTGATTTTTATAAATTAAACCAGGTTTCTCTCTCTCGCTCTCTCTCTCTCTCTCTCTCACACACACACACACACACACACACACACACACACATTTCTTAGCAAGCAGGTTAGAGGCCATCACACAGCCTGTACCAGAAGGCTCAGGGTACCCGTAAAACCCTTACAGGAAAACCTAGACCCCAAACAGATGTAGCAGCGTTCTGAGGCCAGGATCCACCAAACTCCTGGTCAAATCAGGGAACAGTTTTCCTTTAAGTGGAGAGACAAAAGACCAGATGAATTCAACAGCTCTGGAGGAGGAATCAGCCTGCTGGATCTGCTGGATTCTTACATCTGGTCCAAGCAAGACCGCTCCAGCTATGTTTCTTGAGCAGCACTAATTTCACCAATGAAAAATAATTAATATCCCTTATGCTAATTAATACACCTTCTGATTCACATGTACATGATGTTCTCAGCGCAGCTCCCTGAAAAGCCTGAATTCCTGACCAGCATGCTTCAAGTGCCGATCGCCTTTAGAGCGTGGATTTCTGATGAAGTCCCTTCAAATGTGAACTGTACACCCCAGCACGGATTAAAGTTAATGTATACACGTATACATGACTCGGTTTATATTGAAGTATTTAAAATCTACTACAGACAATATAGCAACTATGAATAAGGAAAAGCTTCCCACATCAATGGAACAGGAGAGTGGTATAAAACCACGGCTTTTCCTTCAGTGGGAATATTCATGCCTTAGGTTCTTGTCTGTTTGACATGGCATTGTGAGAGTTTATTTTAGATATGCCACTGTCGACAGCCAGATATTGCCGTGTTTGGGCAGCAACCTGGGCAGTCACTTGTCCTAATCAGGAATTCATGCCTCAAAGGTGGTCAGCTAGCACTAGAAAGTCCAACGCTAGCTCAGGGTAGCTCTAAATCTCAATCAATACAAGTGATTGTTTACTAATGAGCATAACAAATGTTGAGAATGAATTTTCACTAGTAGCTTGTTAGATTAATAAGTATTAGAAACAGGCTCTCATTAGTAAAGTCAGAGGTATTCAAGACATATGGCTTGTCAAAAATATTTTATAGACACACTATTCCATCCCATGTCTTCTTGTCCTCTAGCCTCAGAGATGCCAATTGAGTCTTTTTTTTTTTTCCTGAGACAGAGCCTTGGCTGGGCTCAGTGGCTCACACCTGTAATCCCAGCACTTTGGGAGGCCGAGCAGGCAGATCATGAGGTCAGGAGATCAAGACCACCTGGCTAACACGGTGAAACCCCGTCTGTACTAAAAATACAAAAAATTAGCTGGGTGTGGTGGCGGGTGCCTGTGGTCCCAGCTACTCTGGAGGCTGAGGCAGGAGAATGGCGTGAACCCGGGAGGCGGAGCTTGCAGTGAGCCAAGATCACACCACTGCACTCCAGCCTGAGCGACAGAGCGAGACTCCCTCTCAAGAAAAAAGAGACATAGCCTCACTCTGTTGTCCGGGCTGGAGTACAGTGGCACAATCCCAGCTCACTGCAACCTCCGCCTCCCAGGTTCAAGCGATTCTCCTGCCTCAGCCTCCTGAGTAGCTGGGACCACAGGTGTGCACCACCACGCCCAGCTAATTTTTATATTTTTAGTAGAGACAGGGTTTCACCGTGTTGCCCAGGCTGGTCCCGAACTCCTGACCTCAAACAGTCCACCCACCTTGGCTTTCCCAAGTGCTGGGATTACAAGTGTGAGCCACTGCACCCAGTCCCAGCTGAGTCTTAATCCCTAGCTCTTTCTGTGTCCTTGTGTTTAAGGATTCTAGTTGCTTGTTACCAATCATAAGTTTAACTGAATGCCGACTCTGGAATGTTGCATCTACATCTAGTAAAGCACATTCAAGTAAGGTGCAATGAAAGCACCTAAAAGATTGCTGAGAGACTTCCTATGCCTTGTTGCTAATACATATTTACTTAATAAACATCTGTCTGTATAGCAGAATCTGGTGCAATGTTTGCTATCATTAAAATCTGGCAGTAAGGTTATGGAGGAGTAACTGAACCTTACATGCTTCCAACTTGGCAGCTACTCTGTCAATCAAAAATAACTAATAATTCGTCATGAATAAACATATCTAGCTCAATTTCAATATGTTACTAAGTGCTCCTGTTGGAAAACCAGGGTAAGAGTATGGGTAGTGGCACACAGGTTTGTAGGATCAGTGGATTAGTTAGGCTAAAACTTTAGCTGCATGCCACAGAGACCCAAAATGATGGTGGCTTACACAAGACAAAAGTGTATTTCTCCTACACATTAGCTGGTGTCTCGGCTGTAACTCCATACAGCTGTCGGTAGTTCAGGCTCCTTCCGTCTCATTGCTGTGCCATCTCAGGGTGCCTCCTTTGTCTGTATGATCCACAATGGCTCACCAGAACATCCTCAAGTCATCCAGTGGGAAGGAGAAAGGGCACAAGCCAGTGCATACACATCACTTCTGCTCACATCCCATTTGCCAGAACTTAGTTTCATGATCACACCTACCTGCAAGGGATGCTGGGAAACAGAGGCCTTATTCTAAGCATCCATGTACCCAATTACAAATCAATGGTTCTCCATCTCCTTTTCCAGCTTCCTCAGGCTCATTGACTTCAAATCTAGCACCTTTCCCAGCTGGTGCTCGTGACCCAAGTATGGCTTCTTTTCCAAGAGGGATGAATCCCACTGGCACAGGTGCAGTTTCTTCCCCAAGGCCTGGTGGCCTCTTGGGCCACGCCCAGGCCCAGGACCAACTCTAAACCCTAGGACAGGGCTCTGCCAGGTCCCGGGCCTCTGTCTAATCCTAGGTTAGGGAGTCTTCCAGGACCAGGTCCTATGTCCAATCTAAGGGCAGGTGGTCTCCTGGGAGCAGGTCTTGACCCCAGAAGTGGTGGTCCCATGGGCCCTGGATCTGGACCTAACATGAGAGCAGGTGTTCTGTTGACCTCTGGGAATGGTCCTCCCAATCCTAGGCCGGTTGGCCTGGGCCTGGGCCCAGGACAAAACCCCAATCTGAGATCAGGCTTTTTAGAGACAAACCCTGCCCCCAGGTCAGGTGTGTTTCCAGACCCAGGCCTTGGGACCAACCCAAGACCAAGTGATCTGGGCCTGAGCCCTAATCTAGATGCCAGAGCAGGTGGCCTCTTGGGCACAGGATCTGCTCTTAAGAATGGCTGGACCTCAAGGCCTCGATCTTGCCCCCAGTCTAAGAGCAGCAGGTCTTTTAGGAGCAAATTCAGCTTCTTTCTCACAGGCTTCTGGAAACATGGGCACAAGCCCCCTCCATGGCAAGAGTACCTGGCGCCATGGGTCCAAACTCGGGTCCTGGCTCTTGGGGAATTGGCCTTCCATGGCCAAATCCATCTCCCATGTTAAGGGGTCCCGGCCCCATAGGCCCTAATTCAGCTCATTTCTCAAGGCGAGGCAGCCCCATGGGGGTAAATGCCAATTCCTTTCCCAGGGGAGCGGGTTCATCTGCCTTCTCTCAGTCTTCTGGCACATTGGCATCAAACCCAGCTACCTTCCAAAGGTCTGCTGGCCTCCAGGGCTCAAATCCAACCATTTTCCCAAGAGCCTCTGGGCCTCTTGGCCCCAACCCAGCTAACTTCCCAAGGGCCGCTGGCCTGCAGGGTCCAAGTCCAACTACCCTCCCAAGGTCTACTGGCCCATTAGGCCCTGGTCTGTTCAGATTATTCTTGACCTCCTTCCTCCTGAGTATGGAACGGGACCCCTCTTGAATGAAGGTCTTTAAGAAAGAAGTATTAAGGGAAAGCGTGATCTTTCCAGGCTCATGGCTTGCTTTGGGAGAAAGAAATTCTAGTTTCTATGACCCACCTTGGGAAAGAGGAATTCTGGTTTCTAGGAGTCAGGAGAGAAAGAGGAACAAAAGACAGGAGGGTAAGAGAAAGTCAGAGAGAAGTTGTTTCTGAGGCTGCTGGTGGGGCTTTCCCATCTTCTTTAGTTCCGAGTCTCTGCATGCCATCCTCTGGCCCTCTGGAGTTTTTTATTTGTTTATTTATTTATTTAGAGACAGGGTCTCACTCTGTCACCCAGGCTGGAGTGCAGTGGCATGCTCTCGGCTCGCTGTAACCTCTGCCTCCTGGGTTCAAGTGATTCTCTTGCTTCAGCCTCCCAAGTAGCTGGAATTACAGACCATGTACCATCATGCCCAGCTAATTCTTATACTTTTAGTAGAGACAGGTTTTCTCCATGTTGGCCAGGCTGGTCTCGAACTCCTGACCTCAAGTGATCGACCTGCCTTGGCCTCCCAAAGTGCTGAGATTACAGGCATGAGCCACTATGCCCACCCTGGGGTATCATTTTCTGAGCCCTGGCAAGCTCCTGAGCACTACCAAATCCCATTGTTCCAGGCACCATGCCTCCCCACCCAGAACACTGTGAATTTCCCCAAGGATCCAATAACTAAAATATTAATTAATGTCTGGTCTGCTAGGGGCCTCCTAGACTCTCATCCAGTCCAATGGCCCGTGTCCATTCTGACTGGCCAATACCCTTGTCTTACTGAGTTTTAAAAAATTCAAATATAACTTGTGGCAGCAATGTCTGGAAATCATATTTTATGCAAAAGTTGAAAAAATGAGATATTTAACTTAGAATAGAGGAGATTTAGCAGAAGGCCAACTCAGCCATTATCTTTAAACATTTATATTAATAATCACCGCCTTTAAATGTTATTGTAAGTGCCTATTATGTGCCAGGATTGGATCTGAACTCATTGCTGTATTTGTGCTCTCTCAGATTCTCAAAGCAATCCTGTATGGTGAGAATTATTTTTATTTTACTGACAAAGCTGCTGAAGATCAGAGACATTGAGTTACTCATAGAAGATATACAGACAGATCCAAGATTGAAACCCCTTGGGTGTCTGGCTCCAAAGTGGAAGTTTTCTCCATGGTGCCAAAGGACTCGTAAACAGAATGTACAAAGGACTCTTACAAATCAATAATAAAAACACAATCAATTTTTTTAAACAGGCAAAAGACTTAGATAAATACCTCATTAAAGAGAATGTGTGCGTGGCCACTGAGAACATAAAAAAGATGCTCAGCATTGTTGGTCGTCAGGGAAGTGCAGATTGAAAATGCAGCAGGATACCACTACACACCCACCAGAATGGTTAAAATTTAAAAATTTTAGCAGTACCAAATGTTAGAGAGGCTGTGAAGCAGCAGGATGTTTTATGCATGGCCAGCAAAAGTATAAAATGGTAAAGCCATTTGGAAAACTGATATTTTCTCATAAATATTCACCTATCATGTGATCTGAAAATTCCAAAAGAAATGAAATTTTATGTCTACAAAAAAAGTTGGATAAGAATATTCTTTGTGGGCCGGGCGCGGTGGCTCAAGCCTGTAATCCCAGCGCTTTGGGAGGCCAAGACGGGCGGATCACGAGGTCAGGAGATCAATTCCATCCTGGCTAACACGGTGAAACCCCGTCTCTACTAAAAAATACAAAAAACTAGCCGGGCGAGGTGGCGGGCACCTGCAGTCCCAGCTACTCCGGAGGCTGAGGCAGGAGAATGGCGTAAACCCGGGAGGCGGAGCTTGCAGTGAGCTGAGATCGGGCCACTGCACTCCAGCCCGGGCGACAGAGCAAGACTCCGTCTCAAAAAAAAAAAAGAATATTCTTTGTGGCTTTATTTATTTTGTTGTTGTTGTTGTTGTTGTTGAAACAGTGTCTCACTCTGTCGTCCAGGCTGGAGTGCAGTTACACTGTCTTGGCTCACTGCAACATTTGCCTCCCGGGTTCAAGCAATTCTTGTGCCTCAGCCTCCCAAGTAGCTGGACTACAGGCATGTGCCACCACGCCTGGCTAATTGTTGTATTTTTAGTAGCAATGGGGTTTCGCCATATTGGCCAGGCTGGTCTCAAACTCCTGACCTTGTGATCCTCCCGCCTCGGCCTCCCAAAGTGCTGGGATTACAGGCGTGAGCCACCGCGCCCGGCTGTGGCTTTGTTTCTAAAAGCCAGACTTTGGAAACAATGCCAGTGTCTATCAATAGACTAAAGAGATAAAATGAGATTTTTCATACTGTGAGATATTACCCCACAATTAAAAGGAACAAACTATTAATGCATACAACAACATAGATGAATCTCAACAACATTATGTTAAATGAGAAGCACCAGACACAAAAGAGTACACACAATGAATGACTCCATTTATGTGAAGTCTAGCAACAGGAAAAACTCATCTATGGAAGTAGAAATCAGAATAGTCGTTGCCTGTGAGAAGGTAGAGGGAGGGTGGGCCACAGGAAAGGAGCATTGGAAAATTTTTTGGGTGATGGCAATTTTCACATTTTGATTAAACAATTAAGTTTAATCAAATTATACACTTAAGGTCTGTGCATTTTACCATATGTAATTATGCTTCGAATAAAAATAAATTAAAATAAAGGGATGAAATGAGTTGCTTCTTCCAGTATTATGCTTTGGCACTGGAAGTATTTAAGCTAGACTAATGCTTGTCAGAGATATTGTGGATGCTTCGAATTGGGAGTTCAGATTAAGCAATAAAAAAAAAGCCCTCAGATTTTAAGACTTTGGTGTGATGCTTGATATGTAATGCTGAACTAATCATGTATTTTGGAAAAGGCAAAACCTGCATTCATCTTCTGTTTTGGAGAACTCCACGTAGATATGGAAACTTAAGTTACCAAAAAACTTTCTTGAATCTGTTTCTCTTTTCTGAAATTCTTCCCCTATTTACCATTACCTCTAACTACTTGCCTCCTGAAACGCAAACCTTTAGCCACTCTATGTTCCTATGTCTTAGAACATGTGGTGTTTGCACGTTTCCTTTGTTAAACATCCTCCCTACCCCAACTTCCCATCAACTTCTGCCCTTCCTTGAAACTACACAGAAGTCAACTGCACCAGTAAGACTACCCTATAAGCCCTGTGGCCCACAGTTTGAGTCTATTTTTGAGTCTAGATTACCTGTAACATAGCAATTATCCCAGGCTAAATGATGCCAAGGTCCCTTCCAGCTCAAAGAGTCTGGCTCTTTGAACAGGGGAATCTGGGCTTGAAGAATGAAGAGAAACAACCAAGCCATCAGCAGTAGCATCTTCATCAGGTTCTACATGAGGTAGACTGAATGATAGAATATGACCTGGGACCTTTCTGTGAAAACTATATTACTTAGAATTAAGTCAGAAGTTTAACTACCAGCTGATTAATAAGAGAACCAGTTGAGATTGCCAAACTTGTTCAGACTTGGAGACTTGCCATTTTGGAGCTGCATGAGAAAGAATTCAACTCAGTGGTTGCATAAGAATGGGTCTGTGCTGATGACATGGAACATGGCGGGTTGAAAGAAAGTGGGTGAATAAAACTCCAGGCTAAGTGCTGAAGCTAATATTTACTGATCAGTCTCTATGGAGTCAGATCCTATGCTAAACACTTTGTGTCCATTCATCTTATTTAATCCTCATTGTAACTCTCTGTACAGAGGCTAAGTAGTGTGCCCACGATTTCACAGTTAGTAAGTACTAGAACTGGGTCTCATTTTCAGGTCTACTTTCTATTTCAAAGTCCATATTCTTGCTCACTAGGCTCTAGTAAGTCCCAGAAAGGAACTGCCAAAATCATTTAGCCCCGTTTCTTGGTTCCAGGTACCTCAGCCATCCCAAACTGACTAACTCCTTTCCCGTCATTTTTAGGATTACTGGGAAGAGAGGTCTGTGGCATTCCTCAGTAACCTGTCCCAGTGCCTCTAATATCTGCAGCAAGAACATTCTTCTTTGTGTTTCATCTGAGTCCTCCCTACTTTTGTTTTATCATTCATAGGTGAGATAAGGCTCCATTTATACTTATAATTTCAGTGAAAGCAGGAGGCTGCAGAAACCACTGCAGTAAGAACTTTTAATATTTTAGTGCGTCTTCTGTTTTTCTGAGAGTTGTCAGGTTCCTCTAGCAGTGCAGTCTGGAGCCATGTGAGGGGAGATTAATGAGGGGACATGAGGGGTCAAGAAGCAAATATTCGTTAAAGAGATCAGGAAGTGGGTTTGTCCTCATTAAGGCATAATCGCAGCAGACCATAGAGCATAGTGAAGCTATGGTTTAGCCAAGGAAAATGCAAGGAACAAATCTGATAGACATGGGAAATAGGAGCAGGAAACCACAGCACTGTTATGCTGAAGCTGTGTAACAGCCTTCTCCTCGTGGTCATTTTGCCTAAACCAACTGAAACCATGTCTAATATATTTAGCACCTATGAGGAGCTCACTTCTCCTCCCTCTCCTCTTCTTCTTGTGTGCATGTGACTGTCTTCCTGGACAACCTTTATTTCAAAAGCAGTGTTGTGAGAACCCAGCATATGGCTCTTGCTCAAGAGCCTCTCCTCAATCCTGAATTGTAGCCCAAGACATCACAGATCACTGAGCTGGGGTGGGGGAGGTCCTCAGGCTGTTGTCTTAAAGCTGGTAGAGGGCAGAGCTCAGATATGAACACAGGCAGTGGAGCTCCAGAGCCCGTGCCCTTAACCACTTCATTGTTCCTCAGTTGATTTGTGATCGTGATATCCCAAATCCCCTGACAAAAGAGAAGTACCCTTGGAGATCTAGCCAGTGGTTTACAATCATTTGAAAATTTCAAGCAACAGAACTAGATTTATTACAATTAAAACCTGACATGGAACCTCAATGTATGAAACAGACAAAAGCAGATGTATGGTACTGAGGCTGTGGGGGACCCAGGGTTTCCAAAGCCCTGCTTGCTTAACTCTGCCAATTCCTAGGGTTCTGCAGAACACACAGTGAGGACTCCATCACTCTGTTAGCAACCAAGTAAATTGAAAATTGACACGTAATAGTAAATTGACATGCTTTTTCTTTTTATCTCTTTGCATTTCTTTCAACCGGATAAGAGAAATGAGACTCAGGACAAGCAGACAGAGCAAAGGGAAAGGACCAGTGCACAGGGCGTTATCAGAGAGCAGAGCTGAGCAAGGCACAGCAGTGGGGTGTCATGGTCAAGGTGAGCCGTGTGAGACCATCCGCAAGTATAGGAAAAAGGGACAGGCCATTTGTGCCTAACACCATCCCCAAGAACTTTTGAAGGAAAGGTAAAGACAGAAAACTATGAACTGGGCGAACATGTGAACAGCTTTCTGCCCTCTAGCATCCCTTCTTTTGTCTATGCAACAATCACATGTACTTTGCACAAGCCCAGAAATGGGAACCCGGTTTCCTGTCCTTTGCTTATGTTTGTAACCTTTCCAAGCCTACCTCAGGAAGGATGTCTATTGAGCAGATGGGTTTGTGAAATTTCCTAACAGGAGGAAGCCGTTTGCTACAACAGCAGCTCAGAGGGTTCTTCTGCACTCCGCACTTCAGCAGTTGTGCCAGCTGGGTAAGGAAGAACACAAAGGAACCAAAGCTGTGGGCTGGTGCATTTGAGTCTCTTTGGTGCCTCTTTAAATGTAACTGACGGAGAGAGAGATTGAGAGAGGATTATAATAGTCAGGCTGTCCAACTACTTAGGTAACCACACTTAGTGAGGATTCCCCAGATCCAGCAGCTGGATTTTAATTTGCCACGCTCAGAAATTTCATTTTATCAAAGCACATGCCCTTATTTGGGCCATTATCAGTGTCCTGGATATTGTCCATTTTCCTTTAAGTCAGTCTTCATCCTTTCTTGCCCTGCCCTGTGCTTCAGGAGACTGGCACTTGGTTTCCAGCTGGCTTTGGCCAACTGGAGACACTGCGAGGAGATCATAGTGTTGCAAAGAAAGGAGGTCAGGGGTTATTCTCCTACTTTCCTGCCTTTTAGGTAGTTATGGATTAGCTATGTCCCTTTACTGAAGGCCTGCCTGTGAGGCCATTCTCTTTCATCCAGCCGTCCTCTCTGGGTGTCAGTAACTGTCCCTTCCTCTTCCTCTGGTCTCTTCAGGCTCAGGTTGGTAAGAGTTTCGCTGACTATTAGCCCAGAATACTGCATTATCTCATGTAAGTTTTGCACACTTTATAAATCATAGCTTTTAAAAATTCTTGTTAAAGTATCCAACTGCATATGCCATCTCAGAACACTTCTGCTATTCAGTCAACATCTGTCAAACTGACAGTATGGAAACGAAGATCAGAATAACTGCCCCTGAAGACTGTGATTTTATCCTATAACTTTATTAGTTTGGATTATTACAAATAGGTTTTGTTTTGTTTTGTTTGTTTTTGTTATTGTTTTTGAGTCGGAGTCTCACTCTGTCATCCAGGCTGGAGTGCAGTGGTGCAAACTTAGCTCACTGCAACCTCCACCTCCCGGGTTCAAGCAATTCTCCCGCCTCAGCCTCTCAAGTAGCTGGGATTACAGGCATGCACCACCACGCCCGGCTGATTTTTATATTATTAGTGGAGATGGGATTTCATCATGTTGGCCAGGCTGATCTCAAACTCCTGATGTCAAGTGATCTGCCCGCCTCGGCCTCCCAAAGGGCTGGGATTACACGTGTGAGCCACCACACCCAGCTGCAAAGAGAACTTTCCAAAGTTCTTAAATTTGTCCTATGTACTATGCTGCCAATTTGAACAAGCTCCCTGCAGATGAACGGTAGTGCCTGGGTAATAACCTGGTTAAATATGTATAGGTGTTAAATAAGCTTACTTTTTCACTCAATTGTGTAAGATTGTAAAACTAAAACTGTATAAAAGCAGTAAATTATTAAGAGTGACTAAATATTAATAGGCTATAGTACAGTAATTCAGTGCACAGGCTTTAAGATGAGACAGATAGGGATTCACATCCATTAACTGTGGCCTTTGGAAAGTTACTTCACCTCTCCAAGTCTTGGGTTTCTTATCTGCAAAATAGTCATGATAATTGAGTGCCCACTTCTTTTTTTTTTTGAGACGGAGTCTTGCTCTGTCGCCCGGGCTGGAGTGCAGTGGCCGGATCTCAGCTCACTGCAAGCTCCATCTCCCGGGTTTACACCATTCTCCTGCCTCAGCCTCCAGAGTAGCTGGGACTACAGGCGCCCGCCACCTCACCCGGCTAGTTTTGTGTATTTTTAGTAGAGACGGGGTTTCACTGTGTTAGCCAGGAGAGTGCCCACTTCTTACAGGTATTGTGAACGTTAAATGAGATTCATAAAGTATGAGTACTGTGGGCATTTGAAAAATGCTAGCTATTATTATTGCTATTAGTTTTAATTTGCAATTCCCTAATGACATGATATTGAGCATCTTTTTACATTCTTATTTGTACACTGTGTATCTTCTTTGGTGAGGTATCTGTTCAGAACTTTTGTCCGTTTTATAGTTGGGTTGTTCATTTTCTTATTGTTGCATTTTAAGTGTTCTTTTTATTTTTTATATGGCAGTTCTTTATCAGATATGTCATTTATAAAAATTGGCTTCCAGTATGTGGCTTGTCTTCTCATTCTCTTGATACCACTGCTATTAGTAGGTTAAAATAATGATGTACTTTAAATTATCTCAGAGAGTTGTCATGAGGATTATATGGATTTTTATATATATGTATATATATATATATATATACACACACACACACACACACACATATATTTTGTTGTTGTTGTTTTTGAGATGGGGTCTCGCTCTGTCACCCAGGCTGGAGTGCAATGGTGCAATTTTAGCTCACTACAACCTCTGCCTCCTGGTTTCAAGCAATTCTCCTGCCTCAGCCTCCTGAGTAGCTGGGATTACAGATGCTCGCCACCAGGCCGGCTAATTTTTTGTATTTTTAGTAGAGACAGGGTTTCACCATGTCGGCCAGGCTGGTCTCGAACTCCTGACCTCAGGTGATCCACCCACCTCAGCCTCCGGAAGTGTGGGATCACAGGCAAGAGCCACTGCGCCCGGCCTGTAAGGGTTAATATTTTTAAAGTACTTAGAACAGTACCTGGCACATAGTTACCAGCTATATGTATGTTAACTAATACACAGATAATAGTTAAGTGTGAATACCTAGAAATAATTTTATTCCTTTCCCCCATCTTGTAATTGTTCTCAGTCACTTTTCAAACTCCCTTTGGATTTCTTAAATAGAAAAAGACCCTTCTAAATTCTTCCTGAATTTTTTCTTGGAGTCAAAAACCTTCCTAAGCACATGTAAGGTTGTTTTAAGTTTGGATTTTTTCTTTAAGAGATGGGATCTTGCTTTGTTGCCCAGATGACTGAAGTACAGTGTGATGATCATAGCTCACTGTAGCCTCCAACTCCTGGACTAAAGTGAGCCTCCTGCCTCCGCCTCCAGAGTAGCTGGAACTACAAGCACCTGCCACTACATTCACAGAATTTTTAAATTTTTTGTAGAGATGAAGTCTCACTATGTTGCCAAGGCTGGCCTCCAACTCCTGGCCTCAAGTAATCCTCCTGCCTTGGCCTCCCAAAGTGTTGGGATTACAGGTGTGAACCACCGCATCCAGCCCTAATTTTTAAGCATTGGTCAGCTTGCTGTCAAAAGCTATCTCAAGCAAGTTTTCTTGATTGTTTCAATCCTCACACTCCCAAATGAGATCTTAGATATATTTTTAATATAGTGACAGAGCAACTGAAACTTTGCTTCCTAATCCAGCCTCTCACCTTTACCCTACACCAGCAACATAAGCCAGGGAAACAAGTGGTTAGGAAGAAGTGTCTTGGTCTGGAGCTGTTTGTTATCTGGCAATTTAGAGATGAATATCCACTAGAGGGACAACTCAGAAGGGAAAAATGCTTTCTTAACGAAATGAGTCAAGATTATTGCTCTCAAAGTGTCAAATTTATGATAATAGGGGAATATTAATTTCTTATTTAGACCAGATAAATGTTTTTATGACAATTAGTCCTTGAATTCATGACCTGTGTTTGGTTACAGAGAGTAAGGCACCCATGGCCCAGAATGAAATGCTGCTCTCCTTCTACTTCCTTCCCTTATCCTCAGGACTTTAGCTTCAACTGCCTCTTTTCCTGGGGGAGCCAATGGACCCTAACACCAGAATCCTCCCCTCCTGCCTGCAGAACAGCAATACTGAGTACGTGAGCCAAGCCACTGATACACCATGGAGCTTGAAAATGTGAAACTTACCATATACAAGAAAAAACTTAGGGAGACTGAAATTTGACTATTTCTCCAGGGAAGGAGGTAGATTCCAAGAGAAAGAGGGATTGGATGGGGAATCAGAAGGTGAAGAGGTTAAAGGGAGAACAAAAATGAGAGAGAACATAGGAAGAAAGGAATGTCCATGAGGGATGCCCTCTGAAAGCATAAGCAGTAGGATACAGCCCTTTGTAAAAGGTACAAAGGAGCAAATTATCTAGAAGAAGCATAACCCTTTATCCCTACCTGTGTCTGCTTCCCTCTGTATTAGCCGGTAGTCTTTTAGATGTAAGGGGTAGAGACTAAAACCAGCTGAAGTGTTAAAGGAAATGTATTGACTTATATAACCAGGAGGTCTAGAGGTGATCTAACTTCAGGCCTGGCTGAGTCCAGTCCAAATTATAAGGACTATTTTTTTGTCATATCTTAGTTCTATAGGTAGCTGGTTCCATTGGTTTCACTCAGATTTTGTTCATATGATCACCAATTGTTCCTGGCTTATACCATCCTTAAAGAGAAAAGAGAGAACCTTCTCTCCCCACCACATCATTCAGTCCACATCAGTCCCTGAAGAGGATTCTGCTGAGGTCACATGCCCCAGTGTTCTATATCCAGGAGGATGAAGTATTTTGGTCGGTCAACTGGAGACATGTACCCACAGTAATCAGCAGATGTGGTGAAAGTACATTTCCCAGAAGGAAGGCTTGAAGCACAGCCATCCCAAACAGCCCCCAACTCCATTTGGCTAGAATACTTTTCTAAACTCTTCAATATGAGGCTGTTTTAACATCCATGGCCAGGCGCAGTGGCTCATGCTACGCCTGGTGGTTCACATCTGTAATCCCAGCACTTTGGGAGGCCAAGGCGGGTGGATCACTTCAGGCCAGGAGTTCGAGACTGACCTGAGCAACATGGTGAAACCCAGTCTTTATGAAAAATATAAAAATTAGCCAGGCCTGGTGGTGAGCACCTGTAATCCCAGCTGCTCTGTAGGCTGAGGCATGAGAATTGCTTGAACCTGAGAGGTGAAGGTTGCAGTGAGCTGAGATCGCGCCACTGCACTCCAGCCTGGGTGACAGAGCGAGACTCCGTCTCAGGAAAAAAAAAAAAAAGCCATGATGCTTGGTGTACATTTAGTAGGGGAAAGGAACAATATGGGTTTGATGCCGTGGTGGACATTGAGGACAGGGGTCAAGGGTCAGGCAGGGGTCATCCTCTCAGGACTCTTTGCACTTCATGGTGGACCACTAGATGATGAAGACAATCTACACAGACATTACAATTTAGATTTTTTAAATCAGAGGGTCACTCAACTGTACCACCTCCCCAACTTGCCCTCTTTACCTCCCCAGCTAGTAACGAGAGACACACCTGTGAGACAGAAAAAGAAAGTCTCTTGGCGCAGATTGTGTAATTACATCAGCCATGTTTATTCTTTCATACTCTCAGTTCCCTAATTTCCTTTTCTCTTCATTGGGGTAAAAACCAAAAAGACAGAAAGTAGAGGGACCACAGCCATATTATTCATAATTCCTCTGTGATAACTCCGTGATGCCCCTTCCTTATTTTTCAGTGAGGGAGTTTTCTGACAGCTGGCTTTTTAAATTCATCTACCAGACAGTTTAAATTTAATGACCAATTTCTTTTTAATAACCTTAGCAGGCCCCCCTAGCGTTTCAGCCATTTAAACAGAATATAATAGAAATTTCCAAAGAAATAAAAGGTGATTACTTTATACAGCTTCTCACATTCAAACACATTTGCATATATGGCCCACCTGAAAAGTTAGAACTAATGAAATTATGAATGAGATTCTCATTTTTCTATTCTCAGAATCCTCTCCCTCCTGGCATCTTTCAAAACTCTAATCTGAAATTATTCCCTCCAGGAAGTCATCCTTGATTAATCACTCCCAACTCTAATTATGTATTTCTTTATTATATAAACAATAGCTATGGATATAGTTCCAATTAGGTTTACCTTCTCTCATTCATATATGGATTTAAAGTTTCCTGAGTCTTGGGATGTGAATGTGTTCTTGGGCAGAGATGTCTTCTGTCTCTATGTAGCCGTTCCTTCCCTCTGCCCTCATCCCCAGGACTGCTTTAAGCAAAGACGAAAGAGGAACTTATTTACTGGTATAATAAAAGATCCTGGGCCCTGCAAATTGCCAGATCTGAGGTGAAATTTGAGCTCTGCTGATACTAGCGGTATGGAGGAAAAGTTAACTTTTTTAAAGCTTAATTTTCTTACATGAAAAAATGATAAATTCTTTAGGGCTCATGTGATAATTCAGTAAGATGTGTATTCAAAAGCACTTAAGGATGCTTGTAGATCTTTTTAAAAGTATTTGTTTCCTTAGTGATATGACTGTAGAAGCTGCCGAGTCCATGACATACCTTTTTCATCTGTTGTTGGCATCTGAAATTCTTTTCCAGAAGACAAAAGCCTTTTATGCCAAATTAGAAATAAGGTTGAGGCCAGGCACAGTGGCTCACACCTATAATCTCAACACTTTGGGAGGCTGAGGCAGGTGGATGACTTGAGCCCAGGAGTTGGAGACCACCCTGGGCAACATGGTAAAGCCCTGTCTCTACCAAAAAAAAAAAAAAGTACAAAAATCAGCCAGGTGTAGCCTGTGGTCCCAGCTACTTGGGGTGGGAGGATTGCTTGATCCCGGGAGGTGAAGGTTGCGGTAAGCCAAGATCATGCCACTGCACTCTAGCCTGGATGACAGAGTGAGACCTTGTCTCAAGAAAAAAGAAAAAGAAATAAGGTTGAAATTGTAAATAATCTTGGGGTAAGTAACAATGAACTTAAATACATTCACTCTACCAGGCATGATAAACACCTGGCCATACATCCCTTCACTGATCCTTCCCCACCCGTGATTGACACCATAAATTGGTTGGAGTAGAGCGTTCCACTCAGCCCACGGCATGCCTCAGAACTCTCAACACAAGGCTCTCTAGACAGACACTACTGATCACTTAAAGTTTGGGAGGGTCCAGTCGTGCTAAGACATACGTCATTGACACTGTTAATCTCTGAGGAGCAGGGTTTGCTTAGAGGATGAGGGGAAGATTAAAGGAAGGGATAAAAGAGCAACCATTGCTGGATGTGGCAGTGACGAAGGGCACCAGGAGAGAAGGTACAATCTCTCTAGCCTGATAAGTTTTCTAACATGTCACCATGACCCAGAGAGGCATTGCTCAGGGCCCAAGTGAAAGGTTTGCCCCATCAACACGCTGCTTCTTGACCTAGCTCCTCATTTTCACATCTTCGCTGTCTTTACCTCTTCGTTGTCAACGCTGACCCACTTCTCCATTCCAAAGTCCCCCATGTATAACTCCCTTGGTTCTGAGAGGAAATAGGGGTTGGGTTATGTCTGAGGTATACTCCAAGTCCAGACCCTGTGCTCCATGTTGCTGACTTCAGGGTCCATTCTCCACTCAGCTTTCCCTTCTGGATTGACACTTCCACCGGCAGATTCCCAATAACCAGCTGATGATGGGCAAGCCCTGGGAGCCCTCTCCACACCCTGACCCCACAGGCTTCCGCCACCGGACAGTCTGAGCAGTGGTGGGATGAGATGGAGACTAAAATGGTGAGCCTCGTTGCTTTGATCCTCACCAGCCTGGACAAGGCCATCCACAGAGTGACAGCCAAATACATTGAAGTCAACTCAAAGTGACTTAGGGGTGGCTAAAGTTAATGACTGTTGAGTATAATTATCTCTCCTACAAATGAACTGTGTGTTTAGAAGCTTATCAAGTCTCTTTTCTGAACCTTGGTTTTCTGCTCTGATCAGCGAGGAGGGGGCTGAAATACTGCGGAGAAATAAACCCCAAGGCTCCGTAGAGAATGGATGGACCATGGATGGGCTCTGTGGGGAGACATTCCAGGGCTCCCTAGCTGTGGGAAAGAGTCCAGGAGCTCATAGAGTTTTGCCTGCCCTTTGTTTTCACCAAGTGTCATCAGATTGAAGAGAAGCTCTTCTCACAGTAGGGTAGTACCAAGAAGAAGAGTCAGATGTGAATACCTCACACATCACTCTTCATCCATCCATCAGTTCACCAGTCCATCCATCCATCCATCATTTTCATTCATTCTATACATACATACATTATTCTATACATATATCCATTCTACACATTATTCATATGTAAATATGAATAATATGTCGGGACACTGGGATGCAATAATAAACTAATCAGATGTCATCCCCACCTTAGGGAGCTACAGTTTATTGTAGGTAGACAATAAGCAAGTGAAGTGACAAATAAAATAATTACTAATTGTGAAGTTCCTGAGGAAACAAACAGGGTGGTATGATAGAAAATGGTCCGGTGCGCAGCGTCCCACTCCTCCGC
>NW_012120709.1:27928242-27955830 GCF_000951035.1 Colobus angolensis palliatus | reverse complement strand
GGGCGGTTGCAGTCGGCACCGCCCCTTCCGCCCCTTGCGCGGGACTGCGACCTGAAAATGTGACTTTTACTCATGTGAGCTGCCTTCAGAGAAACCTCCTCCAGAAACAGGAGAATGTGTGGCTCTCCAGTGTGGTCCCATCTCTGCAGGGTTTGTGGGTGTTGAGGGACCCAAACCTGCACCCGATGTGACAGACACATTACTGCAGCAAGGAGCATGTGCCACACTGGAGATTGACAGGAGCAGGCTCGGACACAATCGGAGTTTGCACAATGCAGGTCTTTTTTTTTTTTCCAGAATTTGACATTGCAGCAGAAACAGAAAATGAGATTACACATGAAATTGTGGAAAAGGAGGGCGACTCAGAGACCACAAGGAGCGTGGGCGAAGCTCTTGAGAAGGGACTGGATTCCATGGTGAACCGCGAATCCGGGATAGACACAATTTCCCAGAAGTTTAACACTCAACTACCCCTTGAACCAGAACAGATTCTCAAATAATGGCCGAGGGCTTGCTGCCATTTGGACTTCTGGTGAAAATATCTTTCAAGAAAAGGGTATTCCAGACTGCCTCTATGTTGCCAACAGAATGTTTGAATTCCAGGTCCTGCAGGCCCTGAATCGCCACAGACCAGGCAAGGCCACCTCCTGGCTGGCTTGTCCTGCCAGGAACAATGAAACTTAGGGGAATTTGTAGGGATACAAGATGTTACAGATCCTACTAGAAGACATCTTAAAGCCTTAAGAACGTTGATAATCTCTTACACCTTGCAATTCCATTTCTAGTACTTTCTCCTAAGGAAATAATTTTATCAGAGATAGAGGTACAAAGATATTGCTTAAAGCATTGTTTACAATGTCTGAATATTAGTAAAACAAAAAAAATGTCTAATGACAGGGAATTAAAGAGATTTTGGTACACACCCACACAAAGAAGGAAAAACATGAGCAACCTCCTTTGGACAGATGGGACTGCACAAGGCCTCTCTAAGAAGGTGACATTTGGGCTGACATCTAAAGAACGCTCTTTAGGAACCAGCCACACAAATGGGCAAGAGGAAGCAAGTAGGAAAGGTTCAGGCCAGAAGGAATTAAGTGTCTAAGAAGTTAAACAAAACTCAGTGATGCTGGAGCAAAGGAAGCTGGAAAAAGTGACTGATATAGTTTGAATGTTTGTCCTCACCCAGATCTCCTGCTGAGATGTAGTCTCCACTGTGGGAGGTGGGGCCTGCTGGGAGGTGTTTGGATCCTGGGGTCAGATCCTGCATGAATGGCTTGGGCCATCCTCTTGGTGATGAGTGAACTCTGGCTCTGAGTTCACAGGAGATCTGATTGTTTAAAAGTGTGTGTGGCTGGGCTTGGTGGCTCACGCCTGTAATCACAGCACTTTGGGAGTCTGAGACAGGTGGATCACAAGGGCAAGACGTTGAGATCGTCCTGGCCAACATGGTGAAACCCTGTCTCTACTAAAATACAAAAACTAGCTGGGCATGGTGGCACGTGCCTGTAGTCCCAGCTACTCGGGAGGCTGAGGCAGGAGAATCTCTTGAACCCAGGAGGTGGTTCAAGAGGTTTCAGTGAGCCAAGATTGTGCCACTGCACTCCAGCCTGGTGACAGAGCAAGACTCCGTCTCAAAAAAAAAAAAAAAAGTGTGTGACACCCTGCTCCCTCCAATTCTCTCTATCTCTCTTCTCTCTCACTTGTTCCTGCTTTTGTCATGTGACCTGCCTGCTCCCCCTTTGCCTTCTGCCGTGATTGGAAGCTTCCTGAGGCCTCCCTAGAAGCTGAGCAGATGCCAGCACCATGCTTCCTGTACAGCCTGCAGAACCGTGAGCCAAGTAAGCCTCTTGACCAATTAAATGGCCTAATATAGTGACAAAGGATGAATTTGAAGAAGTGAACAAAACTGCAGCCCACAGAATTCTGGGGCCTATAATAGGAAGTTCGGGTAGACATTGAAGTGCTTTTAGGCAGGGTAGTTGTATTAGGCCATTCTTGTGTTGCTATAAAGAAGTATCTGAGGCTTGGAAATTTATGAAGAAAAGAGACTTAATTGACTCACAGTTCTGCAGACAGTACAAGAAACATGGTGCCAGCATCTGCTTCTAGCAAGGGCTTCAGGAAGCTTCCAATCATGGTGGAAGGTGAAGGGGTAGCAGGCGTGTCATACAGTAAGAACGAGAGCAAGAGAGAAGGTATGGACAAGGTGCCACATACGTTTTTTGTTTGTGTGTTTGTTTTTGACACAGGGTCTCCCTCTGTCACCCAGGCTGAAGTGCAGTGCCATGGTCTTGGCTTACTGTAGCCTTGACCTCCCGGGCTCAAGCAACTCCCCCCGCTCAGCCTCCCAAGTAGGTAGGATTACAGGTGGATGCCACCGTGCCCAGCTAATTTTCTTGATTTTTTTGGTAGAGACAAGGTCTTGCCATGTTACACAGTCTGGTCCTGAACTCCTGGCCTCAAGTGATCTTCCTGTCTCAGCCTCCCAAAGTGCTAGGATTACAGGCATGAGCCACCATGCCCAGACGCCACACACTTTTAAACAACCAGAACTCACAAGAACTCACTCATTGTAGTGAGGACAGCACCAAGCCAGAGGGATCCGCCCCCATGACCCAAACACCTGCTGCCAGGCCCCACCTCCAACATTGCGGATTATATCTCAACATGAGATTTGGAGGGGACAAATATTAAAATCCCTCTCTGGCAACTGTGTGCAAATTGGGTAGGAGTGGGTCAAGAATAGAAGAGAGGAGACCAGTTAAGAGACTAAATGAGAGGGAATAGTGACTGAGAGAATAGTCTGGAAAAGGGGACAGTCATGTATGTTCTGGAGGTTGACACTGTAGGACTTGCTGATGCGCTGCGAGTAGAGGAGCAGGAGGAGAGAGAAGAGGTGACTCCACACTTCCAGATGATGGTGCCATTGACTCAGATGAAGGTTCTCAGGAGGAGAACTATTGGGGGCAGGGGTGTGTAACTTTTTGCGGAAGAGGTTTGTGTGTCTTTCAGTCGCCAGTTTCTCCTATCCAGGGGGGAATTCTGGGGATGAACTGAGAGAAAAGCAAGATTGAGAACAAAAGGGAATGTGTGCTTTATCTGCCGAGGCAAGCTTGGTTGGGGAGACCCTAACCCAACGGCACTAGAGGAATTAAAGACACACACAGAAATATAGAGGTGTGAAGTGGGAAATCAGGGGTCTCACAGCCTTCAGAGCTGACAGCCCCGAACAGAGATTTACCCATGTATTTATTAACAGCAAACAAGTCATTAGCATTGTTTCTATAGATATTAAATTAACTAAAAGTATCCCTTGTTCCTATTAAATGAAGAGAGGTTTTGACTTTGGCTGGTTTGCAGTGAAGCATAAGAAATAGATCAATATCTCACACTATTAGGATGTCTACTGTCAAGAAAAATAGAAAATAAGTGTTGGTGAAGATGTGGAAAAACTGGAACCTTTGTGCAATCTTGGTGGGAATGTAAAATGGTGCAGCAGTTATGGAAAACAATACGGAGGTTCTTCAAAAAACTAAAAATCAGATTACTATATAATCCAGCAATCCCACCTCCGAGTATATATTCCAAAAGAATTGAAAGCATAGTCTTGAAGAAAGATTAGTTCCCCCATGTTCATAGTAGCATTATTCAAAATAGCTAATAGGTGGAAGCCACTCAGCTGTCCATGGATGGAAGAATGGATGAACAAAATGTGCTACATACAAATGGAGAAATATTATTCAGCCTTGAAAAGAAAGGAAATCTGGTCAGGCATGGTGGCTCATGCCTGTAATCCCAACACTTTGGGAGGCCAAGGCAGGCAGATTGCTTGAAGCCAAGAGTTTGAGACCAACCTGGGCAACATAGTGAAACCCTGTCTCTACAAAATTTTAAAAACTTAGTCAGGCATGGTGGCACATGCTGGTAGTACTAGCTACTCAGGAAGCAGAGGTGGGAGCATTGCTTGAGCCCAAGAGTTGGAAGCTGCAGTGATCTGCGATCATGCCACTGCACCCAGCCTGAGCAACCGTGCAAGACCCTGTCTCTAAAAGAAGAAAGGAAATCCTGTCACATGCTGCAACGTGAATGAATCTTGAGGACACTGTGCTAAGTGAAATAAGCCAGTCACAAAAGAACAAATACCATATGATTTCACTTATATGAGATATCTAAAGTAACTAAATCCATAGAGACAGAAAGTAGTATGATGGTTGCTAGAGGCTGGAGGCAGAATGAATAGAGTTGTTGTTTAGTGGGTATAGTTTCAGTTTTGCAAGATGAAAACATTTTGGAGACTGTTTGCACAACGTGAATATACTTAACACTGCTGAACTCTACACTTAAATGGGATTAAGATGGTAAACTTTATATTATGTATATTTTAGCACCATTAAAAAAACTTATTATTGGAAACTAATGACTTGTTTAAATCAAGATTAATAGCATGTAACCCACACACTACTTTGTTAGGAAAAAAAAAGATCAAGAATACAATAATGACGTAAGTGTATGTACATATTAACAAAAACTGCCTAAGCCAAAACATATCAAGTATCTCTTACCTAAACCATTTCACCACTAAGCAGCTTGAAATATAGTATCTGCAGGTGGCAAATTCTGCTATCAGGGACACAATTTAGGAAAAATGGGAAAGCATTCATCATTCTTTCAAAGTTTCTCAACTACCAAAAATCTTATCCATCCATTAAACCAAACAATATGTCTTGACCCTTGACTACATTTTTAGCCATATGCTAGGTACCATGGACATATACAGACAGATAAGACACCCACCAAAACTTCTCTCTCCCCTCTCTCTCCCTCTCTCTGAGTCAAAAATCTCTTCCTTCCCTTTGATCTTTACCTAATTTTCTCTTTGCCATGCGTAAGATATGATTTCTTTGCTCATACAGTCTTGGTCCATGTTTCTCTGAGCCTCTGAGACCTGGAAAATTGATATTGGCTGGTTGTTGGTAGAACCATTTGCTTTTCTTGAGTGTCATTTTTTCTTGCTACCATCCTTCGTAGGCTGCAGGCTAAACCTTCATTTCCTTTTGGGTGCTGCTTCAATTTCTCTTGTCTCTGATAATTCTCAAAGAAGACCTACAATGTATTCAGGCCACTGCCCAATTGTAGAGATATTTCCACTCTAGTTGTCATGGTCAGTGTCTGAGCTTTAATGCTTCCTCCTGAGCTGTGGTTCATCCAGCTAAGTCATGCTTAATGATAATTAGAAAAGAGGTGACCGACATGGGGATTTGAGTCCATGGCTTAGTCATCAGGGAGAGAGATTTTTTACTGCTAACTCATATGACAAATCTGTGAAGCACTGTTGGCTAGCATAATTTATTTTATTGAAGTAAGAGGTTGTGTTTTTTCTAACTTTTCAGTTGAGCTTACTGACCTGTATAAAGTCAGCAAAATCAGGTAATTTTGTGCAAGCATCCTTGTAGAATCTACACTAAATACTGGCAATTGAGATAAAGTGGATACAGTTGGTGTTCTTTAAATATTTACATCCCAAAGCTGATACAGTCACAAGACAGTTCAACACAATACCGTGAAATATTGTATGCTCATGGGTTATAATGACTGATTAATTCACAATTGCTTCCCAGGTAAGTTCTAGAAACTAAGCACCAAGCCTCCCTCTTTGCAGACCTATTGGCATACCCTGGAATTGCCAGGTGCTCAGCCACGGATCGCAATAACAGTGAGAACATTCAGTAGCACCTTCCTAAGTGTTTGGCTTAGTTTTCTAACTGTTGTACTCTGGACTCCCCTCTTTAGTGACTGGTAACTTGGAGTTTTAATTCAATATTAGGCTTCAGCTGGCTATAATATGTTAAGTAACTCTGTCTTTTTCACAATGCACATTGATTGAGCTCTCTCTTAATATTCATCGGACATCCCTTAAGAGGCCCCTCAATGGCAGGGAAAGGCAATCTGGTTTTGCAGCACGTATCTGCACACATCTGTCCATTCCTCAGGAGAACTATAACCACAGCCTGAGTCCCTCCATCTTTCCATATTGCCTTTGGGAGCAGATTTTAATAACTTAATCCTGCATTTGATAGGTCAACTAGCATTTATCTGAGTAACAAGGCCAGTTTTCTGCTGTGCTAAACCTTTCAAAATCATACAAAGCTTCACCTGTATCTTCCTAATCCCGCTTCCACATCCTGGCATGGCACTTGATGTCGTAGCCACATTGCATGGGTTTATCCTGCAGAGTGCAAGAGGAAAATCATTCTGGATTTTAGAGAAGAAAATTTAAGACAAGAAACAGAGGCAGCAGGAGAGAGATGTCATTGGTACACCACTGAAGAAAAACCTCAAGCTGCCAACGTCGGCTCTACAGAGAAATGGGGACTGAAACCAAAGAGAAGGATTTCAAACCTGTGTCAGCTGAAATCTAAAATGCAGTCAGTCATTTGGACAATAGCTAGGGAGTTATTTTGATGTATCAGTGACTTTGAAAATGCAATATCAATCATGGTGTTATTTCTCTTGGACTTGGGGGTGAAAGGACTCAAGTGGAAGGTTCCCATGACCACAGCAGTATCTGAGGGAGTGAGGAAGTTGGGAGGGAGGAAGAACAATATGTCCCCCATCTGGGGATTTTCTCTCCTCGTAACTGGTCTTTTAAAATCCTTTATGTAGGGATCTTGCAAACTGACTCTGAAAAAGAAAACCTCACTATCTCTTACTGTGCCATCAACTCACACTGTAAAAGGAGCAAAAAGCGTTTTAAAAGCCAATTTGACCGGAGCTAATTTATTTTACTTTGTTTATCGACAGATGTCAATATCTTTATATGTTTCTTATCTCCCCAGTGGACTGTAAGCTTCGGGAAAGGCAATAGCTCTGTAACAGTTACAGCACTACTGGAGTAGTGCCCATCAGAATGTGTGTGAATGAGAATTGGCCATCAGTCACCCTGAGAGGCAATGCACATTCATTCTCAGGATGCTGCTATTGTTCAACTGATTTTTAGAACTTTGAGAGGGAAGAATTTTCTAACCCTTTCCATTGACTAAATTTACCTTTAGAATTGGTTCATAAGTCACTCCCAAATCAATTTTTTATACTTTATAGTCATCACATTCCTTTTTTTTTTTTTTTTTTTTTGAGATAGAGTCTTGCCTTACTGCCCAGACTAGAGTGCAGTGGTGCGATGTGGGCTCACTGCAACCTCCACCTCCTGGGTTCAAGTGATTCGCCTGCCTCAGTCTCCCAAGTAACTAGGATTACAGGCATGTGCCACCATGCCTGGCTAATTTTTGTATTTTTAGTAGAGACTGGGTTTCACTATGTTGGCCAAGCTGATCTCAAACTCCTGACCTCAAGTGATCTGCCCGCCTTGACCTCCCAAAATGCTGGAATTACACGAGTTAGCCACCGTGGGCAGCCATATTTCATTTTTCAAAAAAACTTTATTGAGGTATAATTTACATATAATAAAATGCACTCACTTTAAGTGTACAATTAGATGATTTTTAGTAAAGTCACAATTATGCAACCATCACCACAATCCAATTTTAGAGCACCTCCATCTCCTATTCCCATCCCTAGCCCCAGGCAACCACTAGTCTACTTTCTGTCTGCATAGATTTGCCTTTTCTGGATACCTTGTATAAGTGGAATCCTATCATATATGATCTTTTGTGACTTGCTTATTTTGCTTAGCATAATGTTTTCAAGGTTGTAGTGATACAGATGCACCCCAAAATTGGAGCTTAGCTCGGTGAGTTCTTGGTTTCATTCAGAAAAGAATTCAAGAATCAGCTGACAGTAAAGAAAACAAGTTTATTAGAGTAACAGAGTACATCACAATGGCTGCTCCATAGAGCAGGGCTAACTCATAGGCAGAGCAGGGCTAACCCATAGACAGAGTGGTCCAGAGCAGCAGTGTGCAGCAAGGTGGCCAGTCCATAGACAGAGCAGCGCTGTCCCATAAGCAAAGCAGCCTAGAGCAGCAGCAGCAACTGCAGTTCCAAGCGGGAGCAGCAGCTGCCACAGCCATCACGGATTGCTGGCCAGCTATATTTTTGCCTACTCTTAACTAAGTGCTAATTATGGGATTATTCAGAATTTTCTAGAAAAGGGGTGGGGGAGTTCCTGGAACCATGTAAGGCAACTTCCCACTCTTTACCATGGCATTTGTAAACTGTCATGGCACTAGTGGGAATGTCTTTATGCTAATTAGCGGTGAGGACAGCTAGAGGTTGCTTTCATCACCATCTGCTGGTTTCCTCCAGTTCTTCTGCTACATCTTGTTTTGATCAGAAGGGTCTGATTGGCAAACAAGTCCATCTACCTTAGTAGCATGTATGAGTACTTCATTTCTTTTTAGAGCTAAATAATATTCCATTGTATGGATATTACCACATTTTGCATAGCCATGGACATCGGAGTTGTTTCCAGTTCATGGTTATTATGAATAAAACTACTCTGAATATTCACATATGTTTTTGTAAAGACTTCTTTTTTAAAGTCAGAAAATGTATTCCTCAATTTTATCTTGCCTCTACTCTCAGTGGTTTCGCGACATTGAACATATTCAAAAGAATGAACCATAGGCTCTGAGGTGATGCCCAAAGAAAAGATGCCCTAAAAATACTTTCTATGCAGATAACACCACTGGATCAAGAATATGATCTCCTGAAGGCCGGGTGTGGTGGCTCACACCTGTAATCCCAGCACTTTGGGAGGCCGAGGTGGGAGGATCATGAGGTCAGGAGTTTGAGACCAGCTTGACCAACAAGGTGAAACTCCATCTCTACTAAAAATACAAAAATTAGCTGGGCATGGTGGTGTGAGCCTGTAATCCCAGCTGGGAGAATCGCTTGAACCCGGGAGGAGGAGGTTGCAGTGAGCTGAGATGGCGCCACTACATTCCAGCCTGGGTGACAGAGCAAGACTCCGTCTCAGAAAAAGAAAAAAAAAGAATATTATCTCCTGAAATAATTGTTCTAAAGATGACAATATTCATTTGATATATAAACGTAGGTGTATTGTTTGTAAATAGTTAATCTCATGTGTACACCTTAAGTACAGCACGCCTGTGAAGTTACAACAGTTTAGCACAGTATTTTGCAGGTAGAAGCCGCTTGATAAATATTTGCTGACTGAGTTTTTAAATGCTCATAGTGGTTCCTCTTGGAAAGTAAAATATCAAAAGTTTCAATGTTTAACAGCCTTTTCCCGTTTTGTATAAACAAAGCCAAAGCCCTCTGAGAGAACATGACAAGCTGTCCAAAGAGCCCCAAGTCACAATTATCTATCAGGCAGCCTTATTGATCTTCCTTCAACTCGAGAGGCCTCAGGCAAAGCAATTGCTCTGTAGGCTTGGAGGGGCAGGAAGCATTTGTGTGGGGCCTGTGGGAGCATTGATTTCACTGCTGAATTATGCCTCCATGAGAAACAGCCAGAGGAGCCCAGCTCTTCTCGGCAAGGGCCCTGCCCCTTGCTGGCACATTTTCTTAGAAGTCGATTGGCCCGGATCCAACATTGGCTAACTTCCTCTCAGTTGCTCCCTTGCACACTGTTCCAAACCTATGTGGTCAGATTTGGGCTGTTAATTCAACAGACTCCAACCACAAGGAAACTAGAACCACCCGGTCCCCTCTTGCTGACATTCTAGCCACCTTGTTGGCTCTGGGCAGCTGTGAATGCATCTGGGCCTGTGGTCTGTGGGCTCTGAGGCAGCACTCAATGAAATCCCATCTTTAATTGGACAAATGAAGTGTCCTCCTCTGGGTTTCCCCAGTGCTCAAGAAAACAGTGTATGAGAAACGCAGCCAGCATGTCCGCCCACAGCATGAGCTCTCGTGTGCCTCTTCCTTAGAATGGCTGCCCAGGCAGTAGGACCACAGCCCCCAGCTGAAGAGAGAACCCCCAGGAGAACCCTTCATCCAGGTGTTCAGTGCCTCAATAGTTTTCCATTGTCATGTCATCATAAGTTGATTCTGTTTCAATTTTCAAATCACTTTTTCAAATAGATATCAACTCACTATTAGCACAGATTTTATAACATTTAAAATGTATTTATATAATTATTTTCCATCACAAAATATTAAATTGCATTCTTAATAGATACAAATTAAAAAATCAATGCACTCAACATTTTCTCGTTTCTTCATTACTTTTTAATCTCCCTTAAAAAAAACTATCACGCTGGGCGCGGTGACTCATGCCTATAATCCCAGCACTTTGGGAGGCCGAGGCAGGCAGATCAGCTGAGGTCAGGAGTTCGAGACCAGACTGTCCGATATGGTGAAACCCTGTCTCTACTAAAAATACAGAAATTAGCCAGGCGTAGTGGCACATGCCTGTAATTCCAGCTATATGGGAGGCTGAGGCATGAGAATCACTTGAACCCAGGAGGCAGAGGTTGCAGTGAGCCAAGATCACGCCTTGGCACTCCAGCCTGGGCAACAGAGCAAGACTACATCTCAAAAAATTAAAAAAATTATATATTATATATATTACTCATTAGCCAATTAAAACTTTTTTCTAACTTTGCTGCTGTCTTCACAACTCTATTCTTAGAATATTGGAGTGCTCTCTACACCTTTTTTTTTTTTTTAAGTAATAATCCTTAGGGCCGGGCGTGGTGGCTCACGCCTGTAATCCCAGCACTTTGGGAGGCCAGGGCAGGCAGATCACGAGGTCAGGAGATGGAGACCATCCTGGCTAACATGGTGAAACCCCATCTCTACTAAAAATACAAAAAAAGAAATTAGCTGGGCGTGGTGGCTGGTGCCTGTAGTCCCAGCTACTCAGGAGGCTGAGGCAGGAGAATGGTGTGAACCCGGGAGGCAGAGCTTGCAGTGAGCCGAGATTGCGCCACTGCACTCCACCCTGGGCAACAGAGTGAGACTCTGTCTCAAAAATAAATAAATAAAATAATAATAATAATAATCCTTAGAAGCCCAAGCACAGTGGCTCATGCCTGTGATCTCAGCACTTTGGGAAGCTGAAGTGGGAGGATTGCTTGAGGCCAGGAATTTGAGACCAACCTGGGCAACATAGCAAGACCCCATCTAAAGAAATAAATATGCAATAACTACATAATATATTTAACGTTTGTCTTTGACTTTGTGGCTCACTCTCTGAAGGGCACCTTTATGTTTGTTTGCCCATGCCCACAACCTTCACCTCTCTCCTAGTGATACTCTGCTCTCTCCTCTGTCCATGTGATCTGGGTGACTCATTCCTCTTCTTACCCAACTATGACTTCCCTGCCCAGGAATTGGCAATGACCCAATTTGACTAATCAGAGCCCCTTTCCAATTGGAACTGAAGGGGGAGAGGGCTTTTTGCTCTCAGGTGAAGATATTCTGTTATTTGTTTAAGCAAGTCCCAAATGGGTTTTATCAGTTGCAACAAAAAGCCTTGACTTACATACTTACTGTTCCCTATAATCTTGGCCACAGTCTTTCCAGTCCTCGAACTTTATGACTGACTATGTGTTTGGAGACAGGGTCTTGCTCTGTTGCCCAGGCTGGAGTGCAGGGGCACGATCTCAGCTCACTGCAGCCTTGACCTCCTGGGCTCAAGCTATCCTCTTTCCTCAGACTCCTGAGCAGCTAGGACCACAGGTGTGTGCCGCCACATCCAGCTAATTTCTTAAAAATTATGAAAATTTTAAGGTGGTACTCATTTATTCTCACCATATTTCCCAGGTTAGTCTCGAACTCCTGGGCTCAAGCAATCCTCCTGCCTCAGCCCCTCAAAGTGCCGGGATATAATTACTGATTTTTTAATCAGCACATTTTAAAACGCCATGATACTTTTGCTTTGTTTTCTTTTCATTTTATAACCTAATGATTTTTAGTAGCTCTGAGGGTCACCACAGATGAGAGATAGGAATAGGAAGGTGTTTAGAAACTCCGTCACTATGGGGCATCGCAGAGAACTTGGTGTTCAACTAGGAAAAAGAACAAAAACAGCTTGGAGGAAGGGGTGGTAGATATAAAGCTAATTGCAATGACTCCAAAAGCTTTTAGGAAGAGAGAATTATTGTTTGTCATCCTGTAGGGCCATTAATTGCTGTAGTTGGAATTTATGGAGAGGCTGACTTCTGTTCTTTATAAAGAGAATATACTTTCTAATAACCAAGGTGTTCCAAAAATGAAACAGGCCTCCACTCAAAAATTAAGAATCCCAGGGACTTAGATGTTATCTTTTTAAGGACTCCTGGGTTAGGAATGTAACCTCAAAGATCCTTTTAGCTCTTCAAAGTCTGCGATGTCGAGATGGAGATGAAGGTGAAAATGTTGCTGGTGAGAGAGCTCAGGAACTCTGCCTATGGTTCGAACCAGCCTCTGTCTTATATAGAAACAGGTCCAGATTCCATATCCTGCCATGTCGAGTGACTGATCATTAATTTCTCTGACCTCATTCTCTTTCTATGTTGCCTGTTACAATTTTTATTTGGTGTAATAGAAGTGTAAGATACCTGGAAAAGGATACCTAAATAATTTAAATGGTTGCTGGAGGACCTTGCATCTCTAGATCTTGGTATTCTTATGTGTAAAATGGGGAACTTGGACTATCTCAGAAGTCTCCAGGCTTTCCTAGTAGAAACTGAGAAGTAATCCGAGAAGACGGAGAGGTGAGAAGATGAAACCTCTGGCGTTCTACACTCAATGCTTTCCAGCCGCCTCCAGACATTGGAATTGTCCTACTGCAGGAGAGGTACATGGAGGGAAGGAAGGCTGAACATGAGGAGATATACACAGAACTGATTATAGAATTTGCAGAACCCCTTGTTCCAAATAATAAGAATTTCAAGACTGCAACAGTAGAACATTGAACCAAGCACGGATCCTTCTAAGTGTGGGGCCCCAGGCAACTGCACTAGTTGTTCCTTTATGAAGCCAGCCCTGAATATGTTACAAGCCAAGAGGCTGTGGCTCCCCATGTAATGAAAATCAACATGAGGCCAAGCAGGTTTCCTGGACAAGGATTCTATTTTGGGGCTTGTGCTACAGCACAAGAGAGACAGCCAAGAGGAGATAGCAGAGGCAAAAGGATCCTCCAGCTGGCTCTCTGAAAAAAAGCTGTTAGGGATTTTGTTATTATTATTATTATTATTTTGACTTGAGATGGAGTCTGTCACCCAGGCTGGAGTGTAGTGGAATGATCTCGGCTAGTCCTTGACCCCATGAATAAAAAGGATTTTTTGAGCAGAGAAGTGCCAAGTTCAGAGCTGCCCTTATAGGAAGTTAATTTGTCACATCCAGCATTAAAGTGGTAGCTATTATTGTTATCATCATATAATTATGTAATTGTTAGAACATTTGTTTATTTAGAAAAAGTAACCAAGAACAATATATATCAATGCCATTTTCCTGCAGCGTCCTCAAAGTGGAACATTATCAGCTCTTCTTGTCTGTCTCTCCACTTAGTCAGGGCTTTCTTAATTCCTCAGTGTGGAGGTCTTGCTCATCATTCACTAAATTCATCCCCATGGGTTTTTTTTACCCTGTTATATATATTACTTTAAAAATCATTTTCAATTTTTTATTATTAATACATAGAAATATAATTGATTTTTATGTTAAAATTCTATCCTACAAGCTTTGAAAGAAATAAAAATACTTTACCCCCAAATATATTTCTTTGACATATTTTGAGATGGCTGTCAGAGGGCCAGCAAACAGAAGTGGCCCTGTAAAGCTGTCTTTTGAGGGAGATTTGCAGGGAGATTTGCATCTGTGGAGAATCTGCATTGATACGGTCAGGCTTTCCTTTGCCCAGATCTAGGAAAGATTCACTGAGAGGATGACATCTTTAAAGGTCTGAAAAGAAGCATGGACCATCTATTCTCTCTGAAGGCTGCTACCTGTGAGGTTTCATCTACATACAAGACAACCTTTGCTGGCCAGGCCTTTTCTTCTTTCCTTCCCAGGACCTCTCTTTCTTGCCACCATCACCTAAATTTTTTTTTTTTTTTTGAGACGGAGTCTCGCTTTGTTGCCCAGGCTGGAGTGCAGTGGCACAATCTTGACTCACTGCAACCTCTGCCTCCCAGGTTCAAGTGATCCTCCTGCCTCAGTTCCCCTAGTAGCTGGGATTACAGTAACGTACCACCACGCCCGGCTAATTTTTGTATTTTTAGTAGAGACGAAGTTTTGCCATGTTGGCCAGGCAGGTCTTGAACTCCTGATCTCAGGTGATCCACCCACTTCTCCCAAACTGCTGGGATTACAGGCGTGAGCCACCATGCCTGGCCACCATCACCTAATTTACCATCATAACCTGCTTTGGGTCATGCTCTGAGCTGCATTCGCTCTGTAACCTCAAGATGGTATAGAAACTTCTGCACCCTGTTGGAGGATTAGGTCTTCATTCTGAAGGCTCCTATGTCACATAAAACTGTGATCAAATACATCTGTATGCCTTTTTTCCTACTGCAATACTAGCCTTTTATGAGTTGATTTTTCAGTGAAACTTCTGAGGGTAAAGGGAGAGTTTGCTCTAGGTTTGCCTCAAACTCCTGGGCTCAAGCAATCCTCTTGCCTCACATCCCAAAGTCCTGGGATTACAGGCATGAGCCACTGTGCCCAACCTATAAAGTTTTCTTAAAATTAGCTGTAGCATTAATAATACACTGATACAAAGGTAGAATTAGGTTTTCTCTTTTGAACAAGATTTTTGTATAGTATTAAGAGATAGTAAAATATTTTTTGTTGTACTTTTGAGTAAACTGAAAAAAAAAGTGGAGTAAGGGGAAGAGAGGGAGAGAGAGATTTTGTTTGCCTAATGGTGTCTATTAGGTCTTATGATTGTTTTGAAAACTGTATTCTTTCCCATCAAAGAATAAAGGTTTTTGCTTTTTGAAGTCTTTGAATCATTACTTTGGCTAAATGAATCAATATTTTTTCACAGTGAGCTGTGATCCTATTTTGAGCAAGTATTTTAAAACTTTGATATCTGACAAACTTTCCAAAATCAAAATTTCAAATTCGAAACTCATTCTTTTTGACATCAAACTAACTTTTTGAATGTTAGGGCCCCTAGACGTCCAAGAGAGACATATTAGGCTTATTTGGTATGTTAAAATCATATGAGAAGCATTATTAAATAAGAAATGATTTTTAACTTTTGGGGGGTTATGTTTGTATAAATATGTTAATATGTGTTTCAAAATTGTATGATTTCCAAAAATTCTGATGTGTCTTGGTATAAATTATCAGTAATAATTGTAATTGTGATATTCAATTGTTGCATGCCATAAAACAACAAAATGTTCTTGTCAATTGTATCTGTATTTATGGCTAGCTAAGTCTTTTGTCATTCATAGACAGTTATTGTTTTACTTTGATTCTTCTTTAAAAAAGCAGTTTATAATCAACTACAGTCCACAATTTGCTTTCTCTATAAGGAAATTCAGGGAAGGTGTCCTGAATACAGGTTTCTAACTTTGGATATCATACCATTGGACTAGGTAAAAAAAACCTTCCAGGATTCTAATTAAAAGCTGATGTGCTCATGAGGATTGCTAACCCAACATCAAGCAGAACAAGAGCTAATTACATGGGGCTGAACTAAGAGAGGACTAAAAAGACTTTTTCGTGAACTTTTTGTTGGATAAATAGCTAATTCGTTTTATGTTTTCTTTTCCAGAGTCAAAACAAAACAAAAAAAAACCCTTTTCTTTTGAGCTATTTATAGCTTACAACTAATTGGGTAAAGTATACATTGTGAGCAAAATTTGAAGCATTTATCTATCTTTCTACTTGATATCTCCAGCATTTGGAAACTTTTGTGATTATTCTTAATTTAGGACAAGATAGCTATTTGCATACGTTCAATATGAATCTGTATTCTTTTGGAGGATTTGACTGGAATGGCATATTTTCAAATATGACCAGATTGCTTTGAGGAATTGAAGTTGACTTTATAGAGCTAATAAAAAACTCCTTGGTACACAGTTTCTTTACAAGGTTCCTGACCTGTGGTAAGTGAAGAGTGTTACTTTCTGACGGGCCCAGGAACCTCAAGTTATTTTGGAACCTCAAGAAGAGAAGAATTCACCCAGTTCATACAGGTATTGCAGACAGTCAGTGACAAATGACAAATCCTTGCCTTGGTTTTATAGCCTCTAGGCTTTTAAAAGTCTAATCTGAGATTTCTTATGAAAATGTTTCTGCAAAGCCAATTTGAGAAAAGCCTATATGGTCAATCACTATTCTTGCTGCACTTTATGCAAATAAGCAGGCCAAGTATAATAAGATAAAAACTTATTTTTACAAATAAATTGGTCCTGCTATGATTTGCCTTTGGTAGAAATTGGGGGACTGGGCCAGGTGTGATGGCTCACACCTGTAATCCCAGCACTTTGGGAGGCCAAGGTGGGCAGATCACCTGAGGTGAGGAGTTCGAGACCAGCCTGGTCAACATGATGAAACCCCATCACTACTAAAAATACAAAAATTAGCCGGGCATGTTGGCATGTGCCTGTAATCCTAGCTGCTTGGGAGGCTGAGGCAGGAGAATCATTTGAACCTGGGAGGTGGAGGTTGCAGTGAGCTGAGATTGCACCATTGCACTCCAGCCTGGGCAACAAGAGTGAAACTCTGTCTAAAAAAAAAAAAAAAGAAAGAAAGAAAGAAAGAGAGAGAGAAAGAAAGGAAGGTAGGGAACTGGAGAGAGAAAATTATGTTTCAAAGGAAAACTGTAGAACATCTGTTATTAGATTCTAGCCTTGTTCATTGTTTTTGAGTTTTTATCATTTGCCTGCAATTTGTACTGGATCCTGAATTCTTTCCTAGCTACAAGTCTCCAAACTAACTTTTTCAAATTTTTATTTCATTTTTTTTCTGACTTGGAATTACTAGAAACGCGTTGACAAAAAGCAACAACAACAACAACAAAACTTTATGAAATATTTAAAGAAGCTTATCCTGACCCAATATGAGTGACCACAGCTCAGAGGACAGTTTCAAGAAATTCTGAGAAAGTGTGCCCAAGCTGTCAGGTTATAGTTTTGTTTTATACATTTTAGGGAGACAGAAGTTACAGGCAAAGACATAAGTCAATATATATAAGGTGTACATTGGAGGTGTCCTGGTAAGGTGGAACATCTCAAAGCAAGTGCTTACAGGTCACAGGTGGATTCAAAGATTTTCTGACTGGTAATTTGTTGAAAGAGTTCAGCTTTGTCTAAAGATTCGAAGTCACTTGAAAGATATACTTGAGTTCAGATAAGGAGGGTTGTGGAAGCCAAGGTTTTGTTATATAGATGAAGTCTCCATATAAGAGTCTTTAGCAGGAATAGATGATAAATCTCTCTTTTGAGAACTTAAAAGGTATCAGAAGGTTAGTTAATCTTTCCTAGGTCCAGGAAAGTCCTGACTATTAACAGAGATCCTCTACAGATGTAAATTTCCCCCACAAAAGCTGGGTTTGCAGGGTCATTTAAAACTATGTCAAAGAAATATATTTTGGGGTAAAATATTTTGATTTCCTTCAGGATCGGCTGTCATGTGATGCTGTGTTTGAGTCAGGTTGGAATTTGGTTAACTTCTTGCCACAAAGCGTCTATTTTGTCAGTCCTGTGATCTCTATTTTAATGTTAATGCTGGTCAGTCTTGCCTAAACTCAAAAAGGGAGGGGGCATAATGAGGCATGTCTGACCTCCCTTCCCATCAGGGCCTGAAATTTAGTTTTACAGGTTTCTTTGGGATCCCCCCTGGCCAAGAGGGCGTCTGTTCAGTTGGTTGGGCAGCTTTGGATATTATCTTCAATTTATAAATTAAAACTGTGTTTTTCTTAAAGTTCTTAAAATCGAAGCTAGACAACTTTAATAAACTTTGGGAGAAATCACATCAACTTATATATAAACAGACTTCATGCCCACTGAGGTATGCACTACTCAGAAAGTTCACTTGAATACCTGATTCAAGCTACAATTCAAAAAAATCTGTCTGATTATCATAGCAATCTGAAGATGCTTCAGAGACCAGAAAAACTAGGCTATAGGCTACTCCAGACATTGCCTTTTGTTTTTCTTCTGTTTCCATACAAATGTCTCTCATTAAAGATCTGCTTGCCTGGATCAGATACAGAGGCCTAGCCCATCTGCAATGCCACCTCCTGGAATGGGGCACAGCTGTTTAACTGAACTGATCTATTCTCAGGACTGAGAGACCAACTAAAGAAGAAATGGGACGTTATATTTAAATTTGCTCTTTTCTGCTTATCCCAATTTGTCTTTTCACTCTTTTGTCTATCTCCATCTAACAACCTCTAACCCAAAACTCTCCAAAGCTATCAGCTTTGGCTCTTAATATGTAAAGTTTTTTTAAGTTTCCAAGTAGGAACTAGAGGAAATAAAAATATTTTATCTCCAAATATATTTCTTTGACATGTTTTGAGATGGCTGTCAGAGGGCCAGCAAACAGAAGTGGCCCTGCAAAGCTGTCTTTTGTGGTGAGATTTGCATCTGCAGAGAATCTGCACTGATGCAGCCAGAACTTCCCTTGCCTGAATCTAGGAAAGACTAAGAGTCTGATACCTGTAAAGACCTGAAAAGCAGCACTGACCATGTGTTCTCTCTGAAGATTGCTACCTGGGAAGTTTCATCAACACAACAAGACCACCTTTGCTGGCCAGGCCTCCTCTTCTTTCTCACCCAGGATCTGTCTTGCCACCATAACCTGATTTACTACCATAACCTGTTTTGGGCTGTACTCTGAGCCTAAATTCTTTCTGTAACCTCAAGATGGTATATAGGCTTTTGCACCCCATTGAGGGATTGGGTCCATTCTGAAGGCTCTTGTGTCACATGAAACTATGGTCAAGTAGATTTATTTGTATGCCTTTTCTCCTATTTCTATGCCTTTTATGACTTGACTTTTCAGCAAACCTTCCAAAGGCAAAGGGGAAGCTTTTTTTCTCCCCTATCCTTTGCTAAATTGATTAATTTCTAGTAAGTTTGGGTTTTTGGGGTAGAATTTTGAGATCTCATCCCCTAAATACACTCTCATGTTGTCTACGAATAAAGTACTTTTACGTCTTCCTTTCTAATCTGTAAGCCATTTTGTTCTTTACTTTGTCTTGTTTCATTTGCTGGTAATAGTAGAAATGTAAGAACAGACATCCGTGCTTTGATTCCAATCTTAGGGGGAAGCTTCCAGTCCTTCAACAAGCATCCAGTCCAGTCCTATGATGCTATTATTTCCTTTTTGTGTTTCTTTTTTCTTTTTTTTTTTTTTTTTTTGAGACGGAGTCTTGCTCTGTTGCCCAGGCTGGAGTGCAGTGGCCGGATCTCAGCTCACTGCAAGCTCCGCCTCCCGGGTTTACGCCATTCTCCTGCCTCAGCCTCCCAAGTAGCTGGGACTACAGGCGCCCGCCACCTCGCCCGGCTCGTTTTTTGTATTTTTTAGTAGAGACGGGGTTTCACTGTGTTAGCCAGGATGGTCTCGATCTCCTGACCTCGTGATCCGCCCGTCTCGGCCTCCCAAAGTGCTGGGATTACAGGCTTGAGCCACCGCGCCCGGCCTTGTGTTTCTTTAAAAAAAAAAAAAAAAATTGTTCTCCTTTCTCTTTTTGTTCCCTTTTTGTATTATTTTTTGTCTGTTTTAAAATCTGAGCTTCCCTTTTTGTTTCCTTTTTGTATTCGTTTCCTGAAGCTGCTATAACACAAATTGGGAGGCTAAAAACAACACAAAATTATTCTTTCCTTCTTCTGGATGTTGGATGTTTGAGATCAGTATCACTGGGCTGAAATCAAGGTGTCAGCAGGGTTGTGCTTGCTTCAGAGGCTCTAGGGGAGAATCTCTTCCATGTCTCTTTTAGCTTCTGATGCCTGCCAGAATTTCTTGGCTTGTGGCTGCATCACTCCAATCTTCAAGGCCAGCATCGTTACTTTATTTCATTTTTTTGAGACAGGGTATCACTTTGTCACCCAAACTGGAGTCCAGTGGTGTGATCTTGACTCACTGCAGCCTCAGTATCCCAAGTTCAAGTGATCTTCCTGCCTCAGCCTCACAAGTAGCTGAGAATACAGATGTGCACCACTGTGCCCAGCTAATTGTTTTTTTTTTTCTGAGGCTCAGTCTGGCTGTATCACCCAGGCTGGAGTGCAGTGGTGCAATCTCTGCTCACTACAACCTCCGCCTCCCGCGTTCAAGCAATTCTCGTGCCACAGCCTCCTGAGTAGCTGGGATTACAGGCACCCGCCATCATGCCTGGCTAATTTTTGTATTTTTAGTAGAGACGGTGTTTCACCATGTTGGCCAGGCTGATCTGGAACTCCTGACCTCAAGTGATCCACCCTACTCAGCCTCCCAAAGTGCTGGGATTACCGCAGCCGGCCTAATTTTTTTTATCTATTGGAGAAACAGGGTTTTGCTATGTTGCCCAGGCTGGTCTTGAACTCTTGAGCTCAAGCAATCTGCCCACGTCAACCTCCCAAAGTGCTAGGATTACAGGCATGAGCTACCACACGCAGCCAGGGCCAGCATCTTTAAATCTCTCTCTGCTCTGTCTTCATGTGGACTTGTGTGCATGTAACCTGCCTCTCTTATGGATACATCTGACTGCATTTGGGGCCCACTCAGTCCGAGATAATCTTCCCTTCTCAAGACCCGTAATCAAATCCACAAAGGCTTTGCCATGTCAAGTATCATTCACAGGTTTCAGGATTAGAAAGCACATATCTTTTGAGAAACCATATTGTGGTATATCAGGCTCATTATTTTATTTTTTTCCTCTACAATGTCTAACATATTCATAATAACTTTTAAAGCCTTTGCTAATTCCAACATCTGAGTCTCTTTCTATAAACATTTCCCCCCCTTACAACTACGATTTGTGTTTTTCTTCTTTTCATATATCTAGCAGCTTTTGATGGTCTATTGGGCACTGTGAATTGTACATTTTTTAGAAGTTAGATTTTGGTTTCATGTTGTAAATATGCTTGAAATATGTACTGCCAGGTATTCATCTGTTGAAGTCACCTTGTCTTGTTGAGACTTACTTTTAGGTTTTCTTAGAATGAGTCTAGGGTAGTCCTTACCTTAGGGCAAGGTTCTTTTTTACCATTACTATTACTAACCTAAATTGTGATATCAAGATTGCTAAATCTTGCCCTAAGGTAAGGACTACTAAATTACTATAAGTTACTAAAGTCTCATTCTGTAGGTGTGGCTTTCATGTGATTGCAAGTGAATGCCAAGGATGTTCAACAAGGTCTCTGTCTCTAGCTGGTCAGAATTTCAATGTCTCCCAACACTGTGTGATCTCCAGAATCTCTGAGGATCTTACTGGGCCACCCTTGGCTATTTTCTGTTAGGTCTATATCAATTTTGCATTGTACATTTCTAATTTGGTATTTTCGTCAAAGACTCAAGCTCCCTAGGTCAATTTCTGGAGCTCCTTCTCTGCATGGCTTACCACCTTCCAGGGCTCTGCCCTGAAAAGCCTAGCCACCTTAGTGGCCCCCGCCTTCAATCTCAGTTTCCTACATCTTTCTTTTCTCTTTCTTGTGCCTTAGTTTGGGAAGCACACACTGGTGGAAAGCTGTGGTAAATGCAGAGCCAACCGCATGTGTTTTTATTCTCTAAAGGATCAAACCCCTCCTGTATTTGTTGTCTAAGGCATGAAATGTGATGCTTCATCTATTTAGTTCAGTTTTGTAATTATAAATTAAGCATAAGTTTATTATCAGTTATCTCATCATGGTCAAAGTCAGAAGTCCAATATTATGAATTTTTTTATGCCTGCCATTTACTGGGCATTTGTGTAAGAGCCAACATTTTACATGAATTTTTCTCATATAACTGTCATATAACCCTTTAAGACATATACTATATTTATCTTCCTGTTACCTATGGGTAAATGAGACTTAGAGATGTTAAGTAATTTCCCCAAGGTCACAGATTCTGTGGTTGAAATATTTAAGGCTTGCATTCATCTCTATCGGTCTGAAGATCCCAAGCTCTTAAACATTATATAATAGTATCATCCTGTAAAGGCTAAATAAATTTACCTTTGAAAAACACCAAGACAGAAGTCTGGAAAGAAGTAGAAATTCAATACATCAGTAAATCAGGCCTACTCAAATTTCTAAAGTAACCATACAAGCACTATCGAGTAAGTGGCTGGTCATTGTCGTGTTTGATTTCACACCATTTCTCCATTTTTCTTTTTGCTGTTCACTATTGCAGGAAATCACTTATTTTTTCCAGGTTTCCTTTCCCTTTGGATTCAAGAAATAGTAATGGAACTTCTTTAGGCTGAAAGCAAGTGACCCCGAACCATAATGCAAGTCAACATACACACATACAAGTGCAAGAGTAAAGATATGTAATTTTAAAAGACAGTATAACTATCTCTGTCTTCTTTCTGCTCTTAACTGATTTAAAAAGCAGTTGTACAAAGTGATATGTATATAATTGTCTTGGGCTTATAGCGTATAGAAATGTAATATATTCGACAATAACAACATAAAGGAGGTAGGTGGGAGCAAAGCTGTCCTGGAGTGAGGAAATGACAGCAGATGGTATCCAGATTTGCAGGAACAAATAAAGAGAACCAGAAATTGGAAACAAGGTTAATATGACAAATTCTATGAATATATACTAGATCTCCTTTCCCAGATTTTAAAACAGACAAAAAATAAACGAAAGAAATGGAAGACTTGTATACTGAAATTACAAAATATCATTGAAAAATTAAAGACCTTAATAAATGAAAAAACATTGTTTTATGAATTGAAAGACTTAATCTTATTAAAATGAAAACATTCCCCTAATTGATCTACAGATACAACATAATTCCCTATCATAATCCCAGCTGGCTTATTTGCAGAAATTGACAAGCTGAACCTAAAATTCATGTGGAAATGCAAAGGAGTAAGAATAGCCAACATGGTCTTTAGAAAGAACAAAGTTGGGGCCTCACACTTTCCAATCTCAAAAACTTATTACAAAGCTACAATAATCAAAACAGTGTGGTGCTGAAATAAGGGTAGTCATATAGTTCAATGGAACAGAATTGAGAGTTCTTAAATAAACCCTTACACATTTCAACTAGGGAAAAATAATCTTTTCAACAAATGGTGCTAAGACAGCTATATAACCACATGTAAAAGAATGAAGTTGTAGCTGCGAGGATGAAAAGGCATAAGAACAATATAATGGACTTTGGGGATTTTCGGAAAGGAACTGTAGTTGGGAGGAGGATAATCTGGATGCAACTAAAATCTCAGAAATCACCACTGAAGAATTTATCCATGTAACAAAAAGCCACCTGTGCCCCCAAAAACTATTGAAATAAAAATAGAAAAAAAAAGAATGAAGTTGGCACCCTTCCTCACATCATACACAAAAGTTAACTGAAAAGGGATTATATAGTTAATCATAAGAGATAAGACTATAAATCTCTTAGAAAAAAATATAGGCATAAATTGTATGATTTTGGATCAGGCAAAGCCTTTTTTAGACATGACATCAAATGTACAAGCAACCAAAGAAAAAAAAAGTAGATAAATTGGACCTCCTCAAAATGAAAAACTTTTTCAAAGGATAACATCAACTAAGTGAAAAGCAACCCACAAAATAGGTGGAACACTTGCAAATGACATATCTGATAAGGGACTTGTATGTAGAATATATTTTTAAAATCATACATATCAATAATAAAAAGATTAATAACATGATTACAAAATGGGCAAAGGATCTGGATAGATATTTCTCCACAAAAGGATATACAAATGACACATAAACACATGAAAAGATATTCATGTTGTTACCAATCAGGGAATTATAGAAAAAAACACACACAATGAGATACCACTTCATACCTGCTAGAATGGCTGAAATAAAATTGACTGATAATAATAAGTGTTGATGAGGACGTGGAGAAATGGGAACACTTATGACCTGTTAGTGGGAAGGTAAAATGGTGCAGTAAGTTTAGAAAGCAGTCTGGACATTCCACAAAATGTTAAACCTACAGTCACCATATGACCCAGCAATCCTACTCCTTGGCATATACTCAAGAGGTGTGAAAGCCTATCCACACAAAAATATGTATACAAATGCTTATAGCAGCATTATTCATAAGGCTAAAAAGTGCAAACAACCATTTATGTCTATCAACTAATAAATGGATTTAAAAATATGGCATACAATGGAATATTATGCAGCCATAAAATGGAATGAAGTACTAATATACACTATACCATGGTTAAATCTTGAACACATTATGCTAAATGAAAGCAGCCAGTCACAAAAGACCATAGATTATATGATTTCATTTATTTTCATGTTATTGTAAAGCTGGCATCTTGTTTTGTTGCCCAGACTGGAGTGCAGTGGCAAAATCATAGCTCATTGCCACCTCAAATTCCTGAGCTCAAGCAATCCTTCTGCCTCAGCCTCCTGAGTAGCTGGGACTATAGATACATGCCACCCAGCCCAGCTAATTTTAAAATTTTTCATAGAGAGGGGGGCCTTGCCATCTTTCCCAGGCTGGTCTTGGACTCCTGGACTCAACAATCCTCCTCCCTCAACCTGCCAAAGTGCTGGGATTACAGGTATGAGCCACTGCACCAGGCTGATTCCATTTATATGAAATGTCCAATATAGAAAAATCTATAGAGACAGAAAGGCGGTTAGTGGATTTATGGGGCTGGGGGACTTGGGAAAATATGAGAAATGACTGCTAATAGGTACAGGATTTGTTTTGGAAGTTATGAAAATGATCTAAAATTTATTGTGGTGATGGTTGCACAACTCTATGAATATAGTAAAAACCATGTAATTGCACAATTTTAAATTGTGGGTGAGTTATGATGGCATGTGAATTATGTCTCAATAAAGATGTTATATGTTTAACACTTGGAGGATGAGTAGGAGTTGACTAGGCCATGGTGGCTGTGAGGAAGGAATGGGTAGTTGTCTTAGTCCATTTGTGTTGCTATAAAGGAATACCTGAGACTGGGTAATTTATAAAGAAAAGAGGTTTATTTGGTTCACCGTTCTGCAGGCTACACAAGAAGCATTGTGCCAGCATCTCCTCAGCTTCTGGTGAGGGTCTCAAGTTGCTTCCACTCATGGAGCAAGAGGAAGCAAGAGAGAGAGGGGAAAGGTTCCAGATATTTTTCAACAGTTAGTTCTCTGGGGAACTAATAGAATGATAACTCACTCACTCACCCCTCTCCCACCTCTTGCCCCTGCCTGGGAAGGGTGGGCATTAATCTATTCATGAGAGGTCCATCCCATGACCCAAACACCTCCCATTAGGCCCCACTTCCAACACGAGGGGTCAAATTTCAACATGAGAGTTGGAGGGGACAAACATCCAAACTATAGCCGTAGTGTTCCATAGAAAGCATTTCAAATGGGAAGTGTATTTCCCCAACCACTATGGAAGCCCATTTTATAGTATCTCTACTAGTTATCTTAACCTCTTCTTGACTACTTCCAGTGAATGATCATTCTATATTCATTGGCATAGATAGCTAGGCTCTGAAATAACTGTAAAGAAAGCAATTCAGGAATCCAGTGAGCTAGGTGCTGTGATAGCGACATGTACAAGTGCCAAGGGAGTCTGTCCAAGGGAAGGGCATGAAACCCACTAAGTGATCAGTGAAGGCATCTTGGAGGAACTCAGATAAAAGCCTTGGCTTAAAAACTAGTCACAGCAAAGGAGGCAAGGGAATGAGAAAAATTTCACAGAGAAAAAGTATAAACAAAGGTCCCTGCTTGCTAGGAACTACACATCATTGAAAAGGGCTGGAATGTAGAGCATGGAAGCAAGGAATTGATGACAGAAGGGGCAAGAGAAACGAACAAAGGCAAGATAATGAAAGCCATCTATATTTGTTTCCTATTGCTGCTGTCACAAAGTACCACAAATTTAGTGGCTTAAAATAACAGAAAATTTGTTATCTTATTGTCCTGAAGATCAAAGGCCCAAAATGAGACTTATGAGGCTAAAATGAAAATGTTGCCAAGACCATGTTCATTTTAGAGGCTTCAGAGGAAAAGCCCTTTCCTTACTTCTTTCAAGTTTCAGAGGCTGTCTGCATGCCTTGGCTTGTGGCACTCTTCTCCATCTTTAAAGCACATAACCCCAAACTCTGCTTTATCTTTTTTCAACTCCCACCATCTTGCTCCCCTCTTATGAAGGACCCTTGTAATCACATTGAGCCCATCAGGATGATCCAGGATAATCTTTCCATCTCTAGATCCTTAATTTAGTCAACATTTGCAAGGTCCCTTTTGTCAAGTAAGGTCACATATTATCAGGTCCTTGGAATTAGGATGTAGACATAGTTAGTGGGGAGGGCATCATTTTGTCTACCACACCATCTTAAGAAATTTACTCATTACCTTAAATGTAATGGGAAGTAATGGAAAGATTTTAAGAAGAGACGGTACATGATAAGATTTGGTTTTACAAAATATTCTTTTGGAAGTGGTAGATGAGATGGAGAGAATGTGTGACAAGAGTGTAGGCAGAGTATCACTTAGAAAGTTTCTCCAACAACCCAAGCAAGAAAGCATGGCAGCCTGAGCCAAGGTAGTGGCAGTGAGAATGGAGAGAGGTGGCCAGATGAGAAGCATTAAGGCAGCAAGTGATTGAACACAAGGGACAGGGAGGGCTCGGTGATGACCTCCTGAAGACCACTATTTGGAGATGTCTCTATTATTTAATATGTAGATGAAAACAAGTCTAACAAAGATCCAAACATGGCTTAACAAGATGGGAATTTTAACCTTGTATAAAGTTTAACTAGATAGAAATGCTCTCTTACTTAGTGCAATGTTTCCAAGGCTGAGAAGAGAAGATGGGTCCATGGTATTGGGAACTCAAGCTCCTTCTACTTCATTGCTCTGCAATTTCTTGGTTTGTCTCCATGATCGAAGAAGATCCATCATGACAACATTCAAGGCCAGAGTCAATGGAGAGAGAGAGGAAGAGGGCACACCCCATTCCTTTTAAGGAAAGACCCCTTTCAGCTTTTGACTGATCCCTCTTGCTTGAGCAAGAGGTGGCATACATCGTTGCTGTGTTTATCTCAGGGACCTGAACCTAATTCCACAACCATAATAAGGAGAAGCAGAAAAGACAATCGTTAGTTGGACAGTCAGGGGCTCAGTTTACACTTCTACTACCAAAAGATCAGTGGGAGAATGGACGCTGGAGAGACAAGAGCAGTGTCGACCACAACTGTTATGGATCCAGTTGTTAAAAAGTTCTGTGTTCAAAGAACTGTCTGCCTCCCTGACGCTCAGTGATTGACCCTACATCAGCACTTTCAAACGGCATAAATCCATTTCATTTTCTACAGGACAGCCCTTGAAATATTTGAAGACAATTTTAAGGTCCCCCTAAGACTTTTCCAGGCTAGACATTTCAATTTCCTTCAATTATTTATCATATGACATGTTTTTCAGACTCTCATGATCCAGGCTGATATTTTATTTATTTATTTATTTATTTATTTATTGAAATGAAGTCTCCCTTTGTTGCCCAGGCTGGCGTGCAGTGACCCTATCTCGGCTCACTGCAACCTCTGCCTCCCAGGTTCAAGTGATTCTCCTGCCTCAGCCTCCC
>NW_012120709.1:27918430-27927445 GCF_000951035.1 Colobus angolensis palliatus | reverse complement strand
GCCCGTCTCGGCCTCCCAAAGTGCTGGGATTACAGGCTTGAGCCACCGCGCCCGGCCTGTTCTACCTTTCTTAAAAAGTGGAACCAGAATATGGTGCATTAGGCAACATGAGTAAAATAGGACTATCATCTTTTCTGGTCCAGAGAGAGTTCATAAATTAAAATAGCCTAATATTCTGTGTTAATGCTTGAATTATGTTATTCACCCATGTGGAGTTTGAGATCAGTGAAAGAACAGCTCTCTCTCTCACACCTAGTTCAAGTTAGAACTCCAGCTGGTATTTATGCAATTCATTTTATAAGGTTAAAGCCAGCATGTGTGCAGTTATCCCTACTACTTTTTAGGAGATGGGGTTTTGCTCATGTTGCTCAGGTCAGTCTCATATCATTGGGCTCAAGCAATCTTCTCATCTCCACCTCTTGAGTACCAGGAACTACAGGCATGCACCACTGTGTCCAGGTGTATTACTTCTTACCTTATTACTTTTAACTTAAGGTTCTAGGATGTCAGTAGGGTTTTATGACCTAATCTATTACCTATAACTTTGAGCACATATTTAAAGAAGTAAGAACATTTTTAAGAACCAAAATAATGATCAACTCCAGGAAAGACAAAAAGTTGTACAACAAAAGAAACAATAATAGCGTACTACTCTTTTTAGTTTCCTTAAGAGTATCCTACTTAATACTACTACTGCTAATCCTATTAGCTATACTACTTAATTAAAAGTATCCTACTCTTAATTCACTGATAGTGTACCACTAGTATACCACTATTAATGAATAGTAATGACTGTCATTTATACAGCTATAATAGTAAAGTACTGAGTACAAATTAGCAAAAGCTGAGATGCATAATAACAAAAGATGAAATGAGAAGAGATAAGAGCATGAAATTCTCATCTTCCAAAATAGAAAGATGAATAGATACCTAAAATGGATGAACCAAGATATAAATTGTATAAGCAAACTATTTACAAGTACAGAAATAAATACCAGAAGAAATAGCTTAAAAATGGAAAGTAAGAGGTCTCGGGAGTGGGATGGGGACAGAAGGCAGGCAGGGGACAGCTGATTTTCCGTCTGTCCTTTCGCTACCATTTCACTTTTTTTTCTCTTTTTGCTATGTGCATTTATTACTTTGTAAAAATAAACATTAATTAAAAGAAGAAATTCAGTTTAATTTGAGCTGCTCAATAGGCCCTAGTTTAGGAATCTATTAATCACTTTTATGTGTCATTACCTAACATCTTAATACAGGAAGGGGGAAGAAGCATTTTCTATACAATTTAACACTGCATTTGGGATGGAGTTATCGTTTGTGTCAGGGAGATAAATTTAATCACCCCTTTGGTGTCTTATTGTTATGAAGTGACAAAGTTAATGCAATTTATTCAGCACTCTTGTTTCATTATTAATGTGTCACTCATAGTAAGGCTCTAATTTTGTGAAATGACTTAATTTTTATTCTTGGTTTTAAAATCATATTTATTCCAGTTTGCCTTAAAAAAATCAGGAATTCAAACGAGAAGTTCAGATCAAATTCCCTAAATTGCTTTGGTTCAGGAGAAAAAAAACTTTTCTTGGTGACAAAATTTGTCATTTACTTCTAAAAAATTGTCATTTATTTCTCCACTTATTTATACTTTTTATTTGTATGTTTTGTTTACACTTTTGATTTCTATTTGCTTATTTACATTTTTTATTTACACTATTTATTTCTCCACTTATTATAAAATTCAGGCAAAAGAATCCTTAGTAATCACCCAATACAGACTCTTTATTTGGCATCCAAGTGAACCAATGCAGCAAGGAAGGTTAGAATTACATCAGTATTAGAACGATGCTACAGCTAAAGTAACCAGCTCTCTCAGTGACCCAATTTTCTAGCTACCTATCCTATTTTGGTGCTTTGGATTTTGGCTCAGGTTGTAAGATGGCCTGAATGCTCTCTTACACCACATGCTATGGGTGCCTAGTTAATATTCCCTCATTCCGCAAATATTTACTTGGTTTCTGTCATGTGTACAAGACAGTGGATTGAATGGTAAGCCCAATTCTCCATTTTGAGAAAAAGAACGTAAGAGTTTACATCAGACCTGGGACTCTTCACTCCTTTGTTGCCCTGTGCTGGGTATACAAATACTCCACGTGGCCAGGAAAAGATTGAGGTGTTCCCAGCAATCTGTACTTGCCCTCCCGCCCCTGAGGAAGAGAGCAATTCTTCAGAAGAACAGTGAACAATTGCCCCCCAAATGGACTCTTCTTTGTCAAACCAAGGTTACCAGAGTTTGTGTGGGAGTGGTGGGGTTTTGCACAAAGCACTAGACACAGGAAGGTACATGTGTGCCCTTGGGATCTCTGCAGCTCTCTTGTGGATGTAAATGGGCCAGGGCCAGCTGCCTGGGGTAAAAGCTCTCCCAAGCATTCCAGTATGGAGTGGTGAAAGGGGGCAAAAATGGTTATATGGACAATAATGCATCGGATAATGTGGAAAATTCAAAATAACTCCTTTTAGGATCATTTTCTTTTTGCTGCTATTATCATGTCACTAGTGAAGCATTGCAGAAAGAAGACACACTTTGAAACCAGACAAATCTGGGTTCAAATCCCAGCTTCCAACCTTAACCCAAATGACACTGCACAGATCACTGAAGAGCTCTGAGCTGCAGTTTCCCCTTCTGTGAAACAGAGATTCTGTCCACCTCACGTGTTGTATGCAAAGCTTTGAAGCACAACAAGCATCCAATCAATGGGAGATATTAAGATGTGTATGTGGAACACCAGCAGGATTCAGTATAAAACTTGTAGACAGGGAAAAATGTCATCAAGAACACTTGAGCTTTTTTTTTTTTTTTCCCCAAAGAAGTGATAATTTTTCTAACTCTTGGTGCACTCTCGCTCCTCTACAACTTGCAAACTTCGCCCAGATTTCTGACAGAGTCCTCTGAGTAGCCATTGCCAATCAGAGATCATGTTCCATCTGTCCCCAGAGTTCTATCAATTAAACAAGTGAACACCTTCATGAGCTGGGAACCAAGAGGTCTTCCTACCTGTGAACTACTTTTCGCTGGTCTCTAAGTGGCATTTATCTGAAATCAGACGGGTGTACAGCATTGTTTACACCCATCTTTCACGCAGGCTGCAGCCCAGCCCCACCATGGGAGGGAGAAACAATAGCCAGCAGGCAGGCAAAAGACCCGAGTACTTCTCAGCCCGGGAGAGAAATGCAGGTGGTTTTGCGGGCAGAGGAGATACAGGAAGGACTACAGGACACAGGAAGTTGCTGTTCAACCACTATGTAAAATGGAAACCGTTTTGAACTTTCCTGAGAATTGGACATGGAAAGAAAAAGAAACCAGACATTTCCCCAGAGCCTCTCCCTAAAGGGGAACTTGAACACCATGTCAGCTTATCTAACTTGTGGCAGCTTTCAAGGCCAGTGCTAATGCCCCTGCAGCTGGGAAGCCCATGTCATCCTAAGCTATAATCATTTGGGTAAAGGGGATACTTACTTCCTTTCATCCCTAGCTCAGAGTACACACACACATCCTAGGCCAGCGCCAACAACAGTTATGGTGGCCCACAAGTGTGCAAGAAGGTCCTGGGGCATTGTGGCCAGAGTGGAGATGAGTGCTTGAAGCACAGACAGGGCCAGCAGTCCACTCATGCCTGGTGAATGGCTCTAAAGCGCTAGGTGCTAGAACCCAGTTTCTGGACAGGCACAGCACACTCATGTATCACCCCCGCACCACACTTCTTCTTGGGGTCTGCTGCCCCTGGCACTTATGCAGCCATGGTTCAACCCGAGTCCATCTCTCAGGAATAGACACCCCCAGACTCAGGGTCCTTTTTTCCTATCTGCTTCTTGGTTTCCTACCATTCTCTTTTTTGGCCGCACTCTCAAAAGCCCTTATTCTTCTCATTCACTTGTTTTTTGTTTCTTTGTTTTTTTAGCCATAAAAGGGCTTGATGGATCCCTAAATGAGCTTGATGTTTGATGGTGGGCTAGAAAGTTTGTAAATCCTTAGCAACACCCTAAAACTTGTTGGCCCCCACAATTCCTAGAAACTCAATCAGATCTCTTGCCAGAGTAAAACAATATTTCCAACTCTTTCTAAATTGTCATCATCCCCCAAGGATGGACAAAAGAACTTTTTTTTCTAGAGCAACACAACATAAACTAAATAGAAACAAAACAAGAAAACGCCCACAAACAAATTCCCTGTTTTTTTGTTTTTTTTTTTTTTTTTTTTTTAAGAGATAGAGCATCTCACTGTGTTGCCCAGGCTGGCCTTGAACTCCTGGGCTGGAGCAATCCTCCCATGTAGCTGGAACTACAGGCATGCTCCACCATGCCTGGCCCACAGATAGATCCTTAAACAACTACTCTGCAAGCTAAGTCTGGTGAGTCACCTTGTGTATATCCACATAAATTTATATAGATGCTTCTTATCTCTTATGAGGGCAAGGAAATATGTCCTCATATAGTCTACCCTTTCTCACATACCATTGTAACTTACACCTAATACATGCTTTCTAAATATCTGAATTAATTCTCGTATCTATAGTGACATGTCTTTATATGACATGTCTTCCAGTCCCCTCATCATTTCATTGCTATCCCTGGCCTGCTCATCTATGTCTGCAGCCTTCTTCAGATGAGGCCCTTGGAAGAAAATTAAATACTTCTGCTGTAATCTGACCTCACCAGATCATGGACTATAACAAGGCCATAACATTAAAACCTCTCCGTAGAGATTAAAACCAACCCATTAATCTGCACCCTTATGGTCACTCAAGCTGTTATAAACCCATCTAATTATTCTTGGCTTTAACTCATCTTGCTCTATCTTGAACACAAGGATACCATAAGAGATTTTAATAAACACTGTTGAAGTCCCAAAACATTCTGTCAATTATAGTTCCCTGGTCTTCCCTGAGTAATATATTAAGTAGGATATAATTCTGTCTACATATCTTAAACAAGACAGAAGTTTATCTTTTTATCATGTAAAAGTCCAAGCTGCTATGGCGGCCTTGCTCCAAGAAATCTGCAGGGGCATAGGCCCTTGTTGCTGGGCCACACCCAGGTACTGGCCTCATCTGCCAAGTCCAAAGGGCTCACTTATTCATGTTTCAACAAAGATCAGGTACTTTCATCTAAGAGCATGACTCAGAAGGACAACACTTTCCTTTGGCTCACATCCGTTGCCAGGACTTGGTCACGTGTTCTAAACGCAGCTACAAGTGAGGCTGGGAAATTGAGTTTTTATCTTGGTAGCTGAAGTAGGCTTAAAAGTGCCCCCCACCCCCAAATGCTCATGTCCTAATCCCTGGAAGCTGCAAATATGTTACTTTGCATGGCAAAGGGACTTTGTAGATGCAATTACATTAAAGATTTTCAGATGAAGAGGTTACCCTGGATTGTCTTGATGGACTCAATGTAATCAGGAGGATCCTTCTAAGAGGGAGGCAGGAGATTCAGGTGAGAGAAGACAGAGGAAGGAAGCAGAGGGGAGAGAGCGAAAGCAATCTGAAGATGCTATGTTGCCGACTTTGAAGATAGAAGGAGCGGCCACAAGCCGAAGAATGCAAGTGGCCCCTTTGCATTCTCTGTTCGTTCTGCTAAAATTTCTGTTACTATGGAAAAGATGAAGAATAGATACTGAGGGATAATTAGCAGTCTCTACCATGACTTTATGTGTGTGTGTGTGTGTATGGTGATCTCCTACCTATTCCTGAAGATCACCTCTTTCACTTTAAGTGGCTCACACATTCTTTTTAAAAATCCCATGGGCTGGGCACGGTGGCTCATACCACCAGTACTTTGGGAGGCTGAGGCGGATAGATCACGAGGTCAGGAGTTCAAGACCAGCCTGGTCAACATGGCAAAACCCTTTCTCTACTAAAAATACAAAAATTAGCCAGGCAGGTGGCGCATGTCTGTAATCCTAGCTACTCTGGAGGCTGAGGCAGGAGAATTGCTTGAACCCAGGAGACAGAGGTAGCAGTAAGCTGAGATCACGCCACTGCACTCCAGCTGGGCAACAGAGCGAGACTCTGTCTCAGAAAACAACAACAATCACAACAACAACAAAACATCCCATGGTTTTTCTTGCTTGGGTGCACTGCCGGAAACAAACAAACAAACAAAACAAAACAAAACAAAAACAGGTCTGTAGCCCCAGGAATCTTCTCTGTTTCTGAAACAATTGTTTTCCAGTACTTCTTTTATTGTTCCTGATGCATCAGAGATAAGCAACTAGAGTCCAACCATCTTAGTTACACATTTTCTTGGTATTTGGAGGTGTAATTTGCATGGTCTCAAAACTTGAAGCCATTAAAGGATTAAGGTGTTTCACAGTTCACTCATGCATCTTGGAACATCTATTCCCACCTGAGAATGGTTATTCATCATTTTCAGTCAAAAGATCATTTTCTGAGACAGAATTCAGAAACTACATAGATGCTGAGGAGTTTGGCTTTCTTTATGTCACCCATCAGTATCCAGCAACAGACTTTGAAGTTCTAGCTTAAATTACCTTTGATAGTATCACCTCACCTCCACAGGATTGATGGAAGTGGAAGCCATTGCTGTTCTTTCTTGCCCATCCAGAAAAATGCAAGGGATTCTGATTTCCCTACAGGCCTCTTAGCAATTGTCTAATTGCCTTCAAATGCCCCTGTTTCTGAGCCTCCATGCCCTTTAGGCCTCTGCTCCCCATGCTAGCAATAGTTTCAGGATTACTAAAACTGATGCTTCTGCTTACCTTAGCTCACCCAAGACCCACCACTTCTAAGAGTATTTGTTCTCAGAGAAACAGCCTATGGGATGACAGCCAGGATAATGAGAAAATCGAATAATTCTGAGGCTTACGGTTTCCAAGAGATGAGCATATTTCTTTGTTTTGTTCTCCTCACCTGCTCTGTGTTCTCTCTGCCAACACTCCCTCTGCCCCAGATTCGTTGGCAGTCAAGGCAGGAGCCAACTGCCTGCCGAGGCGTCCTCATTAAAATGCACTGCTCTTGCTAATTAGGAGCCAAGGTTCTCCCACGGTGGGCTTGGCCTGGATATTGCCATTATCTTCATAAATAGACTCTTTACTTTGCAAATGGTGCTGTCATACCCAGGCATTCCCGACCTGGCAAATGCTCTGTGCATTCTTAAGTGGCGGAGGGAATGTGTTAGCAAGAGAAGGCAGAGGCATTCATGCTGAAGCAGGGCTCTGTCCTGAGCTCACCCCGCTATGTCTGGGCAGCAGGCAACCAACACAATGGCTGACTCTGCATGTACAACCACAATGGGAAGCAACATATGGCCCAGATTTGCTGGGAGATCTTATTTTCTGCCATTTTAATCTTTACAGTAAGGGCAACTTGCTAAGTGCACAAAATGCATAAATATTTTTTAAGTGATCAAATTGTTTTACCTTTGAAAAGAGCATTCCTATCAATAAATTCACAAATCAGAGGAAGAAAATCAGATGAGTTTTTAGTTTCCCAAATACGCCCTTATGCGATCTCATCTCTGAGAATGTGTTTACTTATTTAATTTCCTTCACTTACAAAACTCTTTCCCTACAATTTCTGCCTGTCTAATGCTAAACTGCCATTGCTAGTCTAGCTCTTTCACAGGTCCTGTTTTTATTCCCTCAATTAAATGTAATGTCATTCTCTTCCGCAATACCAAAGTGTGTTTGTGATTACTTACCATTACAGCTACCCCTTGTGGAGTGCTGGCTCTCCCAGGAGCCGTGCCGAGCACTTTTTACATGTTATCTCTAATCCTCACAATGAACCTACAACTGAGGTGTTATCCCCATTTTGTAGATGAGAAAACTGAGGCTCAGTGACATTGAGAAACTTGTCCAAGACACTCTTTGGCAAGAAGTAGAGCAAGGCTGAGAGCTCTGAGTTACAGTTCTCCTCTCCTTTTATCAGATTGTGGCTCCTAAAGGAAAGATTCTGTCTCTGTCATCTCAGCATTTTCTTTCTGCCCTTACGTGTTCAAGAGTAATGAATCGAGGAAACAGAATCCTTGATTACAATCTAATTAGGGTAATAAGACATGTCGCCAAAAAAAAAAATAGCTGTATTAGTTGGTAGTCTAGATGTGTAATTGCTACAAGCATATACCTTCTGCAAGCGAACTCACTTTCTACAAAAGCTACTATTAAAAGGTTCGTATACTCTGATGAGGTTATAAGGCAAGTTGTTAGCCCCCACCACTAATACCAGTGTCATAATTAAGCATGTCTCAAACTTTAATATGCATTTGAACCACCTCAGCATCTTACTAAAACACTGGAGTGGGACTCAAGGATGGACGTTTCTAACAAGCTCCCAGGTGGTCTTGCAGCTGCTGGTCTGCTGGCCATACTTTGAGTAGCAAGGATAAAAGAGACTGTACTATAAACTACATTATTGGGACAACCTGGAATGTTTCACTCCTTGCTGGTCTCTTGCCTACAGGCCTCCATGCCTTTCCCTGTGTTGCCCCCTTTACCTGGAAATCCCTTGCACATGCTTTCACTTGACAAACTTGTATTCATTTTTAAAGACAGCTCAGAAGTCATTGTCAGTAAATTTTGCTGAACCTCTAGGTTAGGTTAAGTGCCCCTTTCCTGTATGTTCCTGACTGTCAAGGCACACTTCAGTTCTGTCCACCTGCTTCTTCTTTAAAACATTTTTTATTTTCATCGGTTATTGGGAAACAGGTGGTGTTTAGTTACATGATCAAGTTCTTTAGTGGTGATTTCTGAGATTTTGGTGCACCCATGACCTGAGTGCACACAATTTGTAGTCTTTTATCCCTCACCCACTTCCCACCCTTTCTCCCTGAGTCCTCAAAGTCCATTGTGTCATTCTTATCCCTTGGCATCCTCATAGCTTAGCTCCCACTTATGAATGAGAACATACGATGTTTGGTTTTCCATTCCTGAGTTACTTCATTTAGAATAATAGTTTCCAATGTCATCCAGGTCACTGCAAATGCCATTAATTTATATATATA
>NW_012120709.1:27902619-27918380 GCF_000951035.1 Colobus angolensis palliatus | reverse complement strand
GTATTTTTTGCTTTATATGTTTATTCCTCTTTTTTCCCCATACAGACCTATGGCTATATATTGCTTCATTTTATATATATATAAATTATATATATCTCTCTCTCACACACAGTTTCTTTATCCACTTGTTGATTGATGGGCATTTGGGTTGGTTCCACGTTTTTGCAATTGTGAATTGTGCTGCCATAAACATGCAAGCGCAAGTATCTCTCTCATATAATGACTTCTTTACCTCTGGGTAGATACCCAGTAGTGAGATTGCTGGATCAAATGGTAGTTCTACTTTTAGCTCTTTAAGGAATTTCCACACTGTTTTCCATAGTGGTTGTACTAGTTTACATTCCCACCAGCAATGTAGAAGTGCTCCCTTTTACCGCATCCACGCCAACATCTATTATTTTTTGATTTTTTGATTATGGCCATTCTTGCAGTAGTAAGGTGTCCACCTGCCTCCCCATGTGACTATCCATTCCTTGTGATCAGGGACGATGTATGACCATGGATGAATGATTGGACACATGATGGGTGCTCTTTAGCAAGCTGAGCTTACGACAGGGACTGAGGAGTTGTATAGAGGAGGCAACAATTTACCTCTACCCTCTTAGGGTTTTTCAGCTGGGCCTAAGAATTAAATTGACATAAGACACATCAACAGGAGGAAGGCAAACAAATTTATTTAATACGAGTTTTCTATGGCACAGGAGACTTCATAAGGAAAAGGGCCAAAGACACAGAGTTGAACATTTGCATGCTGACCTAGACAAAGAGCAGTAGATTATGAAAATGTGACAAGGCAGAGGAGCTTGGGCTAGAGTAGTTGTTGGCTGGAGAAGTGGCTAGGCATGTAGGTTTAGTTTAACAAGATTTGTTTATACAGATTCCCTTCCACCTCCACTTTTTGTCCTTGATGATGAGAATGATACTTTCCTTCTGTTATAGGGAGGACATCTTTCACATGGGAATTTCCTCTCCTTCTTTTAAGAAACAGAAGCAAGGTCAGAGTGATCTTCTCGCACCTGCTGGTTTTTGTTTTTGTTTTTTAAGATGGAGTCTTGCTCTGTGGCCAGGCTAGAGTGCAGTGGTGTGATCTTGACTCACTGCAGCCTCTACCTCCTAGGTTCAGGTGATTCTCCTGCCTCAGCCTCCCGAGTAGCTGGGACTACAGGTGCCCACCACCACACCCGGCTAATTTTTGTATTTTTAGTAGAGTTGGGGTTTCACTATGTTAGCCAGGATGGTCTTGATCTCTCGACTTCGTGATCCACCCGCCTTGGCCTCCCAAAGTGCTGGGATTATAGGCATGAGCCACTGCGCCCAGCCGCACCTGCTGTTTTAATGTCCCTTTAATTTGACATAGTCAGTATGTCAGAGAAACATATTACAGATAGTGAGAAGGCAACAGTATAGTAGAGGTGGAAAGGAAAGAAGCTAGGACAGCCACAGAGTTCCGTACCTGTCATCTGCTTCCACAGTAATGCTACATAAAAAATGGCCATGTAAATCCAGTGGCTTCAAACAATAAGCTTTTATTTAACTCATGAGTGTGTGGGTCAGCTGGGCAGTTCTGATCCCAGATAGACTCTCTTGTGTCTTTGTGCTCAATTTGCAGGTCAGCTTCAGGTTAGCTTTGCACATTTTGGCTGGGCTGTCTCACATGTCGGCTGGGCTGTCTCACATGTCCAGGACCCCAGCCTGGGTCCGCGTAGTCTCTCATCCCAACAGACTAGTCCAGGTTTTGACTCATGGTCAAGACAGATTTCAAGAACGGGAGTAAAGTTTCCATGACCGTTTAATGCCTAGGCTTGGACAGGCACATCTCACACATTACTTTTGCTTCAGTGTATTGGCCCAGCAATCCCAAAGGCCAGCCCAAGTCAAGAGGCAGCGAAGTAGACTCTACCTCCTGATAAGAAGAGCTACAAGCCGAATTGTAACAAGGAGGCTACAAGGATGACAATAATCAGGGCCAGTTTTGCAATCAACTGCCATAGTTTTACATTGATTTAGACTCTGTGCAAATGCCAGGGCACTGTTGCAATGGGTCTTAACTTTAATGCTGTCACCTTCAGGAGGCCGCTGGGCTGCAAACCAGGGCCACTCTTCATTATTTGCACATCAGTCACCCAAAGCAAATGTTCTTTTCTAGACTGTCTTCTTAGCTGCTTCCTCCTACTGTCCAGCTGGTGTGTGTTCATTTAATTCAGACTTGGTCTAAAATTAGGGTGAGCAAAACATGATTAGAGAGGCAAATCTGTTGGAAAAAAAAGTAAAACCAAACTAAAACTAAATTTAAATACTTTTAAGTTAGCTCCATTCATATTACCTCTGTTTCCCAAAATCAATGTAGATACTTGAGTTGTTCACGTGTACATGTATTTTTAATTTAATATTTTGAATACGTAATACATTACAGTTTAAATGATTGCATGTGAATCTTCCTTCATATCCTTTCCCCTAGTCACTTAGCTCTCTTCAGAGGCAAATAATGTTATTTTTAAGGGTATTTCAGAAATGCACATATAATTAGCTATAAACAAATACATACATATGTTCTCTCTTTGATTCTGTGTTTTGCTTTTATTTTTTCAATTAACATCTTATCCATAAAGATCTTTCCAAATCAAGGCATAAATACTTTCTCATTCTTTTGTAGGTCTGCATACTTTTCCACTGTATAGAAGTATCATAACTCATTTTATCAGTACCCCATTGATAGTTATTTAATTTGTTTCCATTCTTTTGCTATAGTATAATTAAATCTAGAGAGAAGAGGGCTTGTAACACGGTGATGAATTCCAAAACTTGGCCTTATAAGTGGATTGATGACAATGACCGCTCTATTGTCTCCTGATTGGAGTCTTCATCTTCGTTTGTCACCTTGTGATATTAAAAACAAATAGAAAATTCCATGAAGACCTTGGTTTTGGCATGTACCCCGCATTTTTGGAACTTTATGTTCTAAAGGGCCTCTAGAGGAAGCCATATGGGATAGTGGAGAGATGGGAAGGGAGCAGAGTGATATGATTAAAAATCTAATCAGCAGGCCAGGTGCAGGGGCTCATGCCTGTAATCCCAGTACATTGGGAGGCTAAGGCAGGAGGATTGCTTGAGGCCAGGAGTTCAAGACCAGCAACACAGTGATATCTCATCTCTACAACCTTTTTTTAAAAGTTAGCTGGGCATGGTGGTGTGCACCTGTAGTCCTAGCTATTCAGGAGGCTGAAGCTGAAGGATCCCTTGAGCCCATGATTTAGAGGCTGATTTTATATTACATAAAATAAGCTATGCTGCATTTTCAAAGGGCTGTTGAGAACTGTTTAGGGGAAATGCAGTTTGTCAAGTGTCTTTTCATGCTTAGGGCTTCACCATGTCAGCTAGCTCTGCTTTGCTGCTGTGGTGCTTTCTGTTCCAGAGGGTGAAATGGAGCTGTGCAGAACTGGCATCCTGAAAAAACTGTGATGTGGCCATGATAACTGGATTCTTAGGAATCTTAGAAAAACTCAGAGTAGCCTAAATCAGAGGTCCTCAACCCCCAGCCACTGACCAGTACCCTTCCATGGCCTGTTAAGAACCAGGCCACACAGCAGGAGGTGCGCGGCAGGCCAGCAAGCATTATAGTCTGAGCTCCGCCTCCTGTCAGATTCTCATAGGAGCGCAAACCCTATTGTGAACTGAGCGTGTGGGAGATTTTGTGCACTCCTTATGAGATTCTAATGCCTGCTGATCTGAGATGGAACGGTTTCATCCCAGAACCATCCCCTCCCACTTCCCCCACCCCATATCCGTGGAAAAATTGTCTTCCACAAAACCGATCCCTGGCACCAAAAAGAAATGGGGAACACTGGCCTAAATGACACAGTCACCACCTAAGATCCTAGGAGGCCACTGGGCTCTTCATTTATCCAGCACCACAGTGTACACCAATTGTTTCCAAATGCTAGCTCGTGCACCTGCTGCCTCAAAATCACCCCAGATCTTTTGTAGGGCCCCAACTTATCAGACTCGTGGAATCAGCCTCTCTGGAATCTAAAATAAGCTCGCTAGGTGACTCGGAAGCATCGTCAGGACTGGGAACTCTACCAAAGCAACAGTGCAGATAAACATGACTGCATTTAGAAACCAGGAAGCTGAGACCTTACAGACTCTATATATGGAAGACACCAAATGTTCTGAGCTCTACCAGCCTGATGCTCAAGCATGGAAAAGTCTTAGCATTCTCTCTGGCTTCAAAAGGTTCAAATGTGAGGCTGTGTCTCCTCCCAGCTTCTTGTTAGTCAGGTTTCTGACTGGAGCCCTGGATGAGACTCTGAAACACTGATGTATGAGGGATGTGGTAGGACAGTGCTGACCGAAGAACCAGCCTAAATCTCCTTTTTTGGCCTTATGATAACAGACGCAAGCCCTTTTGGGGAGCAATTGATGGTAGGGAGGATGTTAAATTAGACACTGGGGTTGGTTCAACTGGCTAGAAAACTGGTGTGAAGACGGGTACCAGGGTCTAGGGCTGGGCCATGGTGCTAATATGGGGTGGCCCTGCCCCAAGGAAGAGCCACTGCTTTCTCAAGGAATTTGTACAGACTTAGGCCACTGGGTAGTAGTGGGAGACAGGAGGTATGGAGATTCAGGGAGAATTGTCTGGTCTTAAAGCTCAGAAACAATTTTAGGAGCTCTGCTTTCTCTGGGAGAAACTAGTTCTCTTCACTTGATCCAAGTGAGCTAAGGCTAAGGTAGGCCTGTGTCCAGACTGTAAATGGAGATGTTGGCCCTGGAGGTGGATCATCAAGGGTGGCTACCCTCTCCTAGACCTAACCTGCCCCTTCATAGAGGGAAGAGAAATTTTCCTACTTCTATGTAAATGCACTGAAGGTTTAATTTCCAAGCTCCAACTGGGATTCTAGAGAAGCAGGCGATAACACTTTGCTATTTTGGGATGTAGCTGTGCAAATAAATCTCCTTTTAAAAGTCAAAAGCAGTTTCTCAAAGTCCTAATAGTGTTCTACATATAGTTGGTTGTCAATAAATGTATGGCAAATTAATGACAATAGGTCAATTCTCTCACCCTGAAAGTAAGTGATATCTACATATAAAAAGGTAGCCTCTCCTGTGATGTGAGGCATGCTAATATCACGTATTTTCTAGTGTCTTGAATCAACACTAAACTACTTGCCCACAAAGACTTGCAGTAATCTTTTGTGCTTTGAAAGCATGCTACTTTTGTGGAGGAATAAATGGATAAAAGATTCACATGAGCCCGGCAGGGTGGCTCACACCTGTAATCCCAGCACTTTGGGAGGATGAGGCAGGTGGATCACCTGAGGTCGGGAGTTCGAGACCAGCCTGCCCAACATGGTGAAACCCTGTCTCTACTAAAAATACAAAAAAAAAAAAAAAATTAGCCGGGTGTGATGGTGAGCACCTGTAATCCCAGCTACTCTGGAGGCTGAGGCAGGAGAATCTCTTGAACCCAGGAGGCAGAGGATGCAGTGAGCCGAGATCATGCCACTGCACTCCAGCCTGGGTGACAAGAGCAAAACTCTATCTCAAAAAAAAAAAAAAAAAGATTCACATGAAAATGTCTTCATGGATTAAGGAATGTTAGATAAATACTTCAGAGAGAACAAAAGAACACGGCTCTGAATACTCTTTCCGTAAATATCAATCCTTGGTTAAACCCCACATAACAGGAAGCCATTGTTCCCCACAGCTCCATGTAGTCTGGGACCAGGTGAACCAAGGGTCCCAAGCAGAGGCCCGAGCAGACTCACAAGCTTTTGTCTTATTGAGTTGGAAATGAATGGGAACAGGATTCTGGGAGATGTGGAAGAGCGGGAGAAACGAGAAAAGACAAAGGCGGCCTGGAGGGAAGACAGATCCTTCCGTGGGGAGAGAGAAGGATGTAGTATCTGCTCTAGGGAAGGGAGCTTTGAAGCGCTGGGGAGGGAGTAGGAGATGGAGGGAGGGACAGATGGATTTTAGGGAGTTTTTGGTGTGATATCATTGCTTTCTCTGTCTCCACACAAAACCTGCAGTCATATTTCTATCAGTCATCAGTGCTCTCGGAGTTGAATTTGTGTTTTCACTGGGAGAGTGAGAGATGTGTTTTCAATATGAGACCACTAGGTAAAAGGAAGGGTAAGAGAAGAATTGGCCCAAGAAGATCGTTCCATTCAGAATATATTAGACATTACTATATGCTTATCCTTTTAACTCTAAAAAGTGTTGTAAAAGTCAAAGAAAATAGACAAATATAATGAACACCTCTATATCCATCATGTAGGTGGAACAATTGCTAATTGTATTAGTCCATTTTCACACTGCTAATAAAGACTGGCCAATTTACAAAGGAAAGAGGTTTAATGGAGAACTCACAGTTCCACGTGGCTGGGGAAGCCTCACAATCATGACGGAAGGCAAAAAGGAGCAAGTCATATCTTAGGTGGATGGCAGCGGCAAACAGAGAGTTTGTGCAGAGAAACTCCTGTTTTTAAAGCATCAGATCTCGTGAGATCCATTCACTATCACAAGAACAGCACAGGAAGGAGCTGCCCCCATAATTCAATCATCTCCCACTGGGTCCCTCCCACCACACGTGGGAATTATGGGAGCTACAAGAGGACCTTTGGGTGGGGACACAGAGCCAAACCATATCGCTAATATTTTCCCATAATTGCTGTGGGTTTTTTGTTTTGTTTTGTTTTTGCTGAATGTTTAAAATTTTTAATTGTATTAAAAAGGCATATGAAATCTACCATCTTAACCATTTGTAAGTGTACAGCTCAGTGCTGTCATGTATACTTAAATTGCTGTGAAACTGATCTCTAGAATGCTCTCATCTTCCAAACTCAAATTCCACACCCATCCAACAACTTCCCTTTCTCCCCTTTCCACAGCTCATGGCAGCCACCCTTCTAATTTCTGCCTCTGCATTTGACTACTCTAGGTACCTCATGTAAGGGTAATCATATGGCATTTGACATTTTGTGACTGGCTCATGTCACTTAGCATAATATCCTCCAGGTCATCCCATATTGTAGCACGTGACAGAATTCCTTTCTTTTTAAGGCTAAATAATATTCCGTTGTACATAGATACCACAGTGTGTTTATCTACTGATGGACATTTTGGTTGTTTCTACGTTTTGGCTATGGTGAATACTGCTGCTATGAACATTGGTTTGCAAATACCTCTTTAAAATACTGATCTCAATTCTTTGATACCCAGAAGCAGGCTTGCTGGATCCTATGGTAATTGTATTATTAATGTTTTCAGGAACCTCCATATTATTTTCCGTAGTGGCTACACTATTGTACATTCCCACCAACAGTGCACAAGGGTTTGAATTTCTCCACATCCTCAATCCTTGTTATCTTCTGTTTTTTTTTTTCTTGTTATTTTCTATTATTTAGTTCAAGATTTTTTTAATAGTGGCCACCTTAATGGATATAAGATAGTATTGTGTGGTTTTGATGTGTATTTCTCCAACAAGTAGTTGAATACTTTTTCATATGTGTGTTGGCCATTTTATATCTTTGGAGAAGTGTCTATTCAAATCCTTTACTTTTGCCAATATATTTTTTAATTACAAACATCCTAACATTTTATCATTAAGCACTTCAGTCTGCATCTTCAAAATAATCAATAACATTTTTCTCTCCATTACTCCAGTGCCATTATCGTGCCTAACAAAAAATTAACAGTAATTCTTCTTTTTGCTCTATGCCCAGGCTGGAGTGCAGAGGCATGACCATGGCTCGCTGCAGCCTTGACCTCTTGGGCTCAGGCAACATATTGTAGAGATGAGATCTCGCTATGTTGCTGGTCTTGAACTTCTGGCCTTAAGCAATCCTCCCGCCTTGGCCTCCCAGCGTGCTGGGATTGCAAGCATGAGCCACTGCACCTGGCCAGCTGATTATGTTTTTATTCATATCACTCTGCTCCCTTCCCATCTCTCCACTATCCCATATGGCTTCCTCTAGAGGCCCTTTAGAACATAAAGTTCCAAAAATGCGGGGTACATGCCAAAACCAAGGTCTTCATGGAATTTTGTTTGTTTTTAATGTCTCAAGGTGACACACTAAGACAAAGACTCCAATCAGGAGACAATAGAGTGGTCATTATCATCAATCCACTTATAAGGCCAAGTTTTGGAATTCATCACTGTGTTACAAACCCTCTCCTCTCTAGATTTAATTATACAATAGTGAGTGAATGGAAACATATATATCACATTTTCTTTATTCACTCATTGACTGATGGCTATTTGGGCTGATTCCATACTTTTGCAATTGCAAATTGTGCTCCTACAAACATGCATGTTCAAGTATCTTTTTTGTATAATGACTTCTTTTCCTCTGAGTAGATACCTAGCAGTGGGTTTACTGGATCAAACAGTAGATCTACTTTTAGTTTTTTAAGGAAGCTCCACACCGTTTTCCATAGTGGGTGTACTAGTTCACATTCCCACCAACAGTGTAAAAGTGTTCCCTGTTCACTGCATCCAAGCCAACATCTTTTATTTTTCTTTTTTTTTTTATAATGGCCATTCTTACAGGAGTGAGGTGGTAGTGCATTGTGGTTTTGATTTGCATTTCCTGATAATTAGTGATGTTGAGCATTTTTCCATATGATTCTTGGCCATTTGTATATCTTCTTTTAAGAATTGTCTATTCTTGACCTTAGCCCATTGTTGACAGGATTGTTTGTTTTTTGTTTTTGTGTTTTTTTCTTGCCGATTTGTTTGAGTTTTTTGTAGATTCTGGATATGAGTTCTTTGTCAGATGTATAGATTGTGAAAATTTTCTCCCCTCTGTGGGTTGTCTGTAAACTCTGAGTGTTTCTTTTGCTGTTCAGAAGCTTTTTAGTTTAAGTCCCAGCTAGTTATCTTTGTTTTTGTTGCATTTGCTTTTGGATTCTTGGTCATGAAGTATTTGCCTAAGCCAATGTCTAGAATTTTTCCAATGTTATCTTCTAGAATCTTTATGGTTTCAGGTCTTAGATTTAAGTCTTTGATCCATCTTGAGTTGATTTTTGTATAGGGTGAGAGATAAGGATCCATTCTTTTACACGTGGCTTGCCAATTTTCCAGCACCATTTGTTGAATAGGGTGTCTTTCCTCCACTTTATGTTTTTGTTTGCTTTGTTGAAAATCAGTTGGCTGTAAGTATTTGACTTTATTTCTGGGTTCTCCACTCTGTTCCATCGGTCTATGTGACTATTTTTATACCATTACCATGCTGTTTTGGTGACAATAGCCTTATTGTATAGGTTGAAGTTGGGTAATGTGATACCTCCAGATTTGTTCTTTTTGCTTTGTCTTGCTTTAGCTATGCAAGCTCTTTTTTTGGTTCCATATTAACTTTAGGATTGTTTTATCTAGTTCTATGAATAATGATGGTGATATTTTGATGAGAATTGCATTGTATTTGTAGATTGCTTTTGGCAGTATGGTCATTTTCACAATACTGATTCTACTCATCCATGAGCATGGGATGTGTTTCCATTTGTTTGTGTCATCTATGATTTCTTTCAGTAGCATTTTGTAGTTTTCCTTGTAGAGATCTTTCATGTCCTTTGTTAGATACATTCCCTAAGTATTTTATTTTGTTGCAGCTATTGTGAAAGGGGTTGAGTTTTTTATTTGATTCTAAGCTTGGTCGCTGTTGGTGTTGTGAAAGGAAATTAAGTCTTGGGACTCCAAACTCATTAAGCCGGAAAGGGATAAGTCAAACTCGGAACTGGGTCACGCAAACCTGCCTCCCCATTTTGGTTCCTAAATAAGATGGCTACAAGAAGAAAAGCTACATGCCTCCCCCGTATTTTGTCCAAAAGGAAATTCCTAGTGAGCTGCAAGATTTTTTAATGTGTTTCTGTTAAAATTTCACCATGGCAGTGTAAACTGATAGCTTATCTTTACAGGTGCAGTCACCTCTTGCCCACCAGACATAAATTCATATCTGATTGTTTCCCTACTGCATTTTTGTCTATGTTATCTTATGTAAAATGCAGATTCTCTGAATTTTTCCTCTGCCCTGTTTGCCTATGTCCTCTTATGTTAAAAAAAAAAAGAAGCACATTCACTGGGCCAAAGGTATGAACGACTATTTTCCCCTACACACCTTACATGAAAATTGCATATGTCTCAATATACTGCTCTTTCCCCCTTTAAATTTGGAGCCCTCAAAATGTTCTTCGGAGGAAGGCATAGACTTGTCTCCCAGGCACATGTCCTTAACTTTGGCAAATAAACCTCTGCAAATGATTAAGCCTTGTCTCATCATTTTTCTCAATTGACAGTGTATAGCAGAGCTACTGATTTATGTGCATTATTTTTGTATCCTGAAACTTTGGTGAATTCTTTTACCAGTTCTAGGAGCTTTTTGGATGAGTCTTTAGGGTTTTCTAGGTATATGATCATATCATCTGCAAAGAGCAACAGTTTGACTTCCTCTTTACCAATTTGGATGCCCTTGATTTCTTTCTCTTGTCTGATTGCTCTGGCTAGGACTTTCAGTACTATATTGAACAGAAGTGGTGAGAGTGGCTATCCTTCTCTTGTTTCAGCTCTCACAGGGAATGCTTTCAACTTTTCCCCATTCACTACAGTGTTGGCTATGGGTTTGTCATAGATGGTTTTTATTACTTTAAGGTATGTCCCTTCCATGCCACTTTTGCTGAGGGTTTTAATCATAAAACGATGTTAGATTCTGTCAAATGCCTTTTCTGCTTCTATTAAGATGATCATGTGACTTTTAAAATTCTGTTTATGTGGTGTATCACATTTATTGACTTACATATGTTAAACCATTCCCGCATCCCTGATAATGACACCCACTTGATCATGGTGGATTATCTTTTTGATATGCTGTTGGATTTTGTTTGCCAGTGTTTTGTTGAGGATTTTTGCATTTATGTTCATCAGGGATATTGGTCTGTAGTTTTCTTTTTTTGTTGTTATGTCCTTTCCTGGTTTTGGTATTAGGATGATACTGGCTTTATAGAATGATTTAGGGAAGATTCTCTCTTTCTCTATCTTTTGGAATAGTGTCAATAGGATTGGTACCAATTCTTCCTTGAATATCTGATAGAATTCAGCTGAGACTCCATCTGGTTCTGAACATTTTTTTTGTTGTTGGCAATTTTTTTATTACTGTCTCAATCTCACTGCTTGTTAGTGATCTGTTCAGAGATTCTACATCGTCCTGGTTTAATCTAGAGGATTGTATATTTCCGGGAATTTATCTATCTCCTCTAGGTTTTCTAGTTCACACACATAAAGGTGTTCATAGTAGCCTTGAACGATCTTTTGTATTTCTGTGGTATCCGTTGTAATATCTCCCATTTCATTTCTAATTAAGCCTATCTGGATCTTCTCTTTTCTCTTCTTGGTTAACCTTGCTAATGATCTGTCAATTTTATTTATCTTTTCAAATAACCAGCTTTTCGTTTCACTTATCTTTTGCATTTGTTTTTTATTTCAATTTCATTTAGTTCTAATCTTTGTTATTTCTTTTCTTCTGCTGGGTTTGGGTTTGGATTGTTCTTCTTTCTCCAGTTTTATGAGGTGTGACCTTAGATTGTCTATTTGTGCTCTTTCATACTTTTTGATGTAGATGTTTAATGCTATGAACTTCCCTCTTAGCACCACTTTTGCTGTATTCCAGAGGTTTTGATAGTTTGTGTCACTATTATCATTCAGCTCAAGAATTTTTAAATTTCCATCTTGATTTCATTGTTGACCCAACAATCATTCAGGAGCAAGTTACTTAATTTCCATGTATTTGCATGGTTTTAGGGATTCCTTTTGGAGTTGATATCCAATTTTATTCTACTGTGGTCTAAGAGAGTACTTGATATAATTTCAATTTTCTTAAATTTACTGAGACTTGTTTTGTGGTCTATTATATGGTCTATCGTGGAGAATGTTCCATGTGCTGATGAATAGAATGTATATTCTGGGCCAGGCATGGTGGCTTACATTTGTAATCCCAGCAATTTGGAGTCTGAGGCGGTTGGATGACCTGAGGTCAGTAGTTTGAGACCAGCCTGACTAACAAGGTGAAACCCCATCGCTACTAAAAATATAAACATTAGCTGGGCATGGTGGCAGGCAACTGTAGTCCCAGCTACTTGGGAGGCTGAGACAGCAGAATTGCTTGAACAGAGGTTGTAGTGAGCTGAGGTTGCACCACTGCGCTCCAGCATGGGTGACAGAGTGAGACTCCATCTTAAAAAAAAAAAGAAAAAAGAATGTATATTCTGCAGTTGTTGGGTAGAATATTCTGTAAATACCCACCCATTTGTTGTAGGGTGTAATTTAGTACACTGTTTCTTTGTTGACTTTCTATCTTGAAGACCTGTCCAGTGCTATTAGTGGAGTATTAAAGTCCTGCACTGTTATTGTGTTGCCATCTCTCTCATTTCTTACATCTAGCAATAATTGTCTTATACATTTGGGAGTTCCAGTGTTAGAGGCATATATGTTTAGAATTATGATATTTTCCTATTGGACTAGTCCTTTTATCATTATATAATGTCCCTCTTTGTCTTTTTTAACTGCTATTGCTTTCAAGTTTGTTTTGTCTGATATAAGAATGGCTACTCCTGCTCACTTTTGGTGTTCATTTGCATGGAATATCTTTTTCCACCTCTTTACCCTAAATGTATGTGAGTCCTTACATGTTAGGTCAGTCTACTGAAGACAGCAGAAACTTGGTTGGTGAATTCTTATCCATTCTGCCATTTTGTATCTTTTAAGTGGAGCATTTAGGCCATTTACATTAAATGTTAGTATTGAGATGCGGGGTACTATTCATCGTGCTATTTGTTGCCTGAATACCTTGGGTTTTTTAAAATTGTGTTATTGTTACATAGGTCCTGCAAGATTTATGCATTAATTAGGTTCTATTTTGGTGTGTTTCAAGGATTTGTTTCAAGATTTAGTGCTTCGTTTAGCAGTTCTTGTAATGTTGGCTTGGTAGTGGCAAATTCTCTCAGCATTTGTTTATCTGGAAAATACTTTATCTTTCCTTCATTTATGAAGCTTAGTTTCACTGGATACAACATTCTTGGCTGATAATTGTTCTGTTTAAGGAGGCTAAAAATAGGACCCAAATCCCTTCTAGCTTGTAGGGTTTCTGCTAAGAAATCTGCTGTTAATCTGACAGGTTTTCCTTTATAGGTTACCTGATGCCTTTGCCTCACAGCTCTTAAGATTCTTTCCTTTGTCTTGACTTTCGATAATCTGATGACTATGTGCCTAGACAATAATCTTTTTGCAATGAGTTTCCCAGGTGCTCTTTGAGCTTCTTTTATTTGGATGTCTAGATGTTTAGCAAGGGCAGAGAATTTTTCCTAAATTATTCCCTCAAATATGTTCTCCAAACTTTTAGATTTCTCTTCTTCCTCTGGAACACCAATCAGTCTTAAGTTTGTACATTTAACATGGTGCCAAACTTCTTGGACGCTTTGTTCATTTAAAAAAATTTTTCTTCTTTGTCTTTGATGGATTGGGTTGACTTGAAAGCTTTGTCTTTGAGCTCTGAAGTTCTTTCTTCTGCTTGTTTGATTCTATTGCTGAGACTTTGCAGTGCATTTTGCATTTCTCTAAGTGTGTCCTTGATTTCTGGAAGTTGGGATTATTTTTTATTTATGCTGTCTATTTCACTGAAGAATTTTCCTTTCACAGCCTGTATCATGTTCTGATTTCTTTAAGTTGGACTTCACCTTTCTCTGGTGCCTCCTTGATTAGCTTCATAATCGACCTTCTGAATTCTTTTTCTGGCAATTCAGAGATTTTGTCTTGGTTTGGATCCATTGCTGCTGAGTTGGTATGATCTTTTGGGGGTGTTAAAGAACCTTGTTTTGTCATATTACCAGAATTGTTTTTCTGGTTCCTTCTCATTTGAGTAGACTGTGTCAGGGGGAAGATCTGGGATTCAAAGGCTGCTGTTCAGATTTTTTTGTCTCACAGGGTGCTCCCTTGAGGTGGTGTTCTCTCCCTTCCCCTATGAATGAGGCTTCCTGAGAGCTGAACTGTAGTGACTGTTTTTGTTCTTCTGGTTCTAGCCACCCAGCAGAGTTAGCTACTGGGCTTTGGGCTGGTACTGGGGAGTATCTGCAAAGAGTCCTGTGCTGTGATCTGTCTGTATTGGAGGTAGCAAGGGAGTGAAGTAGACTCTGTGAGGGTCCTTGGTTGTGTTTTTGTTTAGCGTGCTGGTTTTGTGTTGGTTGGCCTCCAGCCAGGAGGTGGCACTTTCAAGAGTGCGTCAGCTGCAGTCATATAGGGAGGATGCAGACTTGCCCTAGGTACAAGTATTCAGGTGTCTCAGGCAGTGGGCAGGGCCATAGAGCTCCCAAGGGATTATCACATTTGTCTTTGGCTACCAGGGTGGATAGAAAAAGTCCACCAGGTGGGGGCAGGGATAGGCCTGTATGAGCTCAGCCTCTCCTTGGGCAGGGCTTGCTGTGGCTGCTGTGGGGAATGGGCATGTGGTTCCCAGTTTAGTGGAGTTATATTCTCAGGGGGATTATGGCTGCCTCTGCTGAATCATACAGGTCACCGAGGAAGTGGGGGAAAGCTGGCAGTCACAGGCCTCACCCCACTCCCATGCAGTCCACAGTCCTAAAGGCCAGTCTCACTTCTACTATGCTGCTCCAACAGCACCAAGTCTATTTCCAGGCAGCCAGTGACCAGGGCTGAGAACTTGCCCCAGACCACGAGCCTCCCCTTTGAGAAAGCAAGCAGACTCACAGTTTTTCGGTGTTTTAGGGAGCCTGCAGGGGTGATCCGGTTCCTTTGAAGGGTCTGTGAATCCTCTTGGCTTTCCTGGTATGTTTTTGTGGTAGTTCTTGGAGCAGAGGTTCATAATGTGAGTCTCCACACACTGCTCTGTCTGTCCGAGTGGGAGTTGCAAGCTAGTCATGCCTTCTATCCTCCGTCTTAATCCACGCCTGGCTAATCTTTAAATTTTTTATAGAGATGTTGCTCAGGCTGACCTCAAACTCATGGCCTCAAACAATCCTCCCGCCTTGGCCTCCCAAAGTGTTGGGATTACATGTGTGAGCCACCACACCCAGCACCAATAATTCTGTAATATCATATACTATCTAGTCCATGATCAAAGTGTCTCCCCAAATTTTCCTCAAAATATTTTACGACAGATTTTCTTCCCCTAAGTCAGCATCCAATCAAGTTTCAATCATTGTGTTGGCAATTGTTCTTTTTAAGTATCTTTGAATCTAGAGCAGTCTCTTCTCCCTGCCTTTTTGTCATGACCTTGCTATGTTAAAGAAACTAAACTATACCAGTTGTCCTGGATTGGTCTTGGTATTTTGGGGAAGCTTTGGCAGTTTGTTAGATATATGTGCACAGTGTTGTTTATAGTCTTCCCTTACTGATTGTCTGTTTACTGTTTGTCTGGGTCTGTATTGATGTCTCCTCTTCAATCCCTGATATGAATAACCTGAGACTTCCTTGTTTTTTCTTTATCAGTCTTGTTAGATGTTTATCAGTTTTATTGCTCTTTTAAAATAAATAGCTTTTATTTTCTCTATTTCCTGCTTTCAATTTTGCTGATTTTTGCTCTTAGCTTTGTTATTTCCTGATTTCCTGATGCTCTCTCTCTCTCTCTCTCTCTGTCTCTCTCTCTCTCCTTCCAAGATGTTTTTCTTTTTTTTTTTTTAGTTTTCAGCAATTTGATTTTAATATATCTTGGTATGGATTTCTTTGAATTTATGCTCTCTGGGATTTGCCAAACTTCTTG
>NW_012120709.1:27871649-27902193 GCF_000951035.1 Colobus angolensis palliatus | reverse complement strand
TGTTGCCCAGGCTGGCCTTGAACTCCTGAGCTCAGGCAATCCACCTGCCTCAGTCTCCCAAAGTGCTAGGATTACAGGCATGAGCCACCATGCCTGGCCTCTATTGATCTATTTTCAAGTTTATTGGTTCTTTCCTTTGTCATCTCCATTCTGTTATTAAGCCCAACTAATATGTTTTTACAAAGTTTTAAACTATTATATTCTTTAGTTGTAAAATTTACATCTGGTTATTTTTTAAAAATATATCCTATTTCTTTGCTAAGGCTTAATATTTTCCTATTTGGTTCAATATTGTTCAACCTTACATCTTGGAGGATTTTTATAATATCTTCTTTAATGTGTTTGATTATTTCAACATTGGTGTTATCTTATGGCTGACATTTGCTGATTATCTTTTCCTGTGCAAGATTTGTTTGTTGTATGCCAAATAATTTTAGATGACATTCTAGACATTTTCAATATTATATTATGAGCCTGAGTCTTATTTAAACCTTATGGAAAGTGTTTATATTTTTGTTTAATAGGCAGTCAGCCTGGTGGGGTTCAAGTCATATGTTCCAACCACACTTCTCTATGTATGGTTCCAATGTCAGTTCAGTTTTGAAAGCCTTTGAAGTACTATTCAGATCTGTCACCACATATACACCACCCGGAGACCAGTCTGGATGGAGCAGTGAATTGAGACCACAGTTCAGTTTTCAACATCTAGGATATTTTGTTTCGGGTCAGATCCATCCATGTGCACCTTTTGGGTGAGCTCAGAAATTCAGAAACAACTTTCTCAAGTTCTTCCCTCCCTGTGATCTCCCCAGTACTTTTCAGATTGCTGTGGTTCCACTCTTTGCTCCTCCAGTCAGAAAGCTGGGGCTTAGTTGCCCCACTCTACTGCATACTTCCATGAGTGTGCCTGCATCTGGGGCCAAGCGGCAGAAGGACAGAGAGAAAGAAAAGTAACAGGTGTGCATCCATGATCTTGGGACCAGAGCTTCTCCCAGTCAGAGAGGGAGGTTCCTCTTCCTCAGAGTTTTAAGTCCACGTGGGCCCTACCGCTGCCATTGCCACAACCACCTCAGGATCGTATGGGGACTGGAGCACAACAAAATGAAGGAAAAAGCAGAAGAAAATTGGACTGCTGCCCCCACTTCCCCTAAGTGTTAGGAGTCCCATTTTCTGTTTCCTCTAGCCAGAAGTAGCAGACCTCTCCCGGAATTCTGTCTCTTTCTGGTTCTCACAGTTTTCAGGCAACCTTCAATCCAGGCCAGAGGATACCAAGGAGAAAAAGGGTGGGGGGCAGCAACTTACTGCTGGTTCTGTGATATTTCACATTTTGGTCTTATTTCCCAATCCACTTGCTATCGTTTATACTTTTCAGCATACTCAAATAACTTCCATGCGTTCTTTTCTGGTTTTTTATTTTTATGTTTTATTTTTATGAGATAGGTCTTACTCTGTCACACAGGCTGGAGTGCAGTGGTATGACCATGGCTCACTGCAGCCTCAGACACCCAGGATCAAGCAAGCCTCCCAAGTAGCTGAGACCAAAAGTGTGCACCACCACATCTGGCTATTTTGTGTGTGTGTGTGTGTGTGTGTAATTGTGGGATCTCCCTATGTTGCCCAGGCTGGTCTCAAACTCCTGGCCTCAAGCAATCCTTGTGCCTCAGTCTCCCAAAGTGCTGGGATTACAGGGCCATTGAGCCCAGCCCTTTTCAGTTTTTGTAGCTGCATTCGCTGGAGGTGGCAGGATGGCGTCTGGTTACTTCATTATCTATGCTTCTATCTCGCTTTGTGAGGATTCTACCTCTGCCAAACAGATTGTAAACCAATGTAGGGCATAAAGGGGGTGATCCCTTTCCTCCCCATCATAAAGTGTTATGATCTACATCCCTATAATAAAAAACACATCAACAAGAGAAAAGCATAACAAATTTATTACATGCACATGTATGCATGAGAGTCATACAAAATCTGAACCCAAAGAGAGGCCAGATGGTTGAGACATAAATGCCCCCTTCATAGGGGAGAAGAAAATGGGGGAATGAAGAGGTCCAATGCAGACAATTATTAGTAAATGATTCTCTTTGGGAAGGTGAGGGGCAGAACTGCACAGAAACAAAGGTTGTCTTATTATGCAGATAAAGTCCCCCAGGTAATCTCTCTGAGGTGCTCTCTGAAAATTCTATGAAAAGTTTGTCTGGGTGTAGTGATGACTCCAGTCTCTTCTCTACTTAGGTGGTTGATCTTTCCTGGTCATTTGATGAGATTCCTAGAGAGAGGATCTTAAGAAAACTGCATTTCTTTTGGAAAGAATCTTGCTTTCTTATTCAGATAAGGAAAGTTCAAAGAGAGAGAGAGAGCCTTTCCCTGTACCTGGTGAAGGATTTGGGGAACAGTGGACAATAAGACAAGGTTAGAGGAACCTTGATTCTGAGGCAGCTTCAAAGGCCTCGCAGCATGTAAAAGTGTCAGTCTTTGGTGTATTGCTTTCTGAGCTCCAACACTGACGAACTAGGCTTTTAAATTTCACTTTTTTATTCTAAGATAACTTTACAAAAGCAAAAATCACTAAGAAAAATGTTGACCTCTCAAGGGAAGTAAAATATGTTTGGTTTCTTGGCTCTTTAGATTACTTTGCTTCCTCTTTAAGATCATGGGCAAGAGAAATCCAAGACAGAGCCTGGTTATTGTACACCACACATATTGTGAAAGGAAAATAAATCTTGTGACCTCAAACTCTCTAAGCCAAAGGGAAAAGTCAAGCTGGGAACTGGGTCATGCAAACCTGCCTCCCATTTTGGTTCCCAAATACAATGGCTATGAAATGAAAAGCTACACACCTCCCTCATATTTTGACCACAAGGAAATTCCTTGTGGGCCCCAAATTCTTTACCCCAAAGCATTTCTGTTAAAATTCACCAGGGCAATGCAAATTGATGGCTTATCTTCACAGGTGCAGGGCCAAAGAGGACAGAACTGAAGTCATCCCTCTGCCCACCTGACACAAACGCAGATCTGATCGTTTCCTCTGCCCTATTGTCTATATCATCTTATGTAAAAATGCAGATTCAACGAGCCAGACAAAGGCATGAATGACTATTCTCCCCCTACCCGCCTCTTACATGAAAACTGTGTATTCAATATCCCGCTCTTTCCCCTTTAAATTTGAAGCCCTCAGAATTACCTTCAGAGAAAGGCATAGACCTGTCTCTGGAGTGTGAGTCCTTAACTTTGGCAAATAAACCTAAAATGAGTTGAGACTTGTCTTGGCATATTTCTCGATTGACATCTGGTAACAACGGAGGGATCCTGAGTGAAGGTGGCCCAGGCCTGTGGCTGCCCTCCTGTCAGTACTTGGTACTGGCTTGGGCTCTTGACAGCTCAACCCGATAGGACAATTTGCTGAGGTCTAGGGCCTCTTTCCTGCAGGGATCCCTGACCTCCCGACATTTTTAATTGGGTGTCTGAGGTTAATTTGCTGTTAAGAAAAACTCCTTTTTGCTGGGAGTTTCCACTTGCTTCTATCACGGAAGGTGGGCTTGTCTGCTTCTGCGTTGGCAGAGAGCGGTCTTCAGCTCAGGCCCCATCAGTAGGTAAGGAGCTGAGTTGGGATTCTGGTTTGCAAATTCTCTTTAATGACTAAAGTTAGTGTTAACAACCAGCTGGTCTTAATTTCTCCTTACATTTAGAGCACTCAGAAATGTATAATTTGTGTGATCGTTGTTTTGCTTAGCTGTTTTGTTTGTTTGTTTCTGTCTTGTTCGGGGGTTTTTCTGTATGTTTTCGTTCTTCTCTTATCAGATTTGACCAACTCTAAGCCCTCTCACTTATGACTGTGGAATTTTCCACTCCAAAGAAATAAGAGCACCATGCTCCCCTCAGCCTTTCAGGGCATTTCCAGGCAACTGAGAATCATATGAGTGTCTGAGGGGAATGCTCCCTAAGACATGCCATGGCTCTGAGTAGGTTATCCCCTCAGAAGAACACACTTACAGTCTAATCTCAGCTGGTAGGTGCATATACGGAGCTGACCCCTCCCGCACCTTGAGCCCCTGACACACTGCCACATAGCCATGACACAGGTGGATCGAACTGGTTCAGGGAGTAACAGCCCTGAAAAGCTAGGTCTGCAAGCAGAACACCCTGGGTCTGACATACTCCCTGACTTGGTAAATCTGAAAAAGAAATTAAATTTGGGGAACAAGGCCTCTAGGTTGGCTAAAACCCCAGCAACTGTGGAACATAAAGTTCCATCTTTAGAAACTCCAGCCGGGTACATGCAAAATACTTATGGCGAGTTGTCATGCAAATGTTTAACCAAGTGGACCCTTATAACCAAAGCAGATTCCAAGTTACAATGGCCTAGATGAGGATCATTTGAGATGCACAGATTAGCATACCTGTGAACTAGGATGGAAAACACAGGCACAAAAACAACCAGAATGGGAGAGCTACTTTAAGTGGCACCTGGAGAGTAGCAGAAGCAGGGAAGATCACCTCACCTCCTCACAGGAGGCCAACAAACAACTCAGAAACGCTAACCAAGGACTGTCTAACGTTCTATCTCTTTTAAAGAAATCCTCTAAATCCCTTCCTTTCGCCTTGGAGCACCCCCTCCCCACCTCCCCCTCTACCCCGACTGTACCCTTACCTCTCTGAACTTCCTGAACCAGATCTGTTCCCTCCTTCTCCTGCATGTTCCACCATCCCCCACTTCCTTGTCTGCCACTCACTCAACAGAAGGCAGTAGGGAGTCTAACTCCCAAGACCCTACTTACTGTTGATTCCCTGGTAGCCTTGGTGGCAGCCTGTCATCTGGAAGATGTGGAGAAGGGGGGGAGAAGGGTTCCTGCAGTTTTTGTGCTTCATTTATCGTCTTTTTTTTTTTAAAAAAAAAAAAACAAGATTCAGTAAAGAATTCCTTTCACAGCGCACTCCCTGAAAATAGGGTTCCAGGTATAATCTGCAGCCTGGAGACTTTGTCTACTGAAAAAGACGTTTAATGAAGGACTCCCTTCAACCCCAGTAGAACGGCCATTCCAGGTACTATTGGCTAATCCATGTGGTACAAAATTAGAGGGTATAGACTCATGGATTCACATCTCTCATCTTAAAAAGGCACAACCTCCTGAGTGGACAGTGACTCCTGCCAGGGATCTTTGCCTTTGACTCACTAAACATTGAACTTTGACTCAGCACTAGAAGCAGATGACAGCTGTTGTGGATTGCTTAAACCCAAGACACAGGGCCAGGCCTGTATACAAAAGAACACCTGTGTTTATTTTATAATAACTATTACAACTATTGTCCTAGAGATACTGGCAACTGCTGTCTTACACAGAACAGGGTACTTTCCTTGTCTGATTTAATGTCCTTTTAGTAGTTAAAATCAATTTCACAACCTTATTTTTATTTCTCCTATGTCCCGATGCCTTCTTGCCACTGCCACCCGCTGTCAGCCATGAAACTAACCTGTTTCTACAATGGGCTCAGGATTATGCAGACAGATTACAAAAGGATGCCTCCTGGATATGCAGATTCATGCCTCTTTCCAGGGGCTCCAGCCTGCCATGGCGGGTATCTCTCTTCCAAGGGCAGAACTGGATAAAGTATCAAAAATGTATTACATCACAGAAACAGTCTGGTATCCTTAGTGCTGGCATAACAAAAGACAATATATGTAATTGACCTATTAAAAACACTCTTAAGAGCAAGGGACAGACAGGGGAAATGTTTTTTAATGGAAAGGATTAGCTCACTAACTCTCACTTTAGCATCTCCCCAACTAAAAGAGAAGGTGACAACTATGCCCCAAAAAATGGCTCATTTTCAAAATGGGATAATGAAAATTTGGGTTGGGTTTATCTGGCTCACCCCTTCATTAGGCCAGCTTAGCCAAAATGCTCCTTTATGCTGGGAACAGGGAAAACACACCAAGGACCAATGGCCAAACAGTAGAAGAGATGTGGGGTGGATACCTGGAGAACGTTGTGACCACATTATTATAAGACAAGACACAGACTGGCATGCCACCAATTGGGTACAGCAACCAGGTATTTACTGGCTACCTCCAAATGGGACATATTAGCTATGTGGCACTAACGTGGCTGTGGTTACCTCTAGGATGTTATGATGGTGTTCCCTAGGTGGTTATACTTGCACACAAGGATGAATAATTCAGACTCTACCAAAACCAGCAAAACTTTTTCATTTACAATCTTGCTGGACACATTCGGTATTCCAATGGTATGATCACTTAGCTTCAATCTTTGTACCACAAATAGGTATTGAAGATGTTATATGGCATATAGAGCCCTAATACGGTTTGGTTCTGTGTCCCAACCCAAATCTCATGTTGAACTGTAATCCCTGCGTGTTGGAGGAGGGGCCAGGTGGGAGGTGAATGAATCGTGGGGGAGGATTTCCCCTTTGCTATTCTCGAGATAGTGAATGAGTTCTCATGAGATCTGGTTGTTTTGAAAATGGACTGTAATCCCAGCACTTTGGGAGGCCGAGACGGGCGGATCACGAGGTCAGGAGATCGAGACCATCCTGGCTAACACAGTGAAACCCCGTCTCTACTAAAAAATACAAAAAACTAGCTGGGTGAGGTGGCGGGCACCTGTAGTCCCAGCTACTCGGGAGGCTGAGGCAGGAGAATGGCATAAACCCGGGAGGCGGAGCTTGCAGTGAGCTGAGATCCGGTCACTGCACTCCAGCCTGGGCGACAGAGCGAGACTCCGTGTCAAAAAAAAAAAAAAAAAATGGATGGTGCTTCACTCCTTTTTGCTGTCTCTCTCCTGATACCATGTGAAGAAGGTACTTGCTTCCCCTTCGCCTTTCTGCCATGATTGTAAGTTTCCTGAGGCTTCCCCAGCCACGTTTCCTGTACAGTCCGCAGAACTGTGAGTCAATTAAACCTCTTTTCTTCATAAATTACCCAGTCTCAGATAATTCTTTATAGCAGTTTGAGAATGGACTAATACAAGGCCCTAACAAGTTACACCCAAAAGGCCCTAAATGACAGCTGCATGAGTATCTCTTTGCTAAAAAATGAGGTCTTATGAGGAAAGTTCCTTATGAGGAAAGTTGTGCTGCAAAATTGTACGACCTTAGATATACTCACTGCAGCCCAAGGTGGGACCTGCACCATCATAAAAACCAAATATTGTGTTTATATTTCAGACAAATCAAATAACATAACACGACTTATGACCGATATAAAAACCCAGATAACCAACCTGTCAAATCCAAAACCCTTGCTTATTGATCGACAAGTTGGCTGATTTGGGTCCTAGGGAACCTGGTGGCAGAAGCTATTGCCTATAATAAGAATAATTTATGTTTTGTCCTGTTTTTGCTTACAATGGTCTTATGGTATGTGCGTGCAAACAAGTCAACATGCAACCAAAAGGCCTGATGGCTCAAAGAATTACTCTAATTCAGGAGGCAGTAGCATAGCCTGAACCAGCTTCCAGGTTTGCTTCCCCTTTGTTGCTATATATCTGGCCTAGGTCCCCATATTTTTCTTTCCATTTCCATCTTTCCTCCCCCTATTTTTATCTTTGTGGGACACGACTTCCCAGGAATGAGCCTTCCTAGCAACATAGGACCTGAATTTCTAGGAGTAAACCATCCTAGTGATGAGGAACCAGCTCAAAAAATAAAGAAAAAGGAAAAAGCCACCTGAGACCAAAGACACAATTTCCCTTCTAAAATGCTTTCTCCAAAAGATTTTAAAGAAAAGCTGGGGGTGGAGGATGTGAAAGGAGAATAAATCTTGTGACCTCAAACTTACGCAGCCAAAGGGAAAAGTCAAGCTGAGAACTGGGTCATGCAAACCTGCCTTCCGTTTTGGTTCCCAAATGAGACGACTGTAAGATGAAAAGCGACACACCTCCTTCATATTTTGCCCACAAGGAAATTCCTTGTGGGCCCCAAAGATCTTCACCCCAAAGCATTTCTGTTAAAATTCACCAGGGCGATGCAAATTGATGGCTTGTCTTCACAGGTGCAGGGCCACAGAGGACAGAACTCCAGTCATCCCTCTGCCCACCTGACACAAAGGCAGATCTGATCGTTCCCTCTGCCTTATTATCTATGTTATCTTTTGTAAAAATGCAGATTCACTGAGCCAAAGGCCTGAGTGACTATTTTCCCCCTACCCGCCTCTTACATGAAAATTAATATATTTCTCAATATCCCACCCTTTCCCCTTTAAATTTGAAGCCCTCAGAATTACCTTCAGAAAAAGGCATAGACCTGTCTCCAGAGTGTGGGTCCTTAATGTTGGCAAATAAACTTCCTAAAATGATTAACACTGTCTTATCATTTGTCTCGATTGACAACTACCCACTGAGATAAATGCTTGTGATGCCTTAAGGTTCTCAGAACACAAAGCAAGCCTGGGATCTCAACGTCAGCATTGTGGTTTAGGGGGAAAAAAAAGGTTGCTGTTCATACAGAGCGGTCTCTCATATATGCCTTGGGATTTAGCTACAATTCACAGAAAACCCTAACAATCTTGCTTTCTGAACGCTTTTTGAAAATATGCAGTGAATTGCCAAACCAGGATGTTCTTCATCAAGGACTTCCGAGGAGATAAGATTTAATTTGCTTTTTTGTTGGTCTTCCTGGGGTGGGTGAACTCCAGGGAGTGATGTGTGTTTTCTGTAAAGTCAGCAAGCTATTGTTGAACAGAATTTCTGCAGATATTGTCAGTGGGAACATAATTTGGGTCAATGAATCATAAATTCTATTTTGGTAATTTGCCGAAGACAACATCGAAAACAGAGCTAGCCCAACGGGGAAAACTGGAAAGAGACACACAGCTCAATAGCGTGGCAATAGGGCAGAGGGAAAAGAAGTGAGACATTCTGCCTAACAGATTGCAGACTTCTCTTCAAATGATTTGTCACCAAGCAGGTTGGATTTTTTTGTTTATTTGTTTTTCCTTCCAAGTCCTGGGAATGACTGCAAAGCAGTTAACACAGACTATACAATCACAAACCAACAGAAATATGACACTTGAGGTAAGTCCCCCAAGATTCTCAGATAACTACCTCTGTTCGTTCAGTTTATCAACCCATAAACAATCCAAACTTGTCCCTTGGAGAAAATCCCCAGACCTTAAATGCAACAGCCTTGTGCTGCTCACATTGTCCTAGTTTCTGTAGGTTACAGAAAAGAGTCAGCTCATACACTGGCTTCATCTTTCCATCCTTTTGGTTCAGGAAATTCAGGTGCAGCTATTAGTGGTGGGAGGTGGATGGAGGAGCAGTGAAAATGAATGCAAATGAGGATGATTTGTTCATTAGATGTGGCCTTTCCTTAATACAATTTTATTCAACTTTATAAATGAAGAAACTGGAGATGAACAACAATATCAAATAACCCCAAGTCTCCATTATTCATTCCAGGGATTAAATCTAGGACCTTCAACTCAGATGCCCTTTTGTTTAGCTCCTCAGGATAATGGAGGGAGAGAAAAATTTTACCTGAGGGTTTACTCAAAACCAAGGTCAGACAACTCTATATTTACCCTCTATCACCATCCTCTGCTCAGTCCTCGAGAGCTTTGTGCAAAGGAGAACAGCTGTCCTTTGTTTCAAACAAGGACAAGCAAGACAACTGAAGTTTAATTGCAACAGGATGCATTTGGATTAAGTGTGGGAAAAAAAATCGTTGGACTCCAAGTATTGTGAGACCAAGGAATGAATTACAGGGGAGAGTGACAACTTTTTTTTTTTTTTTTCCTAAAGATTTTGGAGACAGCTCTGTTTCTGGGATGTCTGAAGACCGTCCATCCAATAGAACCAATTACCAGAATCCAGCCCCCAGAGCCTACCATTTCTATACTCATTCTTCTGGCTAATAAAGGGGGTTCCACTTCACACCCTCAGTACAGATCTCTCAGCCATGACCACCGAGGCAGACTGTTCCGGTTTCAGCTGGAGTGTTTCTGTTCTCATGAGACACCAGTCCACAGGAGTTCTCTGTCTTACATGTGGAAGAGAAAGTGAAAGAAGCTTCTTTTAAAATGAACAATTACCTCCTTTTCATTGGGAAAAGGCCACTTAAATTTCCCAAGGGGGACAGAAAACCATCTCGCAAAGTTTAGAAGATATTCCTAGCAGCTGACCTGTAGCAACATCCTAAAGCTGGGCTCTCAGAATCACTGGATACGTGGCTCCATTCCAGTCTAATTAAGTCAGAAGGCTTGGGTAGTAGGACTCAGGCATTGAGATTTTTGAAAAAGCTTCCCAGTTAACTTGAAAATGCTTCCAGGGTTGAGAAGCACCATTCTGAGAACAGTTGATATGCACCATCCTCTTTGAGATCTTTTTAGGAGTTCAAACTTGGCTAGACCAAGGGAAGGACAGTACAAAGTGTCTACTTATATGAACTGTTCCAGTTGACTGCCATTTGATTGATGTGTTGGAGGATTAGGGCCCCAGCCATCCTATTAAGAAAACAAGTGGACCGCTGCCTGGCTGTGAGCCTGGAGGAAGCCACTTCAATGGCTTTGTTTCAAGAGCCAGGGAAGACAGAACCCGAGAGCTGTGTCTTGAAGGGTTCCTACAGGGAGTGGGAGCTATGATTTTATTGCTCCAGAAAGAGTCTCCAAGCTGTTGATGGATTACAAGCTGCTGATCCGTCTCCAGCCCTCAGAGGGCAGAATGTGTAGCATTCCAAAACACAACATAACAGTTGCCACTGGTACAAAGAAGACACAGTAATTTGTGGAGGCTCTGTGGCTAAGAATGTAAAGGCAACCAAGTACTGGGGTTAAGAATTAGGAATCTGGATTTGAACCACCCTAGGTTCACATCCTACCACTTACTAGCTGTGTGCCTTTAGGTATATTAATTAATTAATTTGGGCTTCAGTGTCTTATCTGTAAAATAAGGATAATAATAGTAATTACCTCGTTTAATTGCGATGATTCAGTAAAATAATGGACGCGAACACTTATTTAAGTACGTAATGCATCCAGTAAGACTTGCCTGTATGTGTTTTGTTGGAGCAGACACTGCAGTGGAGTGTGTGCTGATGTCGGTAGGAGTGGAGAAGGTGTTTCCTCATCACCAGGGCAGTGGCACTGGAGATCTAGGAGGAACTGGGAGAGAAAGGTGTTCTCCAGGACACCAGGCTTGTGCTGACAGGACTCTCTCAAAGTCGAGGTACCCATTTGCTGGGTACAACCCCAGCACTCGGTAGGGAAGGAGAGCACCTCTCATCCCAGGCTGTGCAGCCTGCGTCTGCTTAGCCTTTAAAGCAAGTGAAGTTGTCACCTGGGTCTTTGTCCTCCTCATCATCCCTAGAGATTCTGAGTGAGAAAGTCTGGGGTGGCCCCAAGGAATCTGTATTTTCTTAAGAGTTCTCAGGATGATTTAGCAGCATGGGCAGGGTTGAGAAGCATGGTGCAGTCTGCTCAGTGCAATTAAAAGGGTCATGAACACTCCCCTGGCCGACCTTGTTGGCGCACTCTATATTATTTTACTGCCAGAGATCATCAGCCCTGCAATTCCACTAAACGGGCATTTGTTTCAATTAACAAGTAGCCTCTTTAAAATGCACTCGATGTAAAACCCTAGAGTTCTAGCACTTAAGATCAAATTCAGCAAGTGTTCAGAATTCTGAAGAGGGAGAAGGGTAGGAGGTGATTTGGGGACAGGGAGTGATGTGGGTACAGCAGACCTGGTCAGGGACTGAGAAGAGGGAGCTTTTGGCAGCATGAAGGAAGAGGCCATATGGCAGATAAGCAAAGGGAGTACACCAAGAAGTGGAAGAGGGACCCAGAATGAAAGGACTGACAATTCCAAAGACAAGGAAGGTGTTTTTAAAACCAGCTAGATACTGCCTTTCAACTGCTGTTTACAGAGCTCCTACAGGATGGCAGGCATTGGGCCAAGTATTCTAACACCAATTTGATCTTCACAACAGTTCAGTGGCCAGGGTATTGCTATTACTACCTTACTAATGAGGAAGCTGAAGTTCAGCTACCTCGTCTGATGGAGCAGACGGGTGACATTTCATCCCTGAGTCTCACGGACTGGAGGTGAGATTGGGTGTGAGGGGCAAGAGCCAGCATCTTTGGAGAAAAGTTCTGCCTGGCAACCAGGCCTCCTGTCATCTTCAGTCCTTTGTTTTCCCAGACACGTCCCACTGCAAGCATGTTTGGCCCATCCTGTTCCTAAGAATGGAGGGTGAGAACTAACCCCAACTGAGCTACCATCTGCTCAGCCCTGTGTTCAGAGATTGTCAGGGCAGGGAGCTAACTAGATCTTGTCTTCTCAACTCCCAGCCAGCAGAAATAGCAAACATCTTTGGAGATTCCCTTCACTTGGCTTCTGGTTCTCACTGCTAAGCATCACTATTAAATCTCAGGACCCTTTCCTGTGCAGGCATGTCTGCCTCAGAAACTGTCTATCTCAGTATACCAATTCCTAACAACCGGATGTGGTTGGCACCGAGTTGAGACCTGTGAACTGTTCCTACATAGTCTACATCCTTCGACTAGTTGCCCATGATACTGATGTCCTGTCTTGAACCTCCACAGGCGTGGCTGGGCTCCTGATACCACGTCTTGTTCCCCTTAACTGCCCTCTGCCCCCGAAGTTGGGCTCTATCCTCTGTACTGCTGCTGTTCCAATGGACTCATCACTTACAGACTTAAATATCATTGCTCTTTCAGCTTAAATTTAGTGTTTTCTGGAACTTCTTTCTGCAGTCCCCTACCTACTAGATTTAATCTCTTGGGATACCAGTGTGGCCCGAGTCAACCCCAAGTGTGAGGGTTAATACTAACTGTCAACTTGATTGGACTGAAGGGTGCAAAGTATTGATTTTGGGTGTGTCTGTGAGGGTGGTGCCAAAGGAGATTAACATTGGAGTCAGTGGGCTGGGAAAGGCAGACCCACTCTCAATCTGGGTGGGCACAATCTAATCAGCTGCCAGCACAGCCAGAATAAAAGCAGGTAGAAGAATGTGAAAAGACTGACTTAGCCTCCCAGCCTACATCTTTCTCCTATGCTGGATGCTTCCTGCCCTCAAACATCAGACTCCAAGTTCTTCAGCTTTGGGACTCAAACTGGCTTCTTTGCTCTTCAGCTTTCTCCTCAGCTCAGCCTATTTTGGGATCTTGTGATTATGTGAGTTAATACTCCTTAATAAACTTATATATATATAATACACACACACACACACACACACACACACACACACACATATATCTCCCATTAGTTCCATCCCTCTAGAGAACCTTAATTCTTTTTAGCTCCTCCTTCATTTATTTACACTTATTTACTGAGCCCTTTCTTATGCCTATGGCACTCAATCCGCAGTGAGCTAGAATCTGGGAATATATGGTGAATAAAACAATCCCACATCCATGGAACTTTGAGTATAAACTCCTAGAGCAGACAGCAGAGATACCTACTTTCAAGGATCATGGATGTTCGCAGAGGAAGTGCATTTAAGCTGAGATCTAATGAAAAGTTTAGCCAAAGATGGAGAGAAAGAAGATTCAGGGCGTAAAGAGAAGTACGTGTGAGACTGACCGCAACATGAGGGGTGATCTGCTGGGAACTAGGAGAGGTTGAATAGGGCTAGGGTGTCAAGTATGCATGGTATGTTACTTTTCTTGATGCTTGCATCACGTTGGGGTATCTAGCCGTCTCTCTTTCCTCACTAGCCTATGAGCCCTGTAACGGCTACGTCTGTCTTTTTGTCTTTGTATTCTCATTGGCCAGCCCAGGGGCAGACACACAGCAAGTGTTCAATAAATGCTTGCTGCACTGAACTATGTGGAAGCAGTAGCCACTGCCTTGGCCTTGTCTGGTGCCTCGCCCACTATTCTTACTTTAAAGATGACAAGGCTGAGGCAGTCAGGTTCCAAACTTCATGCTCTTACCCACCATGTTATGTTGCCTTCCTAGTGAATAAGGATTATTGTACTAGAATGGAAAGAAAGTAGTCTTGAAACAGAAATATCCTGGCCTTGACACTTATTGCTTGAGTGGTTTTGAGCAGGTTACTCAACTTCTCTGAGCTTTGGTTTCCTTATCTGTAAAAGAGGTATAATTCCTGACACACTGTCATGAGTAAATAAGGAAAAGCAGACGCTTTCATACCTCTGACTTTTGCTTAGACCATGAAAATTTGTCCCTAAATATGTGATTCTGCTTATTCCTTCTGGTCTTACCCAGGCTCTATCAGCCTGAAGGCCTCTGGAAACCTAGGCCTGGACCCTCAAAGCCCACAGGTCTGAAAGCTCTTGAAAGTTTCTGGAGGACCAGTGAGGCCTTGGAACTGATGCCATTCCAAAACTCCTGCACTCTTCTGAGTCCTCCAAGAAGCAGAAGCCAAGATGGAATTAAACATGCAAGGAATTTATTAATTAAGAGAAGTGACTGCGTGCAGTGGCTCATGCCTGTAATCTCAGCACTTTGGGAGGCTGAGGCGGGCAGATCACTTGTGCCCAGGATTTCGAGACCAGCCTAGGCAACATGGTGAAACCATGTCTCTACAAAAAATACAAAAATTAGCCGGACATGGTGGCACATGCCTGTGGTCCCAGTTACTTGGGAGGCTGAAGTGAGAGGACTGCTTGAACCTGAGAGGTCCCGGCTGCAGTGAGCCAAGACCATACCACTAAACTGCAGTCTGGGTGATGGAGGGAGGCCCTGTCTAAAAAAAAAAAAAAAAAAAAGCCTGGGGAGGTGAGAGATGCCTGTAGGGGAGAAAATGGAGAGAAAGCTAGGAAGCACTAGCTTTGGAACTGGCAGATCCCAATGTGAGTCTGACCAGAAATTGGAAGGTTGAGAGAGAGGCACCCTAGATATCCATGCAGTCTAAGGAGGATTTGGAAAGGTTGTTGGGGGGTCCCTTGAGCCAACATTGCTAGAGGACTATTGTGCCTTTCAGGGTCTGTCTTACTAGCCCCACCCCTCAGTCATTACTGGGAGCAGCTCGTGGGAGGTATATCCCCTTTACATTGCTGGATTTCAGAATGCAACAGCTGGGGCTCTGGTCAGTTATGCTCAGTGTCCCTCCTATATCTAAGTGAGAGGTGACAGAAAGAGAAAAGATACATCTCCTTATTCCAGTACTTTTCTTCCAGCTAGGAAGCTTCTTTAAAGCAAAACGTTGTGGATAATTTGGCTTTATCTTTGAGCAATTCCATCTTTCACATTATAACACCCCATATTCATATCTCAGAATTCTAGGATCTCAGAGTTGGCCATTTGAATTTCCTCTGCAATACCTCTGTGAAGGGGAGTCCACAGCAGACCAAGAGTCAGTTGGTTTCACTCTGGCTGGGGATGAAGAGATGGATGGGGTCATTGGTGCCCTGGACAAGTGGCTTTCATTCCACTCTTGCCTACAGGCTGCTGTTTTCTTCTTCTTCTGAGGGGTCAGCAGTTGTCTGATGACATGCTTTCTGCATCATTGTCCACCAGTGTTACCCAACCAAGTTGTGCAACAGAATTATCCAAGGAGCTTTTTAATAATACACATCTACAAGTCTATTTAATTGGGATCTCCAGGGATGGGACGCAGAAATCTGCATCTCCAACAAGCTCCCAGATGATTCTCATGGTCAGCCAGGTGTGGAAATCATGATGAGGTTCACAGAAACTTCTATAAAGGAAGACTGTGCAGATAAGAGGGATTTACCAGTGGCATATGGATCCCAAACCATGTTTTGTTCCCTACCTGGGAACTGCCCTACATCTTGGCAGCCACCTACCCTACCTCCAGCTGTATACTTCTCCCAGCTCAAGATGCGTTTTCATGACACATTGGTTACAGAGTTGCCTGACACATGGTTACAGAGTTGAATGGTTCTCTTTGTACAGACCTTGGCATCCTCAAAGGGAAGAGGTTTAGATGTCTTTCTTGCATGTTTTCAGAGGAATTTTACTAAAAACCTGGGTGTTCTGAAACTTATTTGCTTCCCTTAGTAGATGAGCTCCATCTTGGTCATTACGCTAGTAGAGTGTAAAACCGAAACAGATATTAATACGCAGTAGAATCTGACACAAAAAATGCCTACTTAACACACACAATCAGCTCTCCCTCCAACATGCCCTCCCATGGTATACCTCTATGTGGTATGTGGGTGGCAAAACTGAGCTCAGCTCCCTGAGAGCTAATGGGTCCCTGCTAGTCCTGCAGAGCTGTTCTTGGGATCTGATGCCTAACCATGACCCCTGAAGGTAATTTCCATAGGAAAGTGTGATGGAGTTTATGACTAACTGTTTTACCAGCGTTTGTCCGAGCTCCTGGCAGCAGTTCTTGGAAAGTGCTCAGAAAGGATCATTGAACAGATAATAGTTGTTCTTTGTTTTGGGGTATGGTCTCCGATGATGTTTTGAGCCTGCTTCATGCCAATACCAACCTGGTATTGAAAATAAAGACAATAGTATTACTAAAAATGTCCCATTTGCCAGGCACAGAGCTCAATGCTTTTCATGAATCCTCTCACTGAATCCTCCCAGTGACTCTGTGAGGAAGGCACTATTACTGTCATTTTATGGTTGGGGAAGCACAAGTTTAGAATGGCGATGGTCTTATTCCATGTGAAAGCTACAACGTGGAGGAGCTCATATTCAGTCACCCAGATCAGTAAGATGCAAAGGAAAAGCTTCTCTCCTTGTAGGAGGCTGCTCTAATCTGGATAACCTCACTCACTGTGACTCTCTCCAGGCCTGCCTACTGGGAGCCCTTCCTTCCCAGGCCCTTTCACCGTCGTAGATCTGGCTTGGTGTCCTCTCCAGCATAATGCCACCGGACTGTCAGCCCTGCACCCTCATCCACCTGCCCTCCCGACCACTTGGGTTTATCTCCTTCCTTCTCAGGTTCCCTGGTGCCCCTGCCTTCTCCCTGCCTGGTGGTCTTGAGGAGGTGTTGGCTAAGTGAGCCTGGTGGTGATCCACCTCGCTGCTTTATTCTTCTCCCACACCCCTGCAGGCTTTGGTTTTCTCCTTTGCCACAGGCACCACCAGTGAGTGACAGGGAAAAGAAAAGGCCCATCTTCTCATTCAATTTAACTTTTTTAATAGTCCTCAATTTTGTGACCCTGTAAAGTTAGATTCTGATTAATGGCTTGCTGTCCCAACTATTTCATTTACTTGCATTTACTATAATATAAAACATTCTTTTTCCTTCCCTGCCTCCCCCAACTTGACACAAGTTCCTTCAGGATCTTCATGGCCAGTGGATAATATAAATATATTGTTCATCTCAAAATTGATCCTCTCCACGGTACCTGGTTAGAGCTTCTGACTCAGCTGGTGCACGCTGATGCTCACACAGCAAGGTGAATCTCTTTTGGTTTGCTTGAGCACAGACTGTCCTATTTACCTTCCTTGAGAGAGTGTCAGACTGACCAGAATACCAGCTCCCTCTTTATTAGATCCATCTTTAGCTGTTGTCACCCAGAAAGGTAAAGAGGGCCGGATGCAGTGGCTCATACCTGTAACCCCAACACTGGGAGGCCATGGCAGGAGGATCGCTTGAGCCCAGGAGTCTGGGACCAGCCTGGGAGACGCAGTGAGACCCCATCTCTACAAAAAATAAAAATATTGGCCAGGCATGATGATATGCCCCTGTGCTCCCAGCTACTTGGGAGGCTGAGGTGGAGGCTCACTTGAGCCTGGGAGGTCAAGGCTGCAGTAAGCTAAGATCACAGCCACTGCACTCCAGCCTGGCTGACAGAGCAAGATCTTTTCCCAAAAACAAAACAACAACAAAAAACAAAAACAAACAAACAAACAAACAAAAAAACGGTTGAAGGGTTGAGGAGGGTGAAGAATGTCAGATCTCATGCATGGTGTGTGGCCTGACACACAAGATTCTGATTGGGCTGATAAGGCTGAAGTCAGAGGCTGAGAACTCAGCCTCACATTTCTAACTGTGCTTGAGAAGTCAATAGATGTTAACAGGTTTTGAAAAACAGAATAAAGAGGAGTCAATAGATGTTAACAGGTTTAAAAAAATAGAATCATGTGTCTGGGCAGGGGAAGATGACGCATTGAAACAGCCAAAGAGCTGACGTTCTTTGTTGCTGCTCTTTGACATGTGATCAGTCAGTCATGTAGTAAATATTTAGTAGATCTCCTCTAAGTACCTGGGAACATCATCATGAAGAAGACATACAGGGTTTTGGTCTTCCTGGAGCCAAGAGTCAGTGAACCCCGAGTGTCTCTGTGCCATTCTTCCCTACTGAGAATGATGTTGAATGAGGAAAGGCCAAATAGGTTACTTTTTCTAAAACGTTTGCAGTATCCAGGAGTCTGAGGATACAGGAGAAGCAAACTCAGTTTCTTCTGCTACACTCTCACAACACACGTCTGACACCAAATGTGTGGGGGTTTCCCACACACCAAGCAAGCCATCGATTCTGCAACCAGTGCCACCTGGGTATCCTCTAACTCAATTCAACCCTGACACTACCCAGCTGGAGATAGCATCAGGTCCCACGGGCCGAGGGCTCAGTCCCACAAGCCTGTCCCCACTTACAATTATGAATAATACATCGTCACCTATATTTCCAGCCTCACAGGCTATAAATTGTGGTTTCCACTATTCCCTCCTCAGGTTCAACTTATTTGCTAGAGCAGCTCACAGAACTCAGGGAAACACTTTATAATAAATCAATTTATTATCAGTATAAGTAAAGGATATTACAAAAGAAACAGATGAAGAGATGGAAGAAAAGCATAGGAGAAGGTATGTGGGAAGGGGCCTGGAGCTTTCATGCCCTTCCTGGGTGCGCAACCCTTCCACGTGTTTAGTGATCTGGAAGCCCTCCAAACCCTTTGTGTTTTTATGGAGGCATCATTACGATTGAGGAAATCATTGGCCATTGGTTATCAAGTTAACTTTCAGCCCCTCTCCCCTCCCCAGAGGTTCAGGGATGGAGCTGGGAGTCCCAACCCTCTAATCATGCCTTGGTCTTTCCTGTGACCAATCCCATCCTGAAGACACATAGGGGCTGACAGCCGTCAGTCAACTTATTAGCATACAAAAATATCACCTTAGAGATTGGGAGGATTTGAGGAGTTGCATGCCAGGAGATGGGGATGAAGACCAAATATATATTTCACAATATCAGAGGGAGAAAAACTTGAATTTTATTTCATCAGTTATTCAAGCCTTCCAGTTTGGAACAGCACAGTGATAAGACGGAGATAGGAATGAGGAAGAAGAGAGATAAACAGGTAACTAGTCAGGACTGCTTGCCCTAGATGTGTTTAAATGTCCTAGATGTGTTTAAATGTGATTGTTGACATAACCTCTCTGAGCCATGCCATCCTTAGGGTATACTCTTTAGGGCTTTTATTAACTCTTTTGCTCAATCACTCGTTTGTCAAATATTTACTGTGTGCCTACTGTATATCAGGCGCTGTACTAAGTACTGGGAGCTCAAAGTCAAGATGTGAGCTTTGACCCCAAATTAGCTTTTTGTCCAGTGGTTGAGATTGTCATGTAAATAGGTTATCGCATATACTACAGTAAAGGTCTGTATGGGATATAGTGGGGCACAAAGGAGAGATTCACCAACTCTACCTAAAGAAGTCAGCATCTCTTGAGCTGGGGCCCAGTGGATGGTTATGAGGCCACCTGGCAGATGAAAAACAATATGGAAACAGCAAGGCAAGCTAAAGAAATGACAGGAGTGTTTGCAAAGCTAGAGGATGAGATGGTGACAGTGTTTATGAGCACGAAGAGAACAAAAGAGGTAATGATTAAATGTGAGAATGGAGAAACAGCCACTAGAGCATAGGAGCCTAACATGTCATGATAAGGAGCTTGGACTTAATCCTGCAGGTCATGTGGAGTCACTGATGCTTCTTAAACAAGGAAATAACACTCTTGTTTGCATGTTTTTATATATATATATATATATACACACACACATACTTTTTTTTTTTTTAATCATGATGTATTTTATAAAGTTTACTCTGTCAGGGAGACAGACTGAAGAAAGTAGGGTGAGACCAGAAGCAAGAAAACCATCTAGAGGGGTATTTGTCAATATTCCAGTTACAATTCACACACACACACACAAAACCCTACTTAAATTAGCTAAGCTAAATTTCTAGAGAGACAGACAAGGTCACATAATTGGGTGCAAGGGCTTCAGGCACAGCTAGATCCAGGAGCTCAAGCAAGGACATCAAGTGTCTCTCCATTTCTTAACTCTGCTAGTTTTCTCTTTTCTTTATGTGTTATGTTCTCTAATACCACAGACAGATTATGTCCAGTGGCAGGAAGGATGGTTGCTGGAAACCTCAAGTCTCTATTAATCATTATAGCTCTTGGTTCAGAAGTAAATAGACCCTCTTTTTCCCATAATCCTCATATCAAATTTCATGGGAGCATTCTGATGGGCTCTGTGTAGAACACGTCTCCCAATGGACAAGAGTTTTGGGCACTATGATTGTCCAGGCCATGGTTATGTGGCCACTCCTGCGGACTGAGGCAGCAGGCGCATCTTGACCATCAGTTTCCCCAGGAAAAGGAGGAAGGGCACTTCCCTAAAAGATAAACTGGCACAGTTACCAAAAGAAGGAATAGCAAGTGTGTAGGACAGATACAACTAGATCTGCCACAGTTAACTTCATTTAGGTAGAAACTAATGAAGAATTGGGCTTGAAAAGAACAACATAGACCCAATGACTTTTTTAAAAACATATTTTAAAGAGTTAGAATGAACCACATTTTGTGATAGACTAGGAAAGATAGGAGCAGAGGGCCTTTTACAAAATCTTAGGGCTTTTACTTGGATAAATACGTTTGGGGCAGTGCATTTAATTGAAATAAAAAAATACTGGCCCAGCGCCGTGTCTCATGCCTGTACTCCCAGCACTTTGGGAGGCTGAGGTGGGTGGATCACCTGAGATCAGGAGTTCAAGACCAGCCTGGCCAACATGGCAAAACCCTGTCTTTACTAAAAATACAAAAACCTGCCTGACGTGGTGGCAGGCGCCTGTAATTCCAGCTACTCTGGGCGCTGAGGCAGAATCCAGGAGGACTCAATCCTCTTGCTTGAATCCAGGAGGCAGAGGTTACAGTGAGCCAAGATCGCACCACTGCCCTCCAGCCGGGGTGATAGAGTGAGATACTGTCTCAAAAAAATGAAAATAAAAATAAAAGCAAAAGCCCGGAAGATAAATAGGTTTGAGCCACTGGAGTGGGTAGATGCAGATGGTGAGTCCAGCACGAGTGCTCAAATGGGCTGCAATGGAGTGTTCAGTAAGGGTGCATAATTTGCGCTGAGATTGGTCAAGGATTGGGTGAAAGGAGGGAGATGGTGGTTAAATGAGAATGAGACGTAGGGGAAAACTAGGAGCCCCTTCCTCAGGACTGACAGCTGTCTCAATCACCAGTCCAGAGTCAGGTTCATTGCAGTGAGCCCCATTGGCTGTCAGTGTCAGCGTATTGATAAATATCCTTGATGAGTGCACGCAAGATTGAAGGACTTTCACTTTCTTCATGTTTGTATCATATGTTCTGTGTGGAGCAATTCACATTCTGTGTGTAGGATGCTTGTGTAGCTCATTTATATTACAGTTTCTGTGCAAAGGCTACTGCTGGTTCCTAGAGCTTTAGAGGACTTGGCATACTGAAGACCAAGAGGGTCTTTGTGGTTCGGGTTGCCTGTCAGGTGAGGAGCTGTCCTGGAGAAGGCTGTTAAGAAGCAGTGATTTCTGAAGAGCAGCTTTCTTGCCAGGCTTATTGGCAGAGAATGCAGGGATGGTGGCAGCTCCCTCGGGTTTGGGGAAAGGCTGGTTGGCAGGGCTACAAGAGGCTCCCAGCTGCTAAAACTCTCTCAACTGGCTTTATGGACAGAGAGAGGCAGTGGGAGCTGCCAAGGACATGACATTTCTTATGCTAATTAGGAAGGGAGGCAGCATCCACAGCTGTGTTGATTTATGTTTTGATGCTGGACATTAGGCCTTGTCTAAGGATAGGTGAGAACAAGGACCTCTGCTTTGGAATCACTCCCAGAGCTTTTGTGTTCATCTCCTCCATCCTCATACACACACAGAGTGCCTGAGCTCAGCCTCTTTTCATGCTGCCTGTACTGGGGTCACCAGCCTCCCCCTCCTAACCCACCCTTATAACCAGAGCAGATCAGAGCAGATCAGAGCTAAGACAGGGAGCATGTGCCAGCTCAGGGGCAAAATGGCATCCTTTTGCTCTTATTCATTAGTTATGCTTGCCCATGACACCAAGCTTTTTGACATCTGTGGGCATCTTTGGGGGAAGAAACTCCTTCTGTTTGCAGTGATCCTGATGCTGTGTGTGCACACATGAGTGCAGAAAGGCTTGGGCATTCTTGGAAAGAGGCCCACAATACATTGTTAAATGAAAAAAGCAAGTTTGAAAATAGTACATAGAGCATGAAGCCAGTGTCATGAAATATATTGTGAAATACATATATGTGTCTCCTATGTAGTTATATACAAAGAAAGCAAGGGAGAATAGATGTTAAAATGTTGGTAGTGGTTTTCTCTGTGCTATGCAATTCAGGGTGGTTTGTGTGAATACGTATGTTTCGAACTTTGGCTTCTTTATTCTTATTTTCTAATTTTTCTTTAATGAGTATATACATAGAGAGAACTTATATAATAAGAATACTACTACTAATGATAATAATAATACACATCAGGCAACAAGAGACTTAAATGACCTACTATCCTGATGCCTCTACAACACCTGAAAAACAGTCGGGATGGACCTGTGAGAAATCAAGACAGAAAATGTAAAAGGATTCAGAGGACTCTGCCTCTCAGTCCTACTTGGGGTTTTTGCGCGTCTGCATCTAACATGCATGCACTTCTAAGTGTGCTGACCCGTCTAGAGGATGTGTTGTCCAGGTCTCTCCATGCAGGCAGCAAGAGAAGACGGGGTGACTAAGCTGACGCAGGATTGGAGGTGGGGGCGGAGGCAGTGGGGGCGAGGTAAATAAAATACGAGCAGAACTTTGCTGACTGTGTTGACTAACTGGGATTTTTTGCTGCCAAATTACCTGTGAACAATATTCATATGGCTAGGCTAGGTTACTCAAGCAAAGCAAGCAGGACTCACTCCATTAATTTTTTCTTAATTTAGAAAAACCCTCCTTCTATTACCCATCCACCACCCCAACCCCTATTCCAGGACCATAAAACCCACCACAAAATTTGAGTCACTGAGTTTCTTGGAGTCTGACACAGTTGGAAGTGTGAAATGCAGCCATCTGGCAGGCCAGAAAGCACGTGGTTTTGAAATATTTATTTCCATGAAGCATTAGCTATGATTTTTAACCATGTGTTGGAAGTTCAGAGCAGAAGCAAAGCTTGGGGCTCCGGCCAGCCAACCAGGAACTGTCGGTTGAACTTCTCCTAGGAGAAAGTAGGTAACAGGGAGAAAGGGAAAAATTAATGCCTGCCTTCCTTACCCCTTGGTAGGCCCTTTTGTGGTATTTTTGTAGGGATGTTGGTTGAGAGTAGAGTCTGCTGATGCCGAGATGAACAAGCCAAGATACTCTTGGAGGCCCCATGAGCGTTAAAAGTGTTTTACAGAGCTGGGTAATTAAGAGTGGAGGAGGAGAGTCCATCTTAATCAGCAGCGTGAGTTTAAATTTTGAACTCCCTGGTAAAGTATCTGCAAGGGCCATTAACTTTCACTAATCACGCAATAAACAACTCTTCAGTGGAAAAGGACCACTGGCTACGGGAGGCAGCAGAGTTGGGGCAGTTCAGGTGCCCTTTGGGTGACAGTCATATCCTCGACCCAGGGAGACAAATCCTACTGCTGCAGTGTCCTGCAGAGAAGCTCAGCTCCGAGGGGACCAGCCCCTTTCCCAGGATGGGAGACAGATCCCCTCGTCCACATCCAATGGAGTCATTATGTGCCATTTCCCTATCTACTATTGTCAGAGAAAATGGGAGCAGCAAAGATGGAAAGAACAAAGACTTTTTTTGTTTTTGTTTTGTACATTTCCAGCTGAAGTAGTGAATATTGAATCACTTTTACATGAGAGATGTTCTTGGGACTTTTCCAGATTATTTCAAGAAGGCAGGCACTCTCTGAAAATGAGCATTCTGCTTGCGGGTTCATTTCTGAAGGCCATCTGTGATTGATTTACTAGAGTGCTAATAATATTTTGCTTTCCTCTGTTTTCTCTCCAAAGCATCCTAAACTTCTTCCCTAATGCTGTATACCCAGCTCGGCTGTAGAGAGGCCAAAGTCACAGACTGTAAAGACTCCAGTGGTATTCACAGTTTTATGGGAAAGCTAACTTATGGGCTGGTGGTTTTCCTCCTAACCCTAATGTTAGGGGCCGGGGAGAGCATCTTCTATTAAAACAGAACTGTACCTGAGATTTGAGGTTTTCTTTTATGGGATATTTTCTCTACTACAGAAAATAAAGTCATAGAAAAAAAGAGTGCTAGGGCTCCAGAGAAGCCAATAAGAGGTGATATGTCAAACCTAGCTGTAACACTCACAGCTGCCAATGAATATTGAGCCAGACACTGTGCTAGGCACTTGTCATGGATGATCTCATTTAATTCTTGACAGCTCCATGAGGAAGGTACTAGCATGACCACATCACAGATGGGTAAACTGTGTTTTAGAAAGGTTAAGTGACTTGCCTAAGCCTTACTTAGGGAAGTAAGGATCTGACAGATCTGACAGGAGGCGGGGATCAGCTAGAAATGCTCGTTCATGCACCGCTCACTTCTTTCTGTGCAGCCCAGTTCCTAACAGGCCACGGATGGGTATTTGTCTATGGCCTGGGGGTTGGGAACCCCTGGTCTACATGATCTTCACTCTCTTTGCACTGTAGCTTATTGGCGTTAATAGCAGCCTATTTGCTTAGAGGACTGAGGGATGTCCTGCCAGAGAACTTATCCTGAGGGAGAGAACAGCAGGAGAGGAGCAATCCCAAGTACAGGGTGGGGCCGGTCTCTAGGATTTGTCCCAAAGACCATCTATGAATCCTATAGAGAACCAGAAAAGATCGATTATTTAATAGGTCTATTTTCATTCTTCTCTTGACATTACCATTGCATGTGCGTGGCTCATTAGAGAAACTTTTTAGAGCATCATGGTAGAAGATACCTTTAGGTTTATTTGTCTAGCTAGCCCGTTTTCCTTGACACTGTCATTTACAATTATGGGGGCGACTTCTGGCAGCTATGTGCCAGCCTTGTGCTGTGCCCACTCCTTCCTCGCCCCACCTCACTACACCTACTGGTGCAGAGCTGAGCTCTTGGCTGAAGCTGGACCAATCAGAGTCCCTTCCTCGGAATTAGGAATTGGCACTGAGACAAGGTTAATGGCTGGACCTTAACATATTAACATGGGAACCATTTCCACCGACTAATCGATGCACCAAAAAGGATGGTCTTCAGAGAAAAAAATAAATCATTTACAGAGAGAGGAGCAGAGCCAAAGGTGGAGAGCAAACATGCCAGCTTTCCAGCTTCTGTTTCCAGTCATCTTCATTGGGCCTTTGGCTGTGGACACAATCTATTTTTTTTTAAATAATGATAAATTCCTTTTTTTCTTAAGCCAGCTTGAGATAGTTTCTAAACTTGCAACAGAGAATGCTGACTTTTCTCAGTTGTATGAGTTAGTACCCGATATAATCTGTTCATTGGAACCAGGTGTTAGGTCCATTTCCCCCATAGATAAATTAATTTTGCTCAGTCCTGAAGCAACAGTTTATCTTCTTATCTGTGTTCAGAAGGTGGGGAAGAGGTATGTATCAGCACCACTGGTAGATAAACAGCCTAAAAGCAAATGCACTTTTGATAGTGAGCATCTATTATCTTGGAATATGATTGACAGCACATTATCTAACTTTTTTTTTCTCCCTCTGCGTGCAGCCTACCACCCTGAGGATGCTAGGTGAACAAATTGTGTAGACAAAAGCAGTTACTTTTCTTTACATCCCCAGGAAGATGTAAGCCAGGAAGACTGAACGTCTTTGCTGTTGTCACAAATCAAATAGATAAACTGGGAAGCCTGCAAGGATCTTAGCAGCTGGCCTTGGGAAAGGGGACGAGCAGGAGTGAGAGCCAGGCAGCTCTGGGGATAAATAAGCCAGCTGCAGGGTCAAAAGAACTAAAGTAAGCTGCAAAGTTTCCTGACAGAGCAAGGCTGCAGTCTCCACCCTCCTTCCTTCACATCCCCTGGAGGGATAGCTGGTCAGGGATAAGGTGCCTGCATTCATTCCCTAGGCCTCTGTAACTAAAGGACCACAAACGGAGTGGCTTAAAACAGCAGAAATGTATTGTCATACCGTCTGGAAGCGGGAAGTTCAAAGTCAAGGGGTGGCAGAACCATGCTCCCTCTGAAACCTGTGGGAGGATCCTTCCTTGTCTCTTCCAGCTTTTAGCAGCCGCCATGGCCTGCAGCTGCGTAACACCAATCTCTGCCTGTGTCATCAGGTAACATTCTCTGTGTCTTCATGTAGTCTTCCATCTGGACTCATTTGTGTCCAAATTTCCCTCCTCTTATAAGAACAGCACTTGTATTGGATTAGGGGCCCACCCTACTACAATATGACTTCATCTTAACTAATTAGAATCTGTAATGACCCTATTTTCAAATAAGGTCACATTCTTGAGATTCTGAGAGTTAGGACTTGAACATGTCTTCTTGAGTTAGGGGACATCATTCAAACCATAACGGCCTCCACAGGAGTCTGGCAAATTTGAACTCAACTTAAAGCAATGTAAATATCCCAAGGAGCCTGACACAGTGGGTGTATTCAGGGAGCTGATGAGACTAGTGGTCAATTGACCGGCCAGTCAGAAGACATGATTTTCATCAAGAGACAAGATTGCGAATTTATCCTAAAGGAGGAAATGACCAGCTATGTGACCCTGGGAAAAAAAATCTTGCTCAGATCAGGAAACAACAGGTGCTGGAGAGGATGTGGAGAAATAGGAACACTTTTACACTGTTGGTGGGACTGTAAGCTGAGTTCAAACCATTGCGGAAAACAGTGTGACAATTCCTCAAGGATCTAGAACTAGAAATACCATTTGACCCAGCTATCCCATTACTGAGGATATACCCAAAGGATTATAAGTTATGCTGCTATAAAGACACATGCACACGTATGTTTACTGTGGCACTATTCACAATAGCAAAGACTAAGAATCAACCCAAATGTCCATCAATGACTGGATTAAGAAAACGTGGCATATATACACCATGGAATACTATGCAGCCGTAAAAAAGGATGAGTTCGTGTCCTTTGTAGGGACATGGATGCAGCTGGAAACCATCATTTTCAGCAAACTATCGCAAGAACAGAAAACCAAATACCGCATGTTCTCACTCACAGGTGGAAATTGAACAATGAGATCACTTGGACGCAGGAAGGGGAGCATCACACACCAGGTCCTATTGTGGGGAGGGGGGAGGGAGGAAGGGGGAGGGATAGCATTAGGAGATATACCTAATGTAAATGATGGGTGCAGTACACCAACATGGCACATGTATACATATGTAACAAACCTGCACGTTATGCACATGTACCCTAGAACTTAAAGTATAATAAAAAAAAAATCTTATTCAAAAAGAAGGGCAATTTTGAGGACAGTGTCTGGTCAGTTTCTTAGATTGCCTTCAGGTCTGGCAATTATTAGCATATAGGAATGCAAGTGTCCAAAATGGAAAATTCCATAACAATATTGGAATCCATACCTATGGACTGATATGATACCCAAAATGAGTTACTATGGTTACCATGATTCCATCTATACCCTCAGAATGGTGAAATCTACTTGTAGCTGCCCAGTGGGTTCACCTTGCCTGCTGCCTAGACAGAGCCAATTTATCACGACAGGAGAATTGCAATGGAGAAAGAATAATTCACACAGAGCCAAGAGACCAGAGTTTTGTTATTATTCAAATCAGTCTCCCTGAACATTAGGGGATCAGAGTTTTTAAAGATAATTTGGCAGGTAGGGGCTTGGCAAGTGGGGCGTGCTCATTGATCAAGTTGGAGATGGAGTCATAGGGGGTTGAAGTGAGGTTTTCTTGCTGTTTTCTGTTCCTGGGTGGCATAGCAGAACCACTTGAACCAGATTACTGGTCTGGGTGGTGTTAGCTGATCCATGGAGTACAGAGTCTGCAAATTATCTCAAGCATTGATCTTAAGTTTTACAATAGTGATGTTATCCCCAGGAGCAATTTGGGGAGTTCAGTCTCTTGGAACCAGAGGCTGCATGACCCCTAACTGTAATTTCTAATCTTGCAGCTAATTTGTTGGTCCTGCAAAGGCAGACTGGTCCCCAGGCAAGAATGGGGTCTTTTTGGGAAAGGACTATTAGCAATCTTGTTTCAGAGTCAAACCATAAACTGAATTCCTTCTCAAACTTAGTTTGGCCTATGCCCAGGAATGAACAAGGACAGCTTAAATGTTAGAAACAAGATGGAGTTGGTTAGGTCTGATCTCTTTCACTGTCATAATTTCCTCAGTTACAATTTTGCAAAGGCAGTTTCATACCCTACTTACATCAAAATCAGACAGGTGGCAGTGTGGGGCTAGGGAGGAGGAGATTGCAAGAAGCATCTCAGTTTGATCCTGGTTTAAGGTTTGACCCAGGAGAAAGAAGCAGGATCTCTTAGTCGAGTTTCAACCAAGGGAGATGAGTCTCAAGGCAGGGCTGCTATTGGAGAATAGGAATTGGAGTATGATTGAGAAATGGAGGCAGAAGTTCCAGGGAATGGGTTGAGCGTGTGTGGTTGGGATTAAGGAAAGGAGGACTCATAATTGGTTTCTGGGTTTATGAAAGTTTCATTGCTGGAATCCCTTATTTGCCTCTCCACTTGAAGTAACAGGATTCTGTCCTTCACATTTCTAGTCCAATCACAAAACTTAAGGCATTGTTCAAACTAAGGGCTCAATGGATATTTGTTGGATGAAGGAACACATGCACACACAACTTGGTCAGGAATGGCTCACACATAGGGCAGGATGAACCCATGAAATTAGATCCCATAGTTGAGAGAAACAGAGCTTATGCTACCTATACCTGGCATGGAGTGAAGAGGAAAAAAAACATGAGGCAGAGAACAGAGAGGATGCCAGGAAGCCTTGTAACGCCTGCTGAGTTGAAGTTTTATTATTAGTTTTGTAATATATCAATAGCTACTCCATATTCAAATATAAGAATTTATTATCTCTGCAACCGAAAGATGAATTCAAATTATCCTTGCATTGTTTCCCTCCATTCTTTAATTAGTTATATTGATCTCTTCTGTCTGGGAAATATATCAGAACCAAAGCATAATATTCATGAAGTCTTATTCCTGTTAAAGTACTAGAAATATTCCTAGGATACTTAACACTCCATTGCATACCCCTATTGTTACAGTTCACTAGTGCTAAAGGCAGAGAATTTAGGGGAGAAATCCTGATTTCCAGTCTAGTGATAAAATCAGAGATTCATAGTATTGGAGGTCTTATTAGAGAGCTTTTCGAATTCAGAGGAACTCCCAATAAAGGAAGTTCCATGAACTTGGCTGAAACCTGATCATCTACCACAATGACAACACTTCCAGTGATAGACAGCTCCCCTGTTTTCCAGGCGATCAGCTTGATTCTTGGACAACAGTCAGAGAATCTGACTCAGTAGGTCTGGGGTGGGACCCCGTAATCTGCACTGTAATATCAATGATATTGTGTTACCAACTTATAACAATGTTTGACCATGTTTTAGATTCACTGTTTTAAATTAGCAATTCCACATAGATGGTCCAGAGAGGGTCTGGGTGAACAGTCAGAAGGGATGAATACATTCTAAGATACACATTTTTCCTCATATTTTAGCATCTCTGAAATTGGGTGACAGTTTACAATCAATAGTGTATCTTAGCTTATTTGGCAGTTTTTGTCTTTCAGTTGTGTATAAAATAGTAGTCCATTGACAGTGGATGGTGACTTAGATTCAGTGAAATTCAATAATTCAAACTTGCTTTTCCTCTTTCTGAAAGTAGCTTATCCCAGTGACCTGGAGTCAGCATTCTTGGGGAATAACCCTTCTGATGGCTTTAGATTTGCTAGGAACAAATGACAGCTTCTGTCAAATGCCTTGATGAATAAAAGAGCATTTCTAAGATTTACCAATCTAGTGGCCCCATATTTTTTTTTTTTAGAAAAGGCAATTGATTAACTCAATCAGCAAATCCTTTATTGAATGCCTGCTATGTACCAACTCTAGTGCTAAATGTGAATGGATATCTGTATCTAGATCTATACCTGTGTTGAACAACACAGGTAACACCATTGTTCTTAAGAAGCTTTTTGCCAGGCACAGTGGCTCATGCCTATACTCCCAGCACTTTGGGAGGCCAAAGCAGGTGGATTGCTAGAGCCTAGTAGTTCAAGACCAGTCTGAGAAAATAGCAAAACCCTGGCTCTATTAAAATATAGGCCGGGCGTGGTGGCTCAAGCCTGTAATCCCAGCACTTTGGGAGGCCGAGACGGGCGGATCACGAGGTCAGGAGATCGAGACCATCC
>NW_012120709.1:27857765-27870894 GCF_000951035.1 Colobus angolensis palliatus | reverse complement strand
AAAAAAAAAAAAGAAAGAAAAGAAATATGCTGGAAGTCATACATGTAATTTTATTTTTTGAATGGTCACATTACAAAAAGTGAGGAAACAGGAAACAAATAAAATTAATTTTAATAATATATTACATTTAACTGAATATATGCAAAATATTTATTAAGAGGCATTTTGCATTTTTTAAATACCTGTTATTCAAACACCAGTGCATATTTCATCTGCAACACATCTCAGTTAGGACTAGCCACAGTTTAAGTGTTCAATAGCTACATGTAGCTAGTGGCTACCAAATTGGACAGGACAGTTCTAGGGAGCGGTAAACAAGCAAATAAGATTATTTTGGATAGGAATATGATCTATGAAGAAAATAAAATAAGATTGTGGAATCAACAGTGAATGGGAGTTATTTTAATAAAGTCTTTTATTTTATTTTACTGTGGTAAGAACATTTAAAAGATTTACCCTCAACAAAATTTTCAGCATACAATACATTATTGTTCATCATAGATAGGGTGTTGTGCTGCAGATTCCTGGAACTTATTCGTTTTACATAACTGAAACTTTGCACCTGTTGATGAGTAACTCTTCATTTCCTCCTCCTCCCAGCCCCTGGCAACCACCATTCTATTCTTTGACTCTAGAGAAGACTATTTTGGATACCTCATATAAGTGGAATTATGCAGTATTTGTCCTTTTGTGATTGGCTTTGTCTCACTTAGCATAATGTCCTCAAAGTTCACCCACACTGTCACATATTGCAGAATTTCTTTTTTTTTCTTTTCTTTTCTTTCTTTTTTTTTTTTTTTTTGAGACAGAGTCTTGCTCTGTCACCCAGGCTGGAGTGCAGTGGCATGGTCTCAGCTCACTGCAACCTCCACCTCCCAGGCTCAAGTGATTCTCCTGCCTCAGCCTCCTGAGTTGGTGGGATTACAGGCATGTGTCACGTGCCTGGCTATTTTTTGTATTTTTAGTAGAGACCACGTTTCACCATGTTGGCCAGGCTGGTCTGGAACTCCTGACCTCAAGTGATCTGCCCACCTCAGCCTCCCAAAGTGCTGGGATTGCAGGCATGGGCCACCCCAGTGGCCTAAATTTCCTTCTTTTTAATGGCTGCATAGTAATGGTCTTTTTTTGAGAAGGTAGTATTGAGAGGATCGAATCAGTGAGAAATAGCTTGCTATGCTAAAATGGGATATAATGAGGGCTCCAGGTCTCAGGAATCATCAGAGCAAAGTCCCTTGGAAGGAATGAATTTGGTGCATTATAGAAATGGAATGAAGGTGGCTTTAGCAGAGGGAGAGCATGTATGTGTGTGCAGTGGGTGGGGATAGGGGTGAGGGGTGGACTAGGTGGGTAGAGTGATACGGGACCAAGAAGGAGAAGTAAACAGGCACCAGATTATGAAGGGTTTGGGGGGCATTGTAAAGACTAGGGCAGGCCGGGCCCAGTGGCTCACACCTGTAATCCCAGCACTTTGGGAGACCAAGGTGGACAGATGTTGAGGTCAGGAGTTGGAGACCAGCCTGGCCAATATAACGAAACCCTATCTCTACTAAAAATACAAAAAAAAAAAAAAAGAAAGAAAAAAAATTAGCTGGGTGTGGTGGTGGGTGCCTGTAATCCCAGCTACTTGGGTGGCTGAAGCAGGAGAATTGCTTGAACCTGGGAGGTGGAGGTTGCAGTGAGCCGAGATTGTGCCGTTGCACTCCAGCCTCGGCAAGAATGCGAGGCTCCATCTCAGAAAAAAAAAAAAAAAAGACTAGGGCAATGATGTTGGTTTATATGTATAATCACACTAGTTTCTGGTGACCACTGTATTCATTTTTAAAGTATTCACATCCACTTGTTTAATAATCAACCCTGGAATTTTGCTGCAGATTGGTGTCTAGATTTTCAGTGTGAAGTTTTCAAAAGCTACCTCCCTTTCCCTTGTTCAAAGTTGGGGCATTGTCTTTTGGCATCTCTCTCTCCTCTTTTCTGTCATTTTCAATGACAGAAAACTGGAGTGATGCTGAGCCCACACCTTCAAATTCCTCCAGTGCTCAAGGATGTTGTCCAAACGGGCCTGAAAACGTGAACACATTTTCAGTGAGTAAATTCTCTTGTACTAGATTGTCACATATCTTCACCTTCATTCCTCTTTTTATGGTATTTGTACTATTCTTTTCAGTTTCAAGATATCACTTGCTAAAGAAAGCGGAAGTACAACATCTGAATTAATTTCACTTTCCACTGGTTGTTAAAAATATATCATTTTCCCTCCCTTCCCTTTTTTGCTCTGAACATACCAATCTTGGCTGAAATTTTTATATGAGTTTCAGCTCATGTAGTGTGTTGCTCTCTAAATACTGGTATTTATAGAATCCCTTTGTCTTTTGTGCTTTGAACAATTGATAGTGGTAACCACCTTCCTCCCATATCCCCCAATATCAGGGCATTTTTGACTCTTCAGTTTCCCATATGTCCAAAATCTGGCAGTTCTTAGGTTAGTCATGACTCTCAATTGCGTGTTACAGAAATCCAGCCCAACTGATTTAAGCCAAAAGAAAATAAGCTGGCTCACATGACTGGGAAGGCTGTCTTTGTTGTTTTACTTTATTTTTATGTTTTTAATTTGTTTTCATTCTTGAAAGGTTCTCTAGTGTGGCCACACTAGCCTAAAAAGGAAAAAACAAAAACAAGAAAAGTCCCAGATAAGACCAGTATTTGCCCACCTTGGGTTACATGCCTACCCCAAACCAGTCCTCATGGGGATATGGTGAGCTCATTGGCCAGTGGTGATCACACCCACCACTCATGCCACACGGCCTGTGAATGGTAAAGGTGGTTCCTCAAAGAAAGATCAATCAGAATTCTGTATGAGAAGAGGTGTGGGGGGATGGATAATAGGTAAGTAGGAAATAGCAAATAACCCTTAGAGTCTCATGTCTCATTGCTCCTTCCTTTACGGCGTCACTTGTACTTGTTCTCTTCTTCCCATTTCCTCTGCCTCTCCTTTAGCGGGGTTACATTTGATTTTTGCCTCAGCTGTTGAAAAAGCCCCTTCACTCATCTTTCAGCTTCTTGTTTTGCACAGCCGTGTTGCACAATTCATGGGGCACCATTTATATGAAAGTCTCTCTGAATGCACAGTGCAACACTGTGGACCAATTTTCTCCCCAACACGGTTCCTTCCCAGGTGATGCCCTCAGACTAAGCTTCTAAAATGTAGTTCTAAACATACCAGAATCTGCAGAGGCCACCAGGCCAGATAAAAGTCAGATCATCGTTCAGAGCAGGGTAGAGAAACACCATATTTAAAGGGTGGGAGCTGGAATGAGATAGAACAATGAAAAGGGAATAGCGACATTGTATCAGATTAGCTGATGAGAGGAACAGGAGACAGACAATATAAGACACAGCTTCCTAAACACATGGAGCTTGTAATATAGTGAAGGAAGAGAACCGCACAAGTATCCACCTTGTACACTAGTACGTGGGAGGAGCCATAGGAGGGGTGCTGTCCAAATTTCATAGACAACCTGTGGCTGGAACAATGAGGGACAGCATCGTCAGACAGGTGACATTCCAGCTGGTCTTTGAAGGATTGGTAGTGTTGTATTGGCTAACAGGAGGTGAGGAGGTGGGCAAGCATGGCACAGAGAATCGTTCGAACAAAGACATGGCAAGTTTGGTGGGAGGTCGGAGAGTGGTGAACAGTTCAGATTGGCTATTTCACAGGGCGGACTGAAAGACTAAGTTTAGGCTAGATTGTGGAGGGCGTTGAATAGCATTGGAGTTTGAAGATAATGAAGATGGTTCAGGCTGCTAAAAAAGAAATACATCCCAAGGACAAACAGACATTTATCTGGTGGTTGGGAGGGCCATTTGCCCTTCTATATGCTTTCAAGAGAGGGAGGAGCTGAGTGACCTGCATTCCTGGGATCTGGCACTGGCAAGCCCCTTTTCCAACCAAGGCACAGCGGGCATCCTTCTGTCCTCGGCATGAGGGGTTGGGCCTGTCACCTTAGCAACCAGGACTCATGCCCCAGAATACATTTTAGCACATGGCCCAGAGCCGTCCTGATACTGAATCTTGATTCTTGGCCCCATCTTGGCTCTCCAGCCAGGCTGTGCTCACTTGGGATCTTCTGCTGTAACTGAGGCGTCCCCAGGGTCTCTGTGGGGTCTTGGAGCAGGCAGGGCACAGAGTGTCAGGGAAATACTGTGGGTCCTATTTGCATGATCCGTGTGCAGTATCATTTCCCAGCTGGTCTGAAAGGTCAGCCAGCAGATCTTGTTTGTGAAAATAGAAAGGAGCATAAGTTGCTGACTCTTTCTTTCTCAATTCTTTCTCTTTCCCTTCTACCCTGGGACTGGGAGTTGGGTTATGCTTCTTGCCAGGAACTTTCCTTCCTTGTCAACTGACTGCCTCTCTTTCTTCCTCTCTCAAAGGGACAGGATGGATTTCTTGGCTGGATTTCTGATAGTTTGTGAAAGGCCTTCACTTCTCTGCTGGCAGAGGCTGGCCTCAGTGTGACTTGTGCAACATGAGACGGTATGTATCAGGACTTCACCCCAAGGTGCCCTGGGGAGCACACTCCAGCAGGGCATCCCTGCTGACCCCTCAGGGGTCCCTGGAATGGGGAAGAGGGGAGGGCGGGGGGTGGAGTTAGAATATATGTGGGAGGCGTGGCCACTATGGGTGGCTTCCCATTCCCCAGGACACCAGGCCATTCGGATAAAGTCACAGATGCCTCTTCTCTGGTTCAGACTAGTTCAGAAAGTGCTGGGCAATGAACAGATGCTCAGATGTCCTGTGGAGATGATTCATTTCTGTAAGACTTTTTTCCTACTCCTCAACTGCATTTCCACAAGAGCTTGCTTTTTCTCGTTATGTTCTGTTGCTGGCAGCAGGGTTAGGAGTAGATCTTGCTATACAAAAATGCAGATGCCTCCAACCCAGCCTTCCAGCAGAACAGATATCAATCCTTTGATTGGAAACATTTCTGGGCTCTGGCTGCAAGAGAAATGCCCCTCCACCCACTACCTCCACAATGCACACATCTCTGTGAAGGAGGCTCACCACTTACTATTTGTAAAAAGGATGAACACTCTTCAGGTTAAGAGAGCACCTGTTTGAGTCAGACCCAGATAGTAAATCCCAGCTCGCCCACTTGCCTGTGAGCCTGGGCATGTCACATTCAGAGCCTCAGTTTCTACGTCTGTTCAATGGGACGCCAGCAGTACTCACAGTGATGCTGGAAGAACTAGACAAGCCACGTGTGCAACGCGTTCAGCACAGAGCATGGCACATACTAAGCGCTCAATAAGTGGTAGCTACAGTTGTTATTTAGGTGGTAGTTTTGCTATTAGTGTTTGGTACTGATTAATCAAAAGGAGGAGGATGGTCCCGAAGTGGGACCCCGTGTGCTCCCAACCGCTGTTGCTCCCACAAACAGGCCAGGCAGCTGTTACAAAATGGCATTTACGTGGGAGCTAATTTAACACAATATTAATTTTTAAGATGCAACTGAGTCATCTCTAGGCTCCAGGGCCTTCGCACTCACATCTGGCACACTGCCCCACAGAGCCAGTCTTCGCCGTGACTTCCAGATTGACCTCAGGAGGGTGTTTGTGGCTTAGCTATCAAAGGGTTGTTAATTTTACACACATACCACATTAACACACACTTTAAATGGTCTCATCAGTTTTTCTGCTGATATCCAGCTTTGAAATTATTGCTCTCACTGCAGAGCCCCCACAGACATGAGCTCTCATTATTTTTAGGGATAATACCCACACACACCCATAAATCTAGGGCAGCTGCCATTTGGGCATTCTTTGTGGTTCAACTGGCCCATTATATTGGAGAAGTGGTAAGTCAGAAACCATCATGTGCTGTTCAGTTGGGACACATGCAAGTAGAGTAACTCAACTGCACAAATGCAGGAGGAGAGCTGGCTGCATACTTAGGTGAGAAGAATCAGGTGCTATGGTGGACCACAAGCCTGAGAATAGTCAGCAGTGCAACTCAGTTCCAATGACTGACATTCTTTGTGGGAAGCCTGTGGGCATCTGTTGCTGATGCTCAACCTGGCTAATTCCCCTAAGAGGAAGCATTAGATGAAAGCGGGACTCAGTACATCTGACACAATTTCAAAGGAGGTTTTATTAAAGGCTAGCTCCTGGTGTAACACTGTAACAACCCCTTCAGCTCTGAGGGTCAGAATGTTACACTTTATTTACTTTCTCTACAAAGCTCGGAACCTTTACTTCTCAGGATTTCTTTTAAGATAAAAATTACCCTATCAAGTTTTGAAGTTGTGTATGGTGCTGTGCTGAGCTCCTTACAAAGAAGAAAGGGGCAGCGGGGCCAAGTACACACACAAGAAGGTCCTGCAGCCCTGGATGCTCACTCGTCTCCATTGGCCATCAGAGGCGGACATCAGTGGGCTGGTGGTTAGAATTCTCCCTTGTGCCCTCCCCTGGCCCCTGTTCTATGGGCTATGGCTGGGCAGCCTGAAAAGTATTAATCATTCTCTATTTTGGGCTGGTGCCTAGAAACAATGGGCAGCTTCCGATGGGGCTAGAGTGATGGGGACTGAGGACACGGGACTGTTTGTCAGACTCAGGCCTCCCATCAGAAATTGAGGAGGCTGGAGGTAAGTCTGCAACTTCACTACCGCTGTCATCCATAAAAAGGAACCCTTGGCGAACCATAATCCACCCCGCAGCCAGATGCTGTGCAGACTCTGTGTGTGTCTCACCAGCAAACCAAATAATAATCACAAACCTCAGTGTGGGGACCTTCTGCAGGCAGCCCTAAAGCTGCTGACTCCAAGCCAACACCATCCAGCAAAGTATCCAGGCACTTTGCAGAAGCAGTTTCTCTGCTGGGTATCATTTAGCACCCATCCTCCCCTCGGACTGTAAGCTCCGTGAGACCAGGTCTTTCTCATCACATGAAGGCCCAGCACAGAGCTTAGTACCCAGTAGGCACTCAATAAGTGTTTGGGCTATACATAAACACACCCCTGAATTAAGAGCTTTGAGCTGCATCATCCTCTCATGGCTGTGTGTGCTGAAAAATGAAAAATTATTTCTTATAAATAACGAAGAAAAAAAATCAGGTTCAGAACATTGTGTACTTGGTGATTCCAGTTCTACAAGAGAGAGGGAGCAAGACAGAGAAAGAGGTAGGAAGAGATAGTGAGGAATGGAGAGACTGTCAGAGGTGGGGAGACCCAGAGAAAGGCTAAACCCTGAAATATTAATAGTGGTTTTCATGGGATGGTAATCAGTTTTCCTTTTTTGTTTTTCTATGTATTTTCTAAAAATGTTATAATGCCCATTAGAAAGATTTTTTATTAAAATTATGAACAGATAAACACTCGGAAACCTGTGTTTTATTATGGCAACTTGGCAAATAAAATGTCCCCTTATTTACAGTAGTCCCTTTCATCAGCTTCAGCCACCTTATTTATGTGCCCTCCTTTCCTCCCAGGGCTGTGATTTTTATTTTAACTTGAAGAACCAGGTTGCAGAGAGGGAAGAAAAACTCACAAAACTCCCAGCAATCTAGACGCTGATTTTTCCCAAGCAAGCAAATCTCTTTGGGGAGGTGAGGAATGATTGTACCGAATGAAGAGGTGATCTAAGGTCAGCATTAAATAGATGTGTTGCTTTTCCCAGAGTCGGCTGAAAAGATCAAGTGACTACTGAAAAGTTACAATTCGATAATTAACAGAATTTCCTCACAGCTTTATAGGCTTCAATTCTTATTCTCCAAAGTGCTGACCTCATTGCCTCCTCTCCTCTCCAGGAAGCAGCAGTCAGAAATTGGAGTTTCAGAGGGGCTGGCAGAGTTGCAATGTACCTGGGACACTAGGTACTAAGGGGTAGTGAGGGAGGGTGGGCAGTGGGAGTGGGGGTGGTGGTTGTTCTCTCTTCGCCTTAATTTCCAGGCATTTCAGAATTAAACTCATTGTTTAAATTCAGTAACTATCTAATCTCAGATGCTTTTGCATACTACCCAGTTCCTGGTATATAATGTTTTATTCACTTGTTTCTTCTTAATGCAGTTTTATATTGGGATCTGCCTCACAAACTATTGTAATCTAACTTAAGTGCCCTTTTGAGCTACAGTGTGGTCTCAATGCATCCATCCATTCATTTATTCTAGCTTAAGGTAAAGGCTAAGCTGCTGTAACAAAAAATGTAGCCCCTGTCTTTCTTACATGCACTCCCAACGTGAGTTGTCCAGGCTGGCGGCTGAGCATGGTCCAATGTGACCTGAGAGCATGTCTGTTTCAGCTTGTGGGAAGGTGAAAGAGAGGAAATCCAAGGCAGGCTGCTTATCTTTTTTAAAAAAATTAATAAACCTTATTTTCTAGAGCTGCTTTAGGTTCACAGCAAAACTGAGCTGAAAGTACAGACAGTATCCACGTGCCTGCTGCCCCCACATACGTTCAACCTCCCCCACTAGCAACATCCCACACCACAGTGGTGCATTTGTTACAGTCCCTGAACCTACATTGTCACATCATTATCACCCACAGTTCATGGCTTATATTAGGGCTCACTCTTGGTATCATATATTCCATAGGTTTTGACAAATGTATAATGACACGTAGCCACCATTATAGTATTGTACAGAATAGTTTCACCAGCCCCAAATCCTCTGCCTACTCACCTTTCCCTCCCCCAACCCCTGAGATTTCACTGTCTCCATAGTTTTGTTTTTTGCAGAATGTTATCTAGTTGGAATTATACAGTATGTAACTTTTCAGACTGGTTCCTTTCACTTAGTAATATGTGTTTACGTTTCCTCCATGTCTTTTTAAGGCCCATTTCTTTTTAGCACTGAAAAACAAAAGCCTATTGTCTAGATGTAGCACAGTGTATTTATCCCCTCACCAACCAAAGGACATTTTGGTTGCTTCTAAGTTTTGGCAATTCTGAATCAAGCTGCTATAAACATCTGTGTGCAGGTTTTCATGTGGACCTAAGTTTTCAATTCCTGTAGGTAAATAGCCAAGGAATGTGTTTGTTGGATTACATGGTAAGACTATGCTCAGTTTTGTAAGAAGCTGCCAAACTATCTTGTAAAGGGGCTGTACCATTCTGCATTCCCACCACCAGTGAATGAGAGTTCCAGTTGCTCCACAACCTCATTGGCATCGGATATTATCAGTGTTTTGGATTTTGACCATTCTGATGTGTAGTGGTAACTCATTGTTTTAATTTGCCGTTCTCTAATAATATATGATGTTCAACTTAAAAAAAAAAAAAAGACAGGGCTCATTTTAGCAAGGTCACAGCCGACTGCAGCCTCGACCTCCTGGGCTCAAGCAATCCACCCACCTTAGCCTCTCAAGTAGCTAGGACTACAGGCATGTGCTAACACATCCAGATTTATTTTTTTATTTTTTTTGTGGAGATGAAGTCTCACTCTGCTGCCTAGGCAGTTCTCAAACCCCCAGCCGCAAGCTATCCTCTCACCTCAGAATCCCAAAGCGCTGAGATTACAGGCATAAGCCACTGAGCCCAGCTGATATTGAACATCTTTTCCTGTGCTTACTTGTCATCTCTATATGTTCCTTAGTGATATGTCCATTCAGGTCTTTTGCTTATTTTTTAATTGAATTGATCATCTTCTAGTTGTTGAATTTTAAGAGTTCTTTGTATATTTGGATGAGTCCCTTTATCAAACGTGTCATTTGCAAACATTTTTGTCCCAGTCTGTGGCTTGCCTTCTCATTCTCTTGATATTGTCTTTCATAGAGCAGAAGTTTTTTAATTTTAATGGAGTCAGATTATCAATTGTTTATTTCATGGATCATGCCTTTGGTGCTATATCTAAAAGGTCATTGCCATACCCAAGGTCACCTAGGTCCACTTGAAAATAACATTATACTACTTCATGGCAAGTACAAGTATCTCATGATAAAAAAAAAAATTCTAATTCCTCTTTCCCATCTCTTGTATCATTGTTGTCATTCATTTCACTTATACATAAGCATGAATTATTTTGCATGTTCTTTCTCTTGACTCTAAGTCCCTTGAGGATAGGAATTGTATCATTATTTATTGCTGTATTCTTTCAACTAAACTTTTTTCTCAAATGAAATATAATTTACTAATAAGAACAGCAATAAAATCATAATTGCTATGATTTATCCAGTGTATAAATAAATCGCAAGTGAGCCAGGTAATTCATTTACCATATCTGATTTCATTATCATAACAACCACCTAAGGAAGGTTGTATTATCCTCATTTTACAGATTACAAAACTGGGATTCAGAAAGCACAAAGTAACTTAGGCAAGGTCCCACAGTTCCTAAGTAGTAGATCTAGAATTAGAAACCAAATCTGCCTGACTCCAATTAAAGGCAGCTTTTAAAGTGCATCTATCAAATGGAGAGATGAGCCTGGAAGACCTCTGCTCCATCCTTTGAGAGACAAGGCCTTACTTTGTCATCTAAGCTGCAGTGCCGTGGCACAATCATAGCTTGCTGCAGCCTCCAACTCCTGGGCTCAAATGATCCTCCTGCCTCAGCCTTCTGAGTAGCTATGACAACAGGCATGCACCACCACCCCTAGCGATTTTTTTTTTTTTTTTGGTAGAGACAGGGTCTCGCTTTGTTACCCAGGCTTTGTTACCTTAAAAAGTTCTGGGCTCAAGCAATCCTCCCACCCTGGCCTCCCAGCATGCTGAGATTACAGGGGTGAGCCACTGCTCCCAGCTCCCGGTCCATTGAGAATTTTTTAAGAAGCTGGTCTATGCCAGTCATTACATTGGGTACTGGGAATACAAGAGTGAATGACATGATGCTTCCCCTTAAGGAAAATACAGAAATTAGTAGATGTAGCTACACTAAGGTAAATGCTCTGATAGGGACTTTGTGAGCAGAGAGAAGGGTCCCATCCTGGGAAGTTAAGGAGAGTTTCTGAAGGAGGTCAAATCAGACTGAAGAGCGGAAGATGAGTTAGGCAGGTGAAGAAATGGAGGAAGGCTATTCCAGGGCGTGAAAACAACATAAGAAATGGAGGAAGACTATTCCAGGGTGTGAAATAACATGAGAAAGTCTCGCAGATGTGAGGCAGCACGACGGGTGTCCCCGGATGCTCCTTCCCCACGGCTGTGGTGCATTTTCACACTGAGGGAGCTCCCTTATCAACTCCTCCCCTCTCTCTCTTTACTTCTGCTCATAGTGGCAAGAGGAGAGTGAATTCTGATTAGTAAATCCAAGAATAACCTGAGTGTGCGTGATTCCACTTTCTTCTCTTGTTGATGGGAATGGGCTGCTGACAGGGAACATGTGCTTATCTTGTTCTGGAGTTCACAATGAGGATGTGCCCTTGTCTATAGAAAGATGTTTTCTGCAATACTGACTTCATCAGTAATAAAGTGGGTATGTTGATCTTTCATGTGAGGTCACCTTGTCGTGTTACTTGATTCAGATCTCCAGCAGGGAAGAGAAGTGCAATGTCATGAACCTCCTAGAACCCCAACACAATGAGAATATAGGTGTGGAGTGGGGAGGGCAAGAGATGTGGCTTGCCAGGTCTGGAAGAGGGTGCTCGAAGGAGGCCTTTATCTTGAAGGTCATGTATGGGATCCCTCTGAACTGGGTTTTATTTATTTTTTGAGACGGAGTGTCGCTCTGTCACCCAGGCTGGAGTGCAGTGGCACGATCTCGACTCACTGCAACCTCTGCCTCCTGGGTTCAAGCGATTCTCCTGTCTCAGCCTCCCGAGTAGCTGGGACTACAGGCGCTGGCCACCACACCTGGCTAATTTTTTGTATTTTTAGTAGAGATGGGGTTTCACCATTTTAGCCAGGATGGTCTCGATCTCTTGACCTCGTGATCCACCCGCCTCGGCCTCCCAAAGTGCTGGGATTACAGGCGTGAACCACCACGCCCGGCCGTGAACTCGGTTTTAAGCTGGCAGGTAACCCACTCAGAACTGTGTTCTAGGTTACTTTCCCTGGCAACACTGCAGAGCACGGACATGAAGATAGGCAATGGGGTAGCAAAAGACCAAAGGCAAGGAGACCAATCTAGAAGCGAATGAGTCATGTGCACCAGGGAGCTTGAGGCCTGAGTCATGGCAGGGAAAAAACACAAAGAAGAGGGCTGATCAAGCATACAGTTAGGATCCTACATAGAGAAGATTAATGATCCACCCGTTGTGCTGGTACGAATAAGGAAGACTAATCCGGGACGAGTCTCGGTTTCCTGACTTTGGTAATTAAGTGGATTAAAATTCCAGTTTCATAGATAGAAAACAAAAGAAAAGGATCCAAATAGGGAGATGTGAGGCAATGACGCATTTAGTTTTGCCATGTTGACTTCCATGTATGGATCTCCAGGGAGATGTCGAGCAGACTACAGTTGGGTAAGAGTCTGAAGTCCAGCAGCAATGTCAGTCTTGGAGATTTATATTTGGGAGCCATCGGCATAGGGAGGCGAGCATCAAAATAATGACTGTGTCAGATAACAAAAAAAAAATCAATAGACCAGAAGGAAACCCTTAGGGGAATGCAAACATTTAAAAGTTGGCAGAGGAGAGAGTCCCTGTGAAATAGAACAAAAAGCAATGAGCAGAGATGTAGGAGGAGAATCATGAGAGATGTCAAAGAAGCAGAGAATCTGGAAAGGTCTGGATAAGAAACAGTGTCAAATGCAAAGCTCAGTTAGAATAACACTGGGAGTGTCCGGTGTTTGACAATTTGGTGGTGATGCTTTTGAAAGCAGTTTGAGTTGAGTGGTAAGGTCAGAAGCCAGGCGGCAGTGAGTTTAGAAGTGAGGAAGTAAAGACTCCAAGTATTTATCATCACAAAATAGGTGTTATTTTCAAGACGCTTGGCTGAGAAGAAAAGGAGAGGTCAAGAGAGTCTTGCTCCTTGATAGGTGAGTTTTGGTGTATTTATAGGCTGAGGGCAATGAACTACTAAAAGGCAAGAGAGTTAATTTATAGAAGAAAGGAAACTGTGCATGCAGCAAGGTCCTGAAGGGGAAAGGAGATAATGAAAGAAAGCTGATTTGAGTGGGGGAGAAGTGTGTGTGTGTGTGTGTGTGTGTGTGTGTGTGGTGTGTGGCATGCGGTGTGTGGTATATGTAGTTTGTGGTGTGTGTGTGGTGTGT
>NW_012120709.1:27844695-27850397 GCF_000951035.1 Colobus angolensis palliatus | reverse complement strand
GGGATGTGTGTGTGTGGTGTGTGTGGTGGTGTGTGTGTGTGTGAATAGGGTAGGTGGAAGGTGGTATCTTCCCTGAGACTGAAGAAGAGGGAAGGGTGTTTACATGTGTGATAGGGGTTGCTTGGTTGTTGACGCTGTTTTTCTAATGGAGGCAGGAGGTGAGGGAGGAAGCAGAAGAAGTTCACGCCAGCAGCCTCAGTTTTCATGATGAAACAGGAGGCTAGGCCATGTGCTGACACAGAGTGACTTAAGAAGAGTGAAGGCTTGGTGCGAGCACCAGGCAGAATGGGAGAGGAGATGCCAGCCAAGGAAACGGTGATCTACTCTTGAGTTGGCCTGGTTAGACGGGAGAGGAAAGACGGGAGGATCCCGCAGGCTGGGTGAAAATGGAGGGAGCAAGGAACTTGGTATTCTGTCAAATCCTAACAGTGGCAATGGTCTGCCTGTCTTCACTTCCCCAGTACCCAGCCTCTTCCCCATGCCCCATCCCCTGAGCCTGCACCAGGGTAATGCTGTTGCAGTGTGAGTCCATCACCTCCCTCCTCTGCTCAGTAGCCTGCTTCTATCTCATTCCATGTGAAAGGCAAAATCCTTTCATATCCCGTCAGTGCTCTGTATGATCTGGCCTCTGTGAACTCGGACTCCATCCTCCACTCAGCTACATCAGCGTCCTCACCCTTTCTTAGGGCACTGCGCTCACGCCCACCTCGGGAGCTTGCACTGTGTTCCCTTGCCTGGAATTCTTCTCCACCAGATGACATGATCACTTACTCTCTTCCACCCTTAGCTCTTTGGCGCAGGTCCCTCTGTCCCCACGAGGCATCCCTGACCACCTATCAAATCTCACCACTTCCTACCCGCGCCCCTGACATTTCCTCTGCATTTCTCTGCCTCGTTTTCTATCCAGCACTTGATACTGACTAGAATACTGCCTGTTTTACCTACCCTGTATATTTTCCGCCTGCCCCAGTAGGGTGGCGATTTGGATCTGTTCTGCTCATTTCTGTATCCCCCGTGCGCACAGCAGTGTCTGGCACTGAGTAGGAGCTCAATGAATATCAGTTGAACGAGTTCTGATTCAAGGCTGACCTCCTTACCCTGGTTAAAAATGCATGGTTCTCGGCTGGGCGCGGTGGCTCACGCCTGTAATCCCAGCACTTTGGGAGGCCAAGGCGGGTGGATCACAAGGTCAGGGGATCGAGACCATCCTGGCTAACACGATGAAACCCCGTCTCTACTGAAAATACAAAAAATTAGCCGGGCGAGGTGGCGGCGCCTGTAGTCCCAGCTACTCGGGAGGCTGAGGCAGGAGAATGGTGTGAACCTGGGAGGCGGAGCTTGCAGTGAGCCGAGATTGAGCCACTGCACTCCAGCCTGGGTGACAGAGCGAGACTCCGCCTTAAAAAAAAAAAAAAAAAAAAGAAAATGCATGGTTCTCAAATTGTTTCATAGGCATTCGTTTTGTTTAATCAGAGCAGATTGTTTTCAAAAGTAGAGACCTGGTTTACATGTCATGCCTGTTGATTAATACAATATAATTGCCCTCATCGCTCAATTGCCTGGGTCCTTTGTCCCATCCACCACTTTATACCTGATCAACTCATCCTGTTCCGACTACCATGTATCCCTTTTCACGCCCTCAACTTCCCCCTGTTACCTTGTCTCAGGGAAACCCCATCACTCCTGAGGAAATTATTCTTGCTGATTTAATCTTTGCTTTTTAATCAGATATAAGGAGGTGGGGGTAGAAGTGGAGAATGTATTCAGACCATCATACATCATTTTATGGAAGAAAAAGCCTGACATTTTCATTGGCAAATAAATCCTGGAGCTCTGAGACTGGGAAGGACCTAAGAGGTCGGCTCATCCATCTTCACATCTCCGGGCACTTCTGCACTGAAAATCCACGCCCTAAATGCAAGTATCTAGTGCTTTCCCTCACTATTCTCTAAGGAAGCTACCTTCCTGACCTTCTTTGACAAGCCATTTTAGTATTTTAGTAGAAAGTATGAAATTATTATTAAAGCACCTGCAGTGCAGTAGGGTGATGAAATTGGAGCACAAATGGAGTTAGGAGGCTGGACTCTGAAGCCAGAACAACCTGGGTTTGAATTCTGAATTGACCACCAGCTCACTGGGTGACCTTGTGCAAGTCAACCTCTTTAAAAAATGAAATAATAAAAAAAAGTCCTCAAGACCTTATATGCACATATATACACATATATGTAAAGGATAAATAGATACTCAATAAATACAGACGTACAAACATACACTTGACAAATGTCTCTTCTTCCTTTCTTCTATTCCTCCCCCTACCCCACCAACAGGCATTTCATGTTTAATAAGCTAAGCCTTTATTATAGAATTTTCAAGTCTAAGAGATTCATTCAGCTTGATATCCCAGACTTTTACGAGGACTATTTCTAAATCATTCCTACTTGAAGAAAAATACTGTCAACTTAGAGGTTCGATGCACAGGCTATGAAGGTTGGATTTGAATCCCAGCTCCAGAATATATCCGATGTGTGGATGTGGGCACTTGTGCTCACAGCGTCTCCGTTTCCTCATCTGTAAAATGGTCGTAAGGTATCTGCTTATCTGTGGGGTTCTTGCAACGATTCAGTGAGATTATGTATGGAGAGGATTCGGCAGAGTGGCCTGGGACTTAGTGTGTGCTTAATACCTGATAATGATGATGATAATGCTAGCTAATATTTAATACGTATTGCCCATTTAGTATGTGTCAGGCATTAAGAAGTACCTCACAGTCAATGATGGAAGAGGTTGCTGCTTTCCTTATCATTACTAATATCATGTTTTAAAGACCCATGAAGGATGGTGGCAAAGAGTTCTTTCCTCTCCAAGGGTCTATTATTTTGTTGTTAAAGTCAATGAGATGCATCTAAGTCAATGTGAGTGGTTGCTGTTGACTGCATTAAACAGAAGAGGTGAAGAGGGTCTCAGAGAGGAATGGATGGAAGGGGCTATCTGTAAGAGAAGCCCACCCGCCAGCCCTGAGTATCAAAGTGGTTCCTTACTGTATAAATGCTGGGCACCACAGTTCCTTTTTGAGGGCAGAAACAGAGCAAGCTGCTCGTCACCACGGCAGGAGCACTGCCTGGGACAGGGTAGGGGTGACAGGGAAAGGGCATAGAACTTTCGGGCAGTGTTGTTCAGTTTCTGTGGTTTGCGAGTGTACACTTCTTCAGAGGTAGAGGTAGGAGGGAGAGAGGGTGTGCGATTTTAATCTGCAAAAAAAGCCATTGCAGGTCAAACTGACCTAGCTAAATAAGAAGCTTGATTTGAGCCAAACAATGAAGTTGACAGTGTTGTCAGTGCTCCAAAAACATCTTCATTTAACCTGTAGACAATTTTTTAAATTGTCAAGAACTTACAATTATTGTTTTCAAAACCACTAAAGAAAATGAGGCAAGGGAAAATGTCAGAGACTACGACTGTACAACAATTCATCATGAAAGAGGAAACCTGCTCTATGTTCAAGGTACACCTAGCTGCTGAGTGTCCAGATGAGTCCTAACATAAAGGGATCTGAGGTGTAGCAGTCTTCTAAAGGGTGGTGATGGGCACTTTAAAAATTATCAGTGGAGTTCCAGTTACCAATTTAGGATACCAAACCTGAAATGTCCTTCCTAAATTGCTACGCTCTGTTGAAACTCCCAATTTGCTTTAATAACCTATCAATTTCTAAATTGTTAAACATATAGGTGGGTGCTTTCTAAGAGCATTTTTGAATGGGTTCCTGAAATACTCGAGGAGGCAATAGGAGGAACAGGATCTCGTTTCTTAGGAAGTGCCTCTCCCACTCTCCACCAGCTCCGGTAGCTCTGTTCCTCTAGTATTCCATCAGCTCAGGCCTTTCCAACCTCAGACACTCTCAGCCGTAGTTTCCTCTCCAGGAAACAATGTCTCCCTCCTTCTTCCCTTGGTTGTCAGCTTCTTATCCTCTAGGTTCCGGGTTCAAATCCCCCCTTAAGAGAGGCCTTTCCTGACCACACTATCTGCAGCCAGTCCCCTCATCACTCTTCTGGCTTGCAGTGTGCGTTCGTTTCATGGCCCACATCCGCTTATGTGATTTGTTCGTTTTCTTGTGAATGGGTTCTCCCTGCTTGACTCTAAGCTCCATGAGGGCAGATCCCAGGCCTGTCTCATCTCTCACAACAGTCCCAGCATCTAGCACAGTGGCTGTCACCTAGTCCTCATTGAAGCTTAATGAATATTGGTTAAATGAGAAGAGTGAAAGTTCACTATTTCCTTTTGATTCATGACACTCTTATGGAAAATACAAATGCCTAGAGCACTAGTCCTTTCTTAGCTGTGTTCAGATCTATCTACAAAGAAGATTCATGCAAATGATTTAACTGAAGATGGGTGGCATCTGACCTTAGGTTACTCAAGACTAGGAATAAGATTGTGAAAATGTATTGACTCAAGTAAATACACTTTGATTTAAGGCTCATCTCCATTTGGGTAGTTGGGAATAGCGTTCCTTTTGCCATTTAAAAGAGAAATGAAAATGCCTTTCACCTTGGGCTCTTAGTATCTATGAAGGCAATATCTTGTACAGCAGAGGGCAAAAACAATCATGGTCTACTTCCTTATGAAACTGTTATAGGTAAAGATCGAGTCTCAGATGCTCACTAACTGCTGGACTGAGAGCATTACATTAATACTTGGCATTACATTCTCTTTTGACTAATGATGAAAATGAGGACCAAGTTTTCAAACTTAGCGAGTGGCAAGAGGCAAGATCCAAGGCCAGATCCATCCAATGCCAAAACTCACATGCTTAGCTCTTACTACAATAAACAGTCCAATCATGAGTGGCATGGTCTGAGGTTGCACTGCACAGAGACAGGAATGGGCATCTAGAAAAGAAGTAGAGAGCTACACAGGCACTGATCTTTGCTTGGAATACATCATCAAAACACATACAAAACATCCCTAACATGCAGCAACAAGAACAAGCCTGACATTTCTGAGTAACTAAATATATGAAGGTCAAGAAGAATGAGGCTAGCCAGACATGGTGGGCTGCACCTGTGGTCCCAGTTACTCAGGAGGCTGAGGAGGGAGGTCAGCCCAGGTGGTCAAGGCTGCAATGAACTGTGATTGTACCACTGCACTCCAGCCTGGGTGAGAGAGCAAGATCCTGTCTTAAAAAAAAAAAGGAGAATTAGGTAACAGGAGCAGACAGGGATGATTTTTTAAAAAGCCTCTCAGAAAGAAAAATGTAGTTAGTGGCATTTTCACCAGATAATGAGGGAGGAAGGAAGTGCAAGAGTGTGGCTTCCTTGGTGGTCACTCCTGGCCCTTCCACCAGTATCCAATATTGGCTGTAGAGCCTTTGGGTCTTGGCCTAAAATAGAGCCAGGAAGGATGATGGGACTGGTCAAGATACTGCAGGTCCCAGGATAGCCAATATTGGCCTATGAGATTCAAGGTCCCCACAGTTCCTGAGGAACCAGGGTGGTGATCTTCAGGAAAAGAGTAGATCTTTGATTCCTCCCTGATGTTGCAAACAACTTACTCCATTATGATGAAGGGACATGGGGCTGGGGTTGGTTTCCGACAGTCCCTGGAATAGAACTCACGTGAGTACAGCTTCTGAGACTGCTGCACCAAATCTGAAGTTGCTGTAATTCATTTAGAATTACACCAAAAGAACAAAAACAAAACAGAAA
>NW_012120709.1:27816342-27841405 GCF_000951035.1 Colobus angolensis palliatus | reverse complement strand
CAAGTAGCTGATTACAGGCATGTGCCACCACACTCAGCTAATTTTTGTATTTTTAGTAGAGACGGGGTTTCACCATGTTGGCCAGGCTGGTCTCAAAACTCCTGACCTCAAGTGATCCACCCACCTGGGCCTCCCAAAGTGCTGGGATTATAGGTGTGAGCCACCATGCCCAGCCAACATTGTCCATTAAACATCTAAAAAGTACTTATTAAACCCTAAATGTGGCCTCATTAGCTCTTATATCTAGGTTTTTTCCAAAGGAAAACAAACAGTGATTTCGAACGGGAAGAAAAGGATTAGATATGCAGACAATAACTTCACAGGAAAACTTCCAGGGGAACCAGCTTCATATACTTGAGAAAAATCTTTCTATAAACATCCTTCTGGGTGAGACATAAGTCATGGGGCATGGGTCTTCCTGGGGCCTATGGAGGTGCTGCATCTAAATCGTACCCTATTGACTTTTAATCCTGCCTTTTTGTAAAGATATTTACCCGATGTTTTTCCCCCTCTGTATCAGGACCTAAAACACGAGGAAATCTTAACCTAAGATAAACAAAATGTTTGATGAGAATCCAAAGATAACATTTACTAAGTATCAGAATGTAAAGAACTATCCAGACCCTGCAATACCAAGGGCGATATTTTGTCCCCGGGAAGGGATGTGTGTACACACACATATTTGATTACATTTGAAGTCTGTTATTTTGTGTTTTGTTGTTGTTGTTGTCGAGCCTAAAATAAATGGCCAGGAATGGAATGGCGGGGCTTTAAACACAGTTGAAAGGAACATGGCAGGGAGGATACATCCCCACACCAGGCTGGTTTAGGAGCACAATTTTCTAAAAGACAAGGGAGGGAGTAGATGACCTTTCCGGATCCCTCCTGTCTGAAGATTTTATGATTCCATGCACGTCCTCTGTCTAGACATGAAATGTGGATGCTTCTGCTTTTATTGCTGCAACACGGGTGAAAAGCATAACTGCTCCACCTACAGTCTGATCCTAGAAACTGCTCAGCCTCAGCCAGGAAAAATAACACAACAAAACAAACAGAACAGGTGAGGAAAAAGCCCACCGGAAAGAATGCAATTTCAGAGTCCATAACAGGGAGTATTCCCCAAGAATCTAGACTTACTTTTCATCTACCCTTTCAAATTGACTATAATTTTAATAACGGTGTCTTACAGAGTTATCAATAATTATTCATTCAAATATTTAGTGTCTAATAGGAAATACCATTCCATGAGAAAAGGAGGAGACAGAAAATTTGGCCTTTCCTTTGACACGTGGGGAACAAAAACTGGAAGAGGATGTTGGATGTCCACAGTTTACACAGTGACCACCAAGATCAGGTGCTCTGACTACCAGTAAGACACAGATCGGAAGACATCTCTGTTTCCAAGAATTACTCAACCTTGCATTGCTGTGCTGTCTTCACATTTTACACCTCACCTTCTTTCTCCCTCACTCACAGCCCCTCTGCTACTCTTCTGTGTCCCAAGACACCTGAACATGCCTTGTTCCTTCTGGTCTCCTTACATTTCTCACCCTTGTCCTCATTACAATCTCCCTCCCATTCCTATAACCCTCCAGTTTCTATGAGGCAGCCCCTTTGTTCCTTCTCAGAAATGCCAAAGATCTGCCCTGAATGCTCTTCTCTCAGATGCCATGTGGCCTGCTCTTCCTCTTCATTCGAGTCTCTGCTCAGATGTTAGCTTCTGAGAGGGCTTCCTAACCACCTTATCTGAAACGGCACCCCATGAGTTCTTCTTTCATTATTTCCAAAGATATGTTAGATCTGTATTTTAGACTTGTGCTTACCTTGAAATGTAATACGTATATACTAAACAGTGTGCAAAGCACAAGTCTCTCCTCAACCTGCTGGGGCTCCTCCACTTGGCCATCACTAATGTGGACATCTTACTTGCCTGATCCAACCTGATGGCTTTAGGACTGAATTACTGAGAAAGAGGAAAACAGGAAGATGAAGAGAGAAAACACTTCCATGCCACTTTAAGTCCCCATCCTTAGTCCTAAATTGTAAGGTTGGGCCCTTACAGAGGCCTTTCCGTATCAAAAAAACACCCAATTTCTTTTTTCTTTTTTTTGTTTTTTGAGACAAAGTTTTGCTCATGTTACCCAGGCTAGAGTGCAATGATATGATCTCAGCTCACTGCAACCTCTGCCTCCCAGGTTCAAGTGCTTCTTCTGCCTCAGCCTCCTGAGTAGCTGGGATTACAGGCATGCGCCATCAAGCCCAGCTAATTTTGTGTTTTTAGTAGAGATGGGGTTTCTCCATGTTGGTCAGGCTGGTCTTGAACTCCCGACCTCAGGTAATCCGCCCGCCTCGGCCTCCCAAAGTGCTGGGATCAGCCACCGCGTCCGGCCCCAGTTTCTAATTGCTACTCAAGTAGCTGGAAGCTTGGCACCCCTAAGGGAGTGGGAACTTCCCATGCTAGCTCCTCACTCAAGTCTGATAAATAGATTCCTTAATTTCCTGTAGGATGGGACTTAGAACAATGGAATTTTGTAAGGATTATCCATAACTATCCAGTAAGTGATTTCACACTCATCAAGGGGTTACTTTTTACAACTCCAGCACTGCAACAGAGTTTACAATTGAAGTTTCCCTGGATGGTATCATTAGCATAGTTCCTTTAGGAGGAATGTGAACACCTGCTTTAGTGTTTTATCTTTCTCTTAACCTTCTCAACAGAGTTATTATTCCACCCTATTCATTTGAGTAATTCAACTTATATCTTTGAACTTGTTTCTTCCTCTGCAAGTAAAAGGTTGAACCCATGATCCTTGATATCCTAGATAGGTCTAATCTTTTGTGATTCCATAAAACGTTCTTGAAGAGTTAATATGTTAGTTCTTCACCCCTACCTATGAATGAATCATACAGGCTTTAACCTAGAGAAAGAGGTTTAGAGTACTGAGAGTTGAACAGATTTTGAAGATCCTCATTGCCTAAGGGAAGTAAAATAAAATATTAAAAGGGCTTTAGAGTTACCAGAGTTAGAATGAATAATAACAATGGCAACCACTGCTTTGCAAATGTTATTTCAGTTCATCTTTACATTATAGCAGTGTATCCTAGTGCATAATCACAGGCTGTGAAACGAAACAGACCTGAGTTTGAGACCCGAGTTCAAATTCTTATTTTGCCAAATTCTAATTTGCGGCAAATTACCTTAACCTTTCCAGTCTCAAGTGTATTCATCTGTAATGTAAAGAATTTGCCCATGATTTTTTGGGGAAGATTAAATGAAACAATGCATGTAAAGGTCTCTGCAAAATGCATTATATGAAACAGGCATTCAATAATGGCAGCTATTTACAATATTGGAAATGCTTAATCCTTAAACATAAGTTCAGAACCAGTATCTGAATCCATGTTAATTTTATGCCATATTTCTTTCTGCTAAACAGTGCTTCCCCAATATACCTTGCCTACTACATAATTTTCTCTTGACAAGGACGGCTCAACAGAATTTATAGGTTCAAGCCCTAGCTCATTTTCGGAGTCTCACTCCTTCCCAATCATTGACATAACTTTATCATACAAAACTCAGTAAATTTGGGAAGCTCAATTTTCTGCCTGCAGAATTAAACTTTGAGGTGGCTTTCAGAAATCTTGGCATTACAACTATAGGAGTTAAGGGTTTGTTATAGGGCAGTAATAGAAGCTTTGGAGTTCCTTAATGGGACCCTAATCTGGGAATTTAGTCATGAGCTCATCATTTTCTTTGTCCAAGTTCCTCAGGACACTTAGAAGCAATAAACCAAACTTACCATACACCTTATTTCCAACTAACACAGTCTATGCAGCAAATACTTGTTCTTCTCAAGCCTTGCCTTCTATTGGCACATGATTACAGGTATCTACAGGTGATCGTTTAAGTAACTGTTTTGCTGTTTTTGTGCACATGATGGACTTCCAACACCCCCTTTACCATTGCAAACAAGATCATTGACTTAAAATGTAATCATATAAGAGAACCAATTGCAGATAACACAGGACCAATTGAGAGAACACATTTGTAAGGTTCTAATCTCTGGAACCACTTTCAGTGCCAAATTCTTGATCAGTGTTCCATCAGCGAAGCAGAGATTTGACCACAGGCAACTGAGAAGGCTACTTACAAGGTCTATGTGAGATGACTTTTCCTGTGTCTGGTGTTGGAATCTGAAGTCTGAAGAGTAGGACGTCAGGAAGGAAAGATAATGATTGTGAGGTGGGGGAGACAAGAACAAACTAGAACTTGGAAGGTTGAGCAGGACAACTCAAGATGGTAGACTGGCCCCTTTGTCATTCTTTCACCATCTCCAAGCCTCAACTTTGAGGTGGCATTGTCCTGCATCAGAGGTTGGAGCCCTTCATCATGAAGTTAAATATGCATCAGGCCTGGAATTTGGAGAAGCTGAAGGAGGATCAGAAAGGAGCTGCTGCTGCTGCCTCAGGCCAGTGAAGTGACAACATGAGTGGATTCCAAGTGTTTTTGTGGACTGCTCCATCTTCCCAAGCATAGAAAGATGGCAACTGCTCCACTTCCACCTTCTAAATCTCACTCTCATGGAGCCTGTATACCCCCATCCCATTGTAGCCATGCTAACCTGTAACTATGCACAGAAGTAATTCTGGGAAACAGAGCTCTGGCTCAGATAAGGTAACACAATACAAAAGCCCACCATACCACTAGTCAAAGAAGAAATCCCATCAGAAATAAAAAATGCTTTGAACTAACAATAATGAAAATATAACAAAATTTGTGGGATACAGCTACAGCAGTCCTTATAGGAAATGTTGTGGCTTTAAATGTTTACATTTATAAAGAAAAAAATAAATGATCTGAGCTTCCATCTTAAGCAGCTAGGGGAAAAAAGGGCAACTTAAATACACAATAAGTAGAAAGAAAGATACACGAGCAGAAATTAATGAAATTGAGGCTGGACGCAGTGGCTCACGCCTGTAATCCCAACACTTTAAAGGCTGAGGCGAACAGATCACCTGAGGTCAGGAGTTCGAGACCCACCTGGCCAATATAGTGAAACCCCCATCTCTACTAAAAATACAAAAATTAGCTGGGCATGGTGGTGCATGCCTGTAATCCTAGCTATTCAGGAAGCTGAAGTGGGAGAATCGCTTGAACCTGGGAGGCAGAGGTTTCAGTGAGCCAAGATCATGCCCCTGCACTCCAGCCTGGGTGACAGAGTGAGACTCCATCTCAAAAAAGAAAAAAAAAAAATGAAATTGAAGACAAGCAATAGAGAAAAATCAACAGGGCCACAAGTTGGTGTCTTTGTCTGCTTGTTCTGCTAAAACAAAACAACTGAGACTGGGTTATTTTAAACAACAGAAACTTATTTCTCACAGTTCTGAAGGCCAGGTAGTCCAAGATCAAGGCACCAGCACGTTGGGTGTCTGGCAAAGGGCTCAGGACCTACTTTCAAGATGGCACCTTGAATGCTGTATACCCTGGGATGGGGTTGGGGGATGAATGCTGTGCCTTCACGTGGCAGAAGGAATAGGAAAAAGGGAGTGGCAGCTCTCTGTAGCTTCTTTTATAAGGACATTAATCCCATTCACAAGGGCGGAGCTCTCACGATCTAATCACTTCCTAAACGTTCCATCTCTTAATACTATCACACTGGCAATTAAGTTTTAACATACTAATTTTGTGGGACACATTCAGCCCACAGCAGTTGGTTCTTTAAAAGATCAGTAATATTGGGCTGGACGCAGTGGTTCACGCCTGTAATCCTAGCACTTTGGGAGGCTGAGGTGGGAGAATTGCTTGAGCCCTGGGGTTCGAGATCAACCCTGGCAACATAGTGAGACCTCATCTCTACAAACAGAACAAAACAAAAAAAAAAGCTGGGTGTGTGGGCACATGCCTGTAGTCCCAGCTATTTGGGAGGCTGCGGCTGTAACAAGCTGTGGTCAAGCCACTGTATTCCAGTCTGGATGACAGAGTGAGACCCCGTCTCAAAATAAATAAATAAAAATCAGCAAAATCAATTTTATCTCAGACTAATCAAGAAAAAGAGCAAACAAATCATCAATATCAGGAATTAAATAAGAAATATAACTACCAATCCCATAGGCATTAAAAGGGAAATAGGGAATGTTACAACTTTATGGCAAAAAAAGTATTACTTAAATGAAGTAAACAAATTTCTTGAAAAACAATGTATCAAAATTGACAAAGGAAGAGAGGAAAACATGAAGTCTTTATCTTCTAAGAAATGAATTCATTATTAAAAATCTTGTCACAAAGGAAATTCCAGGTTTGCTTTGGGATTGGCAAAGATTTCTTAGGTGGGACAGAAAATGCAATAGCTATGAAAGATAAAAATTGATAAAGTGGTCTGAATAAAAATTAAACTTTTTTTCCTTATCAAAAGACAGTAAGGAAATGAAAAGACAAGTTACACTGGAGTAAATATTGGTAATACATACATCTAACAAAGAATGTGTCAATATTCTTATAATAATACAAAAACCTAATTTTTAAAATGGCCAGATTTGAACAGATACTTTACAAAAGATATAAAAAGTTTGAAAAAGAAAAAAAAAAAAGAAGAAAAGGTGCTTAACATCATTAGTCACAGGAAAATGCAAATTAAGCCACAGTGGGACACTACCTCACACCCACTAGAATGGTTACAAAAAAGGACTGACAATACTGTTAGTGAACATGTGGGAAAAATGGAATTCTCATCATCGGGAATAGGAGGGTAAAATGGTACAACCACTTTGGAAAATAGTTTCACAGTGTTTTATAAAATTAAACATATACATATATGTCTCTTCCCTATGAGCCAGCAAATCTGATATTTACCAGAGAAATAACATATATCCACACAAAGACTTGTACACAAATGTTTGTAGCAACTTTATTAATAATCCCACACCAGAAATAACACAAATATCCATCAGCAAATACATAAACCAATTGTGGTATATTACAATGAAATACCAGCCAGCAATAAAAACAAAAAGCTACAGACATACGCAACAGCATGTATCTCTAAACATGCTAAGCTAAAGAAACTAAACACAAGAGTATATACTATCTGATTTAATTTATATGAAATTCTAAATCAGGGAAGAAAACTAACCTACCAGTAACAGAAGGTGGATCAGTGGTGACCTAGGGCTGGGGAGAATGACTGCAAAGGGAGAGGAAATTTATTCTGGTAAGAAAATGTTCTTTACTTTGATTGGGGGTGGTGGTTACATGGGTATACACATTCATCAAAGATCACTGAACTCTACAGTAAAAATGGCTACACTTAATTATAGTAAATTATACTTTCATTAAGTTGATCAGAAAGAAAAAACGTCCCAATTAAGGGATAGACAAAAGTCACCACACCAGTGTCTGTCTTAATATTTGAATATATACTAAATTTCTAGGTTTCTATTTGTTTCATGGCACATGTCAGGGGGCCAAGTTTCCATCTAAATAAATGGCTTAATCAGTTAAATTACAATAGAGGAAGATACTTATATATATATATATATACTATATATATATATACACACACACACACACACACACACACGCATTTTAGAGATAGCGTCTTGCTCTGTCACCCAGCGTGGAGTGCAGTAGTGCAATTATGGCTCATTGCAGCCTAAAAGAGGAAGATATAACAAAATTATTCAAGAAATGAACAAAAGCCTATGGTATGAATGCTTTCCAACTGAGCGCTTAACTTTTGATAATGCTATTTTGTGTTTATGTTTGAATCGTGAGTTGTCAAGTGTTTAGAAAAATCTGTCAAGTACGCAAGTCTGCCTTTTTGGTAGTTGGATCAAAATATTAAATCTCTTATCAAATGTTTAAGAAAATGTGATTAATAAAATATGTAAGTGGTATTAAATGTTCAGGATAATTGGAATTTGCAAATTGTTAAAGAAATGGGAATGTAATTTCTCATTTTTATCAAATTTACTGTTCTTGTCTTCAAGTTGAGCTTAGAGATTTAAAAATGCTATATTTTAAATGTATTTTAATAAAGCAAATATTAAAACAAGTATTTATAAGTATTTTTCTTTCCATACCAAAAGCCTGCTTTGACAGTAAAGCTTGTTGACACATGGTTCAAACACTTCCTTCCTGCCTTTTTTGAGAAATTTATTCTGCTTTTCAAGGAAGGTATGTTTCTATTTTATCTGCAAACCTTGTAGACTGGCCTTATGGTTTATAGCAATATAAACACACACAAAGTGATGCGTTTTTTAAATGAAATCATGTAACAACACAAAATGTATGTATTTTACCTCTCTTACAAAGATAACTTACAGTAAATAATGTTAACAATGTTAGTTTTACTTATACGATTTTTCTCTGTACCCTCTATCTCTACTTCACCTCAATGTCTTTCACCCTCCAATTTTAAGGTGAAAATATCTGGGCTTCTGCCCTCTGCAACTGATTTCTATTGAGGGCCTATTGAGGTACAATGACAATAATCATTGAATCTAGAAAGAAAAAGCATCAAGCACAATCTACATGAACAAGAGCTTCAGTTGACATTTAACTGAATGCTTCTAACTTATTTAATCTTATTAGGTAGGCAGTGTTTTAATCAATTTACAGATGGAGAAACCAGGAGTGTGCAACTTGCAAGTGGCAGAGCCCTATTTATCTCCGAAGTTCCTGTTCCTCTGAGGTGAAGTTACAGATTAACCTCCCAGGTTTGCCCTTTTTGATGTAACCAACTAATATCTTTGAGGATCTTTTTTCTTTTACCCAGAGTGCTAAGTGCTGAGTATACAGATTCATTCAACTCTCTAACCAGTTCTTGTATTACTGATTCATCTGTGGTCAAAATCTGGGGTACCGGTGGGTTTTGTTTCCAAACGGTTATGACTTTCAGTGACAAAAAAAAGAAAAAAAAAAAAGTTTATCCTTGATGTAGGGACCGTGTTTGATTTCTCATTACTTCCCCTTTTGACCCCTCCAAGGCACTCAGCAAATGTCAGCTAATGAATAAATGAGAAAAAAAACTGTTGGCTAAAAAGATAGCATCAAAAGAGAATTTGTACCTAGTGCAGTGCTTGGCACCTATCAGGGATTTATTAAACATATATTGAAGAGAGTGACATTTCTGCTATTTTATTAATAAATTCAACAAAGTATTTATTGAACTTTAACCACGTCTTGGGCATTTTTTAAGGATGAGTGGTTTAATACAATGATGATTCAGACACGGTCTCTACTTCCAAGGAATCTGGCATCTAAAATAGATAAGACGCACATAAAATAGGTGATAGCAGTTAAGTGCTGAAATAAGACTGTCATTCAAGTGTCATGAATTTGAATAAGTTGGGAAGATCAGGAATGGAAGTGTCCTCCCCCTTGTCTTAGTCCATTCGTACTGCTTTAACAAAGTATCTTCAACTGGGTAATCTATAAATAACAGAAATTTATTTTCTGACAGCTCTGGAGGCTGGGAAATCATGCTTAAGCACCAGTGGGTTTGGTGTTAGCTGAGTTCCCGGTTTCTGCTTTCAAGATGGTACCTTGTTGCTGGGTCCTCACGTTAAAAGGGACAGAAGAGCTCACCAGTTGCCTCACACCTCTTTTCAAATCATTAATTTCAGAGCCCTCATGACTTAATCACTTCAAGGCCCCACCTCTACATCCTATCTCACTGGCGAACATATTTCCACACATGAATTTTGGAGGACACATTCAGACCACGGCACCCCTCGAGTTCGTTAGTGTCTTTGAATACCTTTCTTCATGCTCTCTGTGGCAATCTCATGGTTTCAAACTTTTCTTCTATCTGGGTTAATCCCAAATATATTTGTTCTCAGTCCTCTCCCTCTAGTTTCCATCTTTCTCCCAGACCTCCTCTCTACATAAATAACCTGCATACACTGTAAACTCCATGAATCCAAAAACTGAACTTGTGTAATTCTCTTCCAAATCTGTCCCCAGCTTCTAGAAGATGGGAGGAAAACATGATACAGGGGAAAGAGGAAATTCACTCGGTATTGCAGAGACAGGAAGGAAGACAAAGACTCAGTCTCTGGGTTTCTGAAAGGTCTTCTCGAACCATATCCACCCACTTCTCAATTTCTACCACGAAAGTAGAAAACGTAACCTTGATTTTCACTTTCCGTCTTGTAACTATAAAAGGTTTCAGAGTCACCTGTAGAAGGTAATTTGGGTCCTCACTTCCATGAACATTCTCTGACTTCCTCTAATAGAAAATAGGAGAATGTGGCAGTAGTGTATATTAAAATGTTAGGACTACTTAACATAACGCTGCTTTAAGAGACCAGAATTTGAGATGGGTGAAAGGGCAGAGGCAAGTTTGATAATTCCTAACACCTATGAGGAAGCCTCTGTCTTCCCCACAGGAAGCTGTCCTTTCTTCTCTATTAGCTATACAGGAATAAGAATCTAGAGGAAGCTTTAACATTCATAATTGGAGTTACAGAATTAAAGACACTGAGACGATTACCATGTGGATAACCTGAAATACTTCATGGCTCATTCACCATTTCAACATCAAGAAGAGGGGAATAAACACCACAAACAAGGCAAACAGGCCAGCTGCTCAAGAAAATGGTGCCCCCTTCCTCCCAGGCACAGAGCTGGACACACTTTCCAAAATCTCTCTAGGTGGGCCATGTGACTGAGTTCTGTCCAAAGGAACATGGGCAGAAGAGATCTGCACCACTTCCGGGCCTCACCCGTGAGCATTTGCCATGCAGACTTTTCCTTCTTTTCCTATGTGCTCCTTCAACAAAGAGGGTTCCATGGACTGAGAGAAAGGCAGAGCCCCAAGAGGAAGGAGCCTGGGTCGCAGAATGACTAGGTGGAAAGCCGTCCACTGACCACAAACATCCGCATGGGACATTATATGAGAGAGAAATAAACCTTGGAATAGTGACTTAACTTCTTTGGGTCCTAGTCTCCGGGCAAAGAGGAAAAGCTCAATAAATATCAGCTGTCATTGTTATCAGGAAATAAAGTTTACTTCTCCTTAATTTCCTTTTCTTAGGCAAGGTGGAGCACCGGGGGCGAGTGGGATTAGTGAAAAGTATTAAATGACGTTTGCCCATTACAAAATACTAATTGGTACATTTAAATAAGATGACATTGTGACAATAACACATAAAGACATTTTCTTCTGGATCCCAGACATTAGATTTTATGACCGATTTCTTGCTAAAACACTCAAATCTAGTTAAAATGTGAAATATAAACAGAATGTGGTACCCACTTCTTTCTCCCCGTGACACTGAGTATCTGGGGATGTTCTGAAACACATTTAACAATCCATATCATTTCTGTGGCTTCAATTTGACAAAATCTGTACAAAGAATACTCTGTGCTGCTCTAATATTTAACTGATACAGTTTAATTATAATGATCAACTTTTATTGATTTTACATAAATAGCTTATAGAATGCCTTTACAAACTATGTTTTTGCAATATATTTATGTTACAACACACATTTCCTTATGAAAGTTATCTGTCAAATCTTTTTGCAGAGGAAGTAGGGAAAAGTGGGGGGAGAAGAGGAGGAATAAGATTTTAAAACTAATCGTCAGCAATGGGTATTTGGCAATTATTTCCTTTACAAAAAAATCACAGGTTTGTAACTTTGAAACATCAAAAGTGTAGTCCATCAATTTAATTAAAAAATCAGTAGTGCCTAATATATCATCTGGGCATCAATTTTTTAAAATATACCCAGATTCACATATTTTTACTCTTATTAAATAATGGTTTTAAATAATAATCACCACCATGTTTAGTTACATAATACCAGATCTGGATTAAATCATGGTGATATTCGATATTTTTAAATTCCAATTTATTTATTAATCAGTAAAATGTAACAGTTGACAGTCTGCCCAGAGAATGAGCCTCCTATGTGTAGGAAGACGATAGTCTTATTACACCTGCCATCAATTAGGTCAGTTACATAGCTGCTAATGTATCCGAATTTTTTTCCACACTGATGTTTTGACTTGAATAAAGTACTACAAGTTATCATTATCAAACCAACACTGAAGAATTAACCATTCCTGAAACAAGAAACGATCTTTATATTAGTATTTCTTGGTTACGGTGCTTAGTCTTGGTATTATTAAGCACGATGATTCTTAATAAAAATGAGTGGATTAAGGCAAATGCATATAGCCTAGTCCCCTCAATAATTTATTCTCTTATTTCTAATTGTTGTTGAGGCTACACAAACTACAGATCTGCTGCTAGAAAGATACAAGTTGTCCCCTGAACAACATCTGGCATTTTAAGCATAAGATTAAAATCCTGATGTTCACAGCATCTTCTCCTGGACTGCCACTATGATCATTCCTCAGCAGTGCCCACAATGCTGATTTCCAAATGATACCATTTGCTTACTATGTATCTTGGCTGTATGGAGATTATTTTTTCCTTATTAAAAAAAAGAAATATGATATTTCCTTCTTTGTCCTTACTTAGGAATAACTGGGCAATAATCTATTCAGTCTTTGTAAACTCTCCATTGAATAATTTTTCATTCTTACAGCCATTCCCCGCATGGCTGCTGTACTTTCCCTCTGTCATCTCCTTCACATAATTGAGTGGTCCCTTCCCCTCAAAGGAGGAAGGATTTTTGAATGAGCCTCCAATCCTATCCCACAAAGTGAAATATTGTCCGTAATTATAGTCAAAGAACATATGATGGTCTGTATGATGAGCTGAGCCATTAATAAATGGCTGCAAGATTTGGGGGACACGAAAATCACCATCATGAATGGAAATTGTCCAGATATTAACCAAGATGTACAGACTTAAATAAACCACCTTGTGTAACGGAAAGATAAAAGGGTATATATGGTAAGGTAGACTCTGAAGAAAGCCATCAATAGGGTGAAAAGCATGACTTGCAAATGGAGTAGGAATCTTCCAAGTATGGTGAGGTTTATGTAGGCGCTACAGAAGAAAAGGACACAATTAGCACTGCAAACTTTACCCCATGCAACATTCAACTTAGCTTCTCATACTCATGTTGGAAACGACCTAACATATCCTGTAGAAATCAGCAAAATTATTTATTCTATAAAATGTCCTTCTTTGCCCTAAAACAGTATAATTTTATATGGATTTATGGGTACAAATGCAGTGGTGTTCCATGGATATCTGCATAGTGGTGAAGTCTGGCTTTTAGTGTACCCAGCACCTGAATAATGCACATTGTACCCAAACAGGGAGGGCCTCATCCCTCACTCCTCTCCCATCCTCCCACCTTCCGGAGTCCCTAATGTCTATTTTTCTCTCTGTAAGTTTATTAAGTGTACCTGTTGCCAGAACAGAAGAACTTTAAGACAGCCCCTTAGACCCATAAAGAATATGAACACAATGCACTCTGTACCTGTTATGATTATGGCTAGACATTTAACACGGTTAGAGGAAATTCTTGGAAATAGAGAATGGAATTTATAACCATACACTGCTGAAATGTGTCACCTTTTTTTCTCTTTTCCCCACAAATGACTTTACCTTATACACCAGTCTATGATGAAGGCCTCTGTGAATCCAGTAGATGAACATGTCAGTGAAAAAGAGGAAAGATATGATACTAATGATGAGTTCAAACAATCCTAGAAAAGAAAACGGGAAACAGAAGAATCAAAACTCAGCTCCCAGGATTCGAGTTCACTTTTCACACGTACATCTAAGTGTGAAATGGGATCCTAGACTCAAAGCACTATAAACGATCTATTTCGGCTAATTCAATATATTATAAACTAATCTCTCCTGGCTTCCTGGAATCTGCTCATTTCCTCATTTCCCTCTTATAAGTACTTGAAACGTTCTACCTAAAGTACTTCTTAATTAAACTATGAAGATATTTATGAGACAGGATACTCCTAAGACATCTTTATTATTTAAATCTCTGGGAATCATCACTTCCTTCATATTAATCTTCCTAAAACCCATCTTTACACATTATCTCCCTGCTTAAAATTTACTTCCCACGAAATACTTTAAATTTAGCATTTATTCCGTACTCCAACCCTTTCGGATCTTTCCAACCTCATCACTCCTGTATTCCTGCTCTAACCAGGCAGGTTTACTCAATATCTTCCCACTATCTTGGAGGTCTTACCTCTGTACCTGTACCTTTCCTCATAGGGGTTCAAGAACCTAAAATGCCCTCTCTCCCTTTATTTTTACTCATAATCATATCCACTTTTCACCCAGCCAATTCAGTACCCCAGTATATAATTTTTTGTCCCATCTTCTAAATAACTTTTTTTTTTTTTTTTTTTTTGGACAGAGTCTTGCTCTGTCACCCAGGCTGGAGTGTAGTGGCACAATCTCTGCCTCCTGGGTTCAAGGGATTCCCCTGCCTCACCCTCCCGAGTAGCTGGGACTACAGGTGTGCACCACCACACCCTGCTAATTTTTTGTATTTTAGTACAGATGGGGTTTCACCATGTTGGCCAGGATGGTCTCAAACTCCTGACCTCATGATCCGCCTGCCTCGGCCTCCCAAAGTGCTGGGATTACAGGCTTGAGCCACTGCGCCCAGCAATAACTGACTTCTTACTTAAAGAGCAGGGGTGCTGGTGCCAGCAAGCTGAGTCCAAGTCTCAGATCTACCACCTACTCGTTACTGAAACTCTGTACACCTCATTGACTCACCTATAAAAGGAGCACAGTGATAGTATCTATATCTCATAGAATTGTAGGAAAACAATGCACTGGTTCTTGTGAAGAGCTGAGAACTGTCACTGACACATTATCAGCCTTCAATAAATACTATGATTGTTTTTCACACACTAGATCCTAGAAATGTGTCTTGAAAAAGTTTCAAAATTCCACAGAAGTTTAGTCACTACAGGACTATTTATACTATAAAAAAAGGTAACAATCTGAAGGTCTAACAATTAGGTATCATTTACATAACTTATGAATATCCACACAGTACTATGACTAATATATTACATAATCTCAAGGTTTTTTGACATGAAAATACAACCATGTAAGTTGCTAAGAGAAACAAAATGCAGAGCCCATACCACTATGCACCTCAGGACTTCATTTGTGTAATGTAAACAATGAAGTATACAGGCGCAGAAAAGTGGGTGGTCGTATGTCAGAAGAGTTCCAGTTTCTAAGAAGCAGGATGATGGATTTTAAAGCTCTGTAGTTTTTAACTTTCAGCAATTATCATAAGCTACTCAAGTTTTTTTTAGAAGGTTGAATTCAATAATTAATAGAAAACAAATGCAAGGACCCATCTGATCACTCCAATCTTCGGCCAGACACAATCTCATCTACAACAGACTTCTAGATTGATGGAAAAACTAAAGAAACGCACATGTGGCAAGGCATGAACACATGAAAATAGAACATGAAAAACAATCGAATAATTTGTAATTATTTTAAAAGATGAAAAAGAAAAGAGGCAGATCTGTTTTTTTTAAGAAAACTAACCTGTGCTTAGACTATTATGTTCTTGACACTTGTGTTATTTACTTACCATATGGAAACTCTCCTAGGTCATCATGTAATTTGCTGTAACCTCTTATCTCCAACAGGAACAGTGGAACAGTAAAAATACTTATCACTGGCAATGCCTGGACAGTAAACTTAATCTCTCGACGGACTTGATTCTGAAAGTGAAATTTCCAATACTTAAAATCACAAAATCCATGTTAAACAAAACAAGCGTAAAACTGTTCTGGACTGGATTTTTAAAATCTCTTTTACATGAAGGGGCTTACCTCCAAACTGTTTCTATTAAAATTTTAAAAACTTGAAAATAGGTAGGTAAGAAAATCATTCCTTTTGTACTGAGAAAATGCAGTAAGTATTTTAAATTCTGAAACCTTTTTTCCTTCCTCCAAAATCTGCATTCTAAACTTCTATTTATGGAATAATTGTTTCTTTCCTAATTAACTTCCATCCCCAATCCTCTCTCTATTTTTTTCTTTTTGCTGTTCAGTCCTTGGAGTCACCGACAAGTACAAACAACTGAAATTTAAAAATGATTGTAAACAACTTCAAAACTACTGAGTTTGAATCCCCTATCTAGCCAAAAAACAAAACACGGTAAAAAAAAAAAAAAAATTCAGTTTGTGAAAATCATATTAAAATAATGACATAAATGTATGCATTTATTTACTCATCAATATCAGCATAAAAATGCTCCAATATGCATCTAACAATATAAGATACTAGACTTACAGCTTTGTTAAAAATGAAAATATCTAACCCATTTGTGGTTGGTCTCCAAAATTTTATTTAATGGTTACATATAATCAGCTTAATCTAAAAATCTCAGAAACATATTGTTATTTTTACTTTAATAGTTAGAAAATAGGTAAAAAAAATTTCTTACCTTTAAAAATTGTGGATGTTTCATTAATGCATGATCAAAGACAAAATAATAGCTCAGTGTTGCACAGAAGAAATAAAGGATGTCAGCACCAACATTTGTTACAATCAGAAGACTAATAGTTTGTCGGAAGATGTCATCTTCTGGCCATGTGGCTGGATATACGTATGGTGTAAAAAAATAGTAATCTGCAACACTGAGTACAAGATCCATCACTTAGCCCCTAAAAGATAAGCATGTGCGACAATTCGTTACCATGTCTATATTTTTCCAGGCAAAAATTTTTCAGAAACACTATATCTCAAGTTCCTGATTTAAGAACAATCATATGTAGTACATCTGCTGCTACCAGAATCCCCTACATGCCATCTTTAGAGCCAGAGGGGACCTTAGATATCATCTCTAGTCCAATTTCTTCATATTATGTACGGGGATACTAAAGTTCAGTTAGAGAAACTGAGGCCAAGGAAAGGTCATCAAGCTGCTAAGCGGCACAAGCCCAGATCCAATTCCATTTCTGTGTCCTTCCCCAGCGCGTCCTACGGCAGCACGGTAAGTAGTAAAGATGGGAATGCAGGGGACTAGGTACTCAGAAAAACAGTTTCCTCTTTTAGCTACAAGTTTCAGCTGCATCTCTCTCCTTCAAGGACTCATACTTCAGAGATTTTTGCTTCAGCGCTGACACCTAAGATAAATTCCCTAGAAGATAACCATGCTGCCACCACAACCATAGAATTGGGACTATCTATCTGTTCTTCTGACACTCCCATTGACAGAACAAAGGAAGATGTATTCTTGGTGTTAAGAACTAGAATACGTTTATTTCTCTACACCTCTGATCAATATTCCAGATCAGGAGTTGGTAAATTGCAGCCCACGGGCCAAACTCAGAGCCTGGTTTGCAAAAATCTTTATGGAACACAGCTACACCCAGATGTTTACATACTGTCCGTGGCTGCTTTTCTGCTACAAAGGTGGGCTTGTATCACTGCAACAGAGACAGTACAGCCCATTGAACCAAAGGCATTTACTACCTGGCCATTTAGATAGTTTGCCAACTCCTGTTTCAGATGCTTAAACTCTAAAACACATTAGTCAGTTCAGTACATATTTAAGTACATTCTATACTCATGGTCCTGTTACAATACAGTTCGGTGATATTATGGTCAGCTTTTGTGATCTGACTATGGAATCTATCATTTACGATCGACTCACTCATTCCTCATTGCATTGTTCGCACAAGAAGATGTGGTCAGCATCTAAAATACCTCTCTCACTTAGAACTGAAATTTTTGAACAAGAAGCCTATCTGCAAATTGCCTACCCAAATAGATTTCAGGTGTTCAAATGGCCTTTATCTCCTACATACTGGGCCATGTTACTAAACACCAATTTAAGAAATAAAATAGCCCATAGGTAAGGAAAATTCTGAAAATACTGATTTACTTCCTTGTAGCCTATTTCCTTCACTAGATTCCCTATGAGATTCCTCCACTAAATTCCCACAGGGATTTAAGAAAGTTTCTTAAAAAATAATACACATATAGTTCAAAATGAGAAACTGATAGGAAAAGATACACAATACAAAGCCTTGCTTCCATCCACGTCACTGTAAACCACACCGTCATTTCAATTTCCACCTCTCTGAGTGACCAGATGGAACAACAGATTTTTCTCTCCTTGCTTACAAAACGTGGCATACTATATACACGGTGAATTTTCTTTTTCTTAACTGTATACATATCTTGGAGATCTTTCCATCCCTACATAAAGATCATGCTCCTTTTTTTGTTTTTTAATGAAACAGGTTTATCGAGATACAATTCACATACCATAAAAATCACTATTTTAAAGTATATGATTGACTAGTTTTTTAGCATATATATTCTCAGAGCTATGCAATCATTACCACTATCAAGTTTCAGAACATTTTCAGCACCCCAAAAAGAAACCCCAACCCTATACTGTTGAGCTTCTTGGATGTGTAAAGTTTTTCGTCAAATTTGGTGAGTCTAGGGTCACTTTCTTAAACTATCTATGCCTTTCCTTCTTCTCCTTTTGGGACTCTCATTATGCTTATGTGGAAATGTGTGATGGTGTCCCCAAGACTGTTCATATTTCTCTTCCCAGCTGTTTAATCTCAATTGACCTAGTCTGCACTGTACATCCAGATGGCCCGAAGCAACTGAAGAATCACAAAAGTGAAAATGGCCAGTTCCTGCCTTAACTGATGACATTACCATGTGACATTCCTTCACCTGGCTCAGAAGCTCCCCTACTGAGCACCTTGTGACCCACAAGAGAACAACCCCCTTTGACTGTAATTTTCCACTACCTACCGAAATCCTACAAAACTGGCCCACCCCTAACTCCCTTTGCTGACTCTCTTTGTGGACTCAGCCTGCCTGCACCCAGGTGATTAAAAAGCTTTATTGCTCACACAAAGGCTGTCTGGTGGTCTCTTCACATGGATGCGTGACACTTAGGTGCATTCAGAAACCTTTCAGCAATTTCCCCATCACCCAAGAAATGCCTAACAGAAGCATCATGATTAATGTTCAGCATTTCTTCAACATCAGCTTCTCCTGACCTATCTATGGTTTTGGCCATTAAATGTATGGTATAATTAAAGACATTATGTATCATCACTTCATTAGTGATAGAAAATCTTTCAAAATATCTACAAGTTCATTTTCAAACCTCATTGTCAGCTAAAAATGTTAAACATTTATTATTGCTGATTTATCATCATTTCAAGCATTAAGTAATTTTGAAAACAGGATCTTTACAACTGAACTCTTAAAAGAAGTTTTGATTCCTAGGCCTCCCTTAACTATGCAAAGCAATATACTTGCCTTTTCCCAGAGTGTAACACTCCTTGGAGAAAAAGATTGTATTCTGGCCGGGCATGGTGGCTCATGACTGTAATACCAGTGCTTTGGGAGGTAGGCTTATTCCTTGAGCCTGAGCAATATAGTGAAATCCTGTCTCTACAAAATATATAAAAATTAGCCGCGCATGGTAGCACAGCCCTGTGGTCCCAGCTACCCTCAGGAGGCTAAGGTGGGAGGATTGCTTAAGGAGTTCAAGGCTGCAGTGAGCCATGATCGTGCCACTGCACTCCAGCCTGGGCAACAGAGCAAGACCCAAAGGAAAAGGCTGTATTCTGCTCACAGTGAGGTAAAAGTAAATGGTTAAAAACTGTAATATACGATTGAGGACAATGCATAACAGGAGCTGTCTAGAAAGTAAATTTTCAATTGATTCTTGCCTTAGTTTTAGATATTTTTCACCACACTGCTTCCTAAATTTCTGAATTCTTCCTTGTTAATATTAACATACATCCTTCAGTAGTTCTTCATACATGACAGCTTTTTTCATGATCAACAAAGCAATCAGTGGCCTCTGTTTACTTCCTATTGTGAAATCCACTTAACCAAAACATGGTTAGAATCTTCATTTTCCGTCCTGTGCAATGTCTCCCTAGTTTTCATCAATTCTTAGTCCTTACTACCACTATAAAACATCCGCAATCTGTTTTTCTATTCTTTAAGTCACATGAGGTGGTAGTTCCCACACTGCCACATGAAACTCAAAGTAACAAAACAATAAAAAACACCAGCAATACCTGGTAGGGGTGCCAAGACACAATGGCACCTCAGTCAGATGGAGTCAGAATTTGTCATCAAATGAGTTTGGGAGCTGAACTTAAAGCAAAAAAGAAAACAACTTTTTGTTTTTTCAGGGCTTTCTACACTTCCAAATTGTGACTAGGGACTACGGACCTGTGTCCCTTTCTGTGAGTTCAACTGAATTATGTCTAATTCAGTGTTATATAGGTGTTTACTTAACACATATCTAGATATCTGGATAGGTTCCAATTTTTTGCTATTACAAATAATGCTGCAATGACAGGCCCTCATTAGGCAGATTTCTAAAAGCAGAAGAGCTGAGCCAAAGAGTTACACACTCATAACTTTGGTAAATATTACTAAATCACTCTCCATAAGGGTTACAACTACTTCATAGTCCTCAAATGATGTAGGACAGTACCTTACCTATTTCTCTACAATCTTACTAGCAGGGGATATCATCAAACTTTCATATATTCATCAGGAAAGAAGGGCTATCTCGGGTATACTTAATTTGCATTTACCTTATTATGAGTAAAGCTGAGCATCATTCAATATATTTAGAATAATTTATACTTTTTTTTCTGTGTTTATCTGTTTTCATCCTTTGCCCATTTTCCCACTGGGTTTTTAGTATCTTTGTAAAAAAGTCAAACTCTAGAAGCTCCTTATATATTAGGGAGTTTGGCCCTTTGTTTATGACATGAATTATAAACATTTTCTCACTTTGTCAGGGAAGGAAAAATTTCATTAGCACCAAATGACAGATATTAACACATACTCCTTATCATACACGCCATGTTAATTCATTCAAATAAGAACTTAAGGGTTAAGCAATGCACTAGGTAATGAGCATGTAAACATTAAAAAGACAGTCTAAATCAGTCTTAAAGGTAAGGCAACTACAAAAACAATTCTATCAATAGGACACGTCCTGCAATACAGATATATATGCAAATTCTATGAAATCAGAAAAGACAACACAACTACCTCAGCTTATGGTAAAAGGCTTCCTAGTGACTATGATATTAGATTTGGACTTTGAAGGATATCACCAGAAAGAAAAGGTTAGGGATAGCCATTCCAAAGAGAAGTCACAACTGCAAAGCAAGGGAAGAACATGATACATTCATGGCTCACTCCGTGTGGCTGGTGGGTGTTAGACAGGGTGATGGGGTGGAGCAGAGGGAAAAACATGTTAGGGGATGGACTTGTAAAGGAGATTGGTGTTAGACGACGCATGATCTGCTGTCCTGCTGGGGAGTTTGGACTTTCTCTCACACACTATAGGGAGACACTTAAGATTTCTGGGTAGGAAAAAGATACAATCAGACCCATATTTCATAAAAACCATTCCATTAGAAATCTGGAGTACTAGGCCAGATGAGATGGCTAATGCTTATTCCCAGCGCTTTGGGAGGCTGAGGTAGGAGGACTGCTTGAAGCCAGGAGTTCAAGACCAGCCTGGGCAACATAGCGAGACTCCATCAATATAAAAGAGGAAAGAAAAGAAATATGGGTTATCAGTGAGAAGCAGGGAGACTAGTTTGGTTGTTCCTGTGGCAGACTAACCCAGAGAAAATGATAGCCTGACCTCAGGCAGTGGCTGTTAAGACTAGACAGCAGAGATTTCTCAAGTAAAAACATCCATAGGATTTGGATAACCCACAGATGCTGGGAAGTGAGAGAGAAATTGAGGGCAACTGTGAGACTTTGGCAGGTCTAAGTAGATGGTGATGTCATTGTAATTGAAATAGGGAATACTGGCAGAGCTAGCAGATGTGGGTAGGGTAGGAATAGGGGGTGGGTAAGGAATGATGGTATGAACGGAAAATAAATCTTGGGACTCCAAAAATCACTAAGCTAAGAGAAAAGTCAAGCTGGAAACTATGTTAGGCAAACCTGCCTCCCACTTTATTCCTAAATAAGATAGCCACAAGAATAAGAAGCTACATCCCTCCCTCCCTCACAATTTGCTGTCAGAAAATTCCTTTGTGGATAAAGAACAGACAGAACTCAAAGTCATCCCTCTGAGGCTCACCTGAGACAAATGCATATCTGATTGCTTCCTCTGCCCTATTGTTTATGTAAAAATGAAGATTCACTGAGCCAGACTAAATTGTGTATTCAGTGGAAGGCTCATCAAGGATTCAAAAGAATGCAACCTTTGTCTCTTATCTACTTCTAAACTGGAAGTCCCCACTATGAGTTGTCCCACCTTACCAGACCCAACCAATGTAGATCTTACACATACTGATTGATGTCTCATGTCTCCCTATAATGTGTCAAAGCAAACTGTATCCCCCAGCACCTCGGGCACATGTTGTCAGGACTTCCGAGGCTGTGTGAGGCTATGTCACGGGTGCATCCTTAACCTTGGCAAAATAAACTTTCTAAATTGACTGAGACCTGTCTCAGATACTTGGGGTTCACAATGGGTTCAATGGAGATCTTAAAATCTAATTATCTGTGGCTCATCTCATATCTTAGATATAGGCAATAGGCCACATGTAAATATAAACGTGAAGTTCAAAAGCTAGCCTAGTTAGTATACGGGTAGTAGCTGAAGTAATAAGGGTGAAGACTGTCAAGGCAGGTGGTGCAACAGGGACAGGGTACTAAGTAATATCAGAGAACATAAACATTTAATAATTGAAAAGGATATTGCTATATCACTAAAGGTTGCTAACAGATGATGAATCAATCTACATGTTTCCTACAGTGCCCTGTAGCCCTAATTCAATACAATACCTAGAATAGTATGGTGCAACCAAAAAGAACACAAACATGTTTGATTGCTGTGAGGTTTAGAGACTAAGCAGTCTTTTGACATTTGACCCAAGAAAGGTACTCAATAAAATAACACCTGTATGATTATCACTGTTAAGGCGAAGTCAAAAATGAGTCAAAATTACTTCAGTAGAAGATAAAATAGGTGTCACTTGATTTTTGTTTGAAAAATAACTGACAGTAGTTGATAGTAATATTTACTATATACTAGGTAATTAAATATTTTACGTATATTAACTAATTTAACCCTTTCAAGAAGCCTCAAAAGTTAAGTACTAGTATTGTATTATAGATGAAGAAGCTGGGCACAGAAATTTTAAGTAACTTGCATAGGGTCATAAGAGTAAGTAAATGCTGGAGCTAGGATTCAAATACACACAATCTGGTTGCAAAGTACGTGAACTTCTGCCAAGTTCTATTGCCTCTTCACCCCTACTTCAAGTCGTCAACTCCTGAATTTTTAAAAATTCTCAGTGCTTCTACAAACTCATATAATTTTAAGGGGTTATAAGCCCTGAAGGGGTCCCCAAGGACCCTAAATTGAGTACCACTGCTTCAAACAGAAACTTAAATACGTTGTCCTTACAGAATTAAAGAAACCTCTTCTTAAAACTCAGTTATAATAACAATATTAGGCTTAGAACAACTCAGTCTACTATTATCTTTTTGCTCTACTTAAAAAGTATAGAAAATAATAGCTAATATTCATTGAGAACCAGGTATTCTTTGTATAACCTCATCTAATCCTTATAACTCAATGAGATAGGTACTTCTATGACCCCCACTTTATAGTTAGGGAAACTGAGGTCAGAGTATTTAAATAACTTGTTCAGTACAAAAAGAAACCAGCTGGGAGGTACATTCCACAATCTGTTCTCTTTGCTACCGCATTGTGTTAGATATTTTATAGGCAGATGAGGAATTCTGAGAAAATAATAGCTAATATTTACTGAGAACCAGGTGTTATCTTTGTAAAACCTCATCTAATCCTTTTAGCTCTATGAGACAGGTACTTCTATCATCCCCTTTATAGATAGGGAAACCGAAGTCAGAGTATTTAAATAACTTGCTCAGTACAAAAAAAACCAGCTGGGATGTACACTCCACAACCTGTTCTCTTTGCTACCACATTATGTTATCTCTCAAGATGTTTTACATGCAGATGAGGAATTCTGAGTACCACACATGCTAATTAATTACATCACATAATGAATGGAAAGGCACTCTAAATGATCAAGGATCAGTTATTAATTTATTAGGTATCAATCATTAGAAACTTTAAAAATGATAGTGACATAAAGACAAATAACTTGCAGAGGTGATCAGCTAAAAGTACCGAGCTGCCACAAACTTTCCAGTATGGAAACCCTATCTACTGAGGTCTTGTTTTCTTCACTTATACCACCTCGAAATCGACTCTACTGTAACGCGGGGATGGCAGTATATATTATTTTTAATTCTATGGTGCTAAAGGAATAGATTATTTCCCTTTTCTTTTCAGTCTCCTCAGACCCAGACTGTTGTCCCTTCATCGTAACAACGCCGCAGTAACAGAGGCTTGCACCGCAATGGTCAGGAATTCTGATACCAACCAATTCTTCAGCCTGATTCCTTTGGCCCTTAAAAGAAAAAAACCCTCCAAGAACGAAGGGAAAAGTAAAGCATTCGTGTTCAGCAGCCGGACCAGACTTCCCTTGAGTAAGAGATCTGCAACACCCAACATCAAACACTGCATTTTCTTCAAGCCCGTCCACGGTCGGCTCTTTCACGTCCAGGCCTCCCCATCCGCCCCGCGATCCCTCCCGCCGCGAGCGGAAGGCCCCTCCGCCCGGACTCCCAGGTGGCGCAGCCCTCCACGCCCCGAGGTCCCTCGGCACAGCCCTCGCCGCCAGTCCTCGGGATGCCAGGCTACGTGCGAGCCTCTCCTCTCACTCGGCGCAGGACTCGGATCCATATTACCACCGCGTTCCTAGCACCCGCCCAACGCCTGCCATCCAGAGTGCACTCGCTAACCTCCCGCAGCGCGGAGAAAATCCGAGCTCCGGGCACACCCTCCGCCTCGCCCACCCGAGTCCCCGACGCTGAAGTCTCTCCAGCCTTTTTTATTCCATAGCCTCCCGGCCCGGCCCGCTCAAGTGCATTCCGCTTCCTTCCCAGCCAGCCCACCCACCCACCGACCACACCTGGAAGCGGTACGCCGCCTCTCCGCACGCCACCGGTCTGCAGACTGCCCTGGCCGGCGGGCAGCCAGCAAGCTGGCT
>NW_012120709.1:27782425-27816267 GCF_000951035.1 Colobus angolensis palliatus | reverse complement strand
CAGCTCTCCGCGGTCACGTGGGTGCCGCGCGCTCGGCCACGCCCCCTCCGTCCTCTGACTAAGGGGGAGGGCGGGCGCCCGGTACGAGTACCTCTGTGGTGGAGAATGGGGTTTCGGGTTTTGCGTTTCTTTGCTTTCTTTTTAAACTAGCTCTTGTGACCGTCATTCATGGTGGTACCAGGCAGGTTTACGGTGTTTATGTAAACATTCCTAGAACGGGTGCGCTGCGTTGAGGAAAATAGACGACACTTCTTTTACGCGAATGTCTGGGGCGTTTTCTCCCTCAAGGGAGGAGGCGCAGAAGTTCCCAAACAGGTGCTCAAGGTTTTAAGGCGTAGTCCCCCCGATTTTCTAGCGCTGAAGGGCTGGAGGCTCCGCGAACCGGTGTATATAGGGGTCTAAATGGTGGCAAGATGAGGGTAAACGTGGACAAAAACCTTTTCACAGTACAAGTTGTTGAAAACCAAAGTTACCGCAGATCTAACTGGCTTTGATTTGCTACACGTGAATCGAGCAGCTCCGATTTCCCGAAACAGCTGAGCAGAGGAGGCTGGCTTCACAGGCAGAAGAGCACGGAGGGAAGCAGAAATAAGGAACCAAAAGATCTGTCGTTTCAGAGTGACTTTCCTTAAACAGAGATTAAAACAGAGGGGACTGACTTGTGATACCAGCTCAGCAACCTCCAAGTGGCAAACTGGGCCACTTTATTTCATAAATGATACGAGGAATACATGACAGAAATGAGAGATTTTTAAGGGAAAACAACGTGATTCAATCTGCCTTCAAAAGACTTTTCTGGTAAACTTCAGATGTACATAGGATACTGGAACAAAGTTCAAATGAATTTAAAATACTGTAGGTGGTTTTTTTTTTTAAAAAAAAGGACTCAGATTAAATAAAAATTTTAAATTTTAAAAAGTTTTGAAAGTCTACTTCGTGTAACATCATACTAACCACCGGGAACGGAAAGAGAAGTTAAAATAATGACAAACACCTTAAAGAGCTTATGCGCTATGGGAGAAATGGGCATGTATAAATAACTATGTTGCTTATTACAAGGAGAGGAAATAAACAACTTGTGGTATGGGCTGAGCACAGAGACAAAATGGTTATTCTGATGAGGGAAATTAGGGAAGGAACATTGCTTTGCCCAGTGAAATGATTTGAATGGACATAATGTTCTTGAGCATAGAAGATAAAACATTAAAAGAATAAAAGCTCAAAAGTGAAATGTTATAAGCAAACATCAATATCCTGAATCTCTAGAATTTTATCATTGATTATGCCTTAGCTATGACAAGTGGTCTTTATTCTTGGTGACTTGGGGATTCCCAAGAAATTTGCAATCACTTCTGGCAACTCAAAGTAGTAATAAGTTAACCTCAAGAGAACAATCTTGTTAAATACACTTAAAATTTATTATTTTTTAAGTTCTGGGATACATGTGCAGAATGTGCAGGTTTGTTACATAGGTATACATGTGCCGTGGTGGTTTGCTGCACCCTGCACCTACCAACCCGTCCATCTAGGTTTTAAGCCCCGCATGCATTAGTTATTTGTCCTAATGCTCTCCCTTCCCTTGCCCTCCACCCGCTGACAGGCTCCAGTGTGTGATGTTTCCTTCCCTGTGGCCATGTGTTCTCATTGTTCAACTCCCAGTTATGAGAATATGTGGTGTTTGGTTTTCTGTTCTGTGTTAGTTTGCTGAGAGTGATGGCTTCCAGCTTCATCCATGTGCCTGCAAAGGACATGAACTCATTCTTTATGGCTGCATAGTATTCCGTGGTATGTGTAAGTGTATTAATAGCACATCCTGGGGTGCAGCATTCCTACATGTCTGTTCTATCCAGGCACACTGATGGATCAGGGTAATTTATTTATTCATTGTTTGCAAGGGTCTATGGTACCAGCCAGCCAGTACCAAGGAATTCAGAGATAAACCACAATACCTGCCTATGTATCTGGTTGGAACATGAACATGGAAACAAACAATTTAACCATTTACTCAATAAATCGTTATGTAATGGTGATAAGTGTCAGGCACCATCACATGCACAGGAGATATACTGATAATCAAAAGAAAGTCTGCTCTAAAGAAGCTGACATGCTAGTAAGGAGATAGAAAACTAATAATAGATATATAATACAATGTCAGATAGTGATCAGTGCTATGAAGAAAAAGAAAATAGGGTAAGAGAATCAAAATTAACGGAAGCTGTTAACTTTAGACAGTGTGGTCAGTGAGGTTCTCTGAGAGGGCGGGCAACATTTGACCTGAACAGAGTTAGAAGTCCTCATTCACTTGGAAGATTCTAAACTGAGATTTCGAGTTTGAATTTTTTTAAATGAAATGTTGCCATTTAATGCATCAGTAATTTATCAGCCCATGTTCATTATATAACATTATACTTTGATGAGAACACTAAGCACTAAACTGTTTAAAGACCTTTGTCTTTACAAAAGTACTACAAAAGGAAACTACAAAGACTGTAGTTTCTGAAGTTAGGAAATGCAGACCCTTTCTTTCTGCATTCGTTCGTTTGCATTGATATAAAGGAATACCTGACACTGGGTAATTCACAAAGAAAGGAGGTTTAGTTTGGCTCACAGTTTTGCAGGCTGTACAGGAAGTGTGGTGCTGGTATCTGGTTCTGGTGAGAGGAACTCGGGAAGCTTACAATCATGATGGAAGGCAAAGGGGGAGCAGGCCTATCACATGAAGAGAGGGAGCAAGAGAAAGAAGGCTCTCTCTTTTATTAAACTCAGGCTCTTTTAAGCAACCAGATCTCATGTGAACTCACAGAGTGAGAACTCAATCTACTGAGAGGACAGCACCAAGACTTTCATGAGAGATCCGCCCCCAACACCCAAACACCTCCCACTCAGTCCACCTCCAACATTGGAGGCCACATTTCACCACATGATTTGGAGGGGCGGAAACATCCAAATCATGTCACTTTCTAACTGGTTTTCAGATGTGTAAAACAGAAAAGTCTTCTTAATGAAATGTTGTCACTGAATGCATCAGTAATGTATCAACCTGTCTTCATTACATCACATTGGACTGTACTAAGAACACTAGGCACCAAGCTATTTAGAGTGAATGTTTCTGATGAACTGGTTGGGCCACTGGCTCACAAGCATCTGTTTGCACGATTTTTTTTTTTAGGGAGAAGAGAATCTTCATGAAATAGTGGGTGTACTAGTGTCCAAAAGTAGATTACAGGAAGAGAAAGTGTGTATTCCTTAACCTGGCCCCATGGATTGGATTTTAATTTATAGTATAATACTTTACAAATAAAATCTTAAGCCCCCCCCAGACTGAATAGACCACCTCTTGACCAAAGGGATCCCAGAAAAGCCTTAAAAACTTAGTTCCCAGCTATGATGGGATGAGGTCAGACAGGCCTCATTGTACTCCTTCCCTTTTTAGACACAACAACTGACCAGCATTGATGTTAAAACAGAGATCATAAAACTGGCAGAACAGATTCTTTGTGGCAATACAATACCAAATTATAAATAGGACCTAAACTCGTGCCAGGCAAGGGTTAAGTCATGTACCTTACACTTAAAGAATAAACTGTTCTGACTGTCACAAGATTTTTCTTTTTCTCTAGCAGCTAAACAAACACTGGCCTTCAGATAAGCAATATTAAAACAATTTACAGATCCACCAGATGCTAACTGACCCCTATTCCACAAGTCACAACTATGGCTTTCGTCAGATAAAAGACTGGTTTTAGTAACTTTCTCCTGATAAGAATTGTCCTGAAAAAACATTTTGACATATAGGGCCTAATGGTAATATATTTAAATGTTAAATCTCCATCCCAAAGTGAACATGGTCATATGTTACATGTATGTTTGTTCAATATGCATGTCAAGATCAGCTTCATGAATATTCATAGCTCATGTAACCTGTTGAATGTGCATGTTTAGCCAACCTGTTCAGCATAAAGCTCCTACTCCAGCCCCTTCTTCTCCAAAGTGCCTGTCTCTGGTCTTGGCTGGAGGCACACTTCCCAGCCTTTGGGTTGGTCACCTTGCAGGCTTTATAGTAACACTTTATAAGAAATTCTTCTCTCCTTTCTTAAATTTATAAACTGAATAATTTTTAAGTTAACAGTACTGAACATTTTAGTGATCATAGATCCCTCCAAAAATTAAATGACATCTATGGACTCTGTCCCCAGAAAATACCTATGTGCATACAGAAGTTTTCTAACCATCAACTTAATATTCTTGATTCCCTTTCTGAAATATGCCAACTGATTCTCATAAAATACTGAAGACTCGTAGCTAGTAGCCTTCACTTTGTTTTACTCCTACATATCTGCTTCCACCAGCTAAGTGGAATACTCCCCAAGAGTCAACTATGCTTGTTCCCAAACTTCATTTCCATTGTATACCTCATACTTACGTAATTTAATTGAATTGCATAAACTGATAAAACTCGAGTCTGCAAATAAATCATTTTCTATGAAAATCAAGAAAATGAGTGCTAATAAAAAGTCATTGTCAGACACTTAGGTTATTTCTATATCTTGGCTACTGTGAATATGCTGCAGTAAACGTGGAAGCACAGAATATCTTTTCAACAAACTGATTTCATTTCCTGTGGATATCATACCCAGTATTGGGATTGCTGGCTCATATTGTAGTTATGTTTTTAATTTAGGAACCCCCATATTGTTTTCCATAATGGTTGTACTAATTTACATTCCCACCAACAGTATACAACTGTTTCTTTTTCTCCACACCCTCCCCAACACTTGTCATCTTTCACCTATTCTATCATAGCCATCTAAATAGGTGTGAAGTAATGTCTCACTATTTCTTTGATTTGCATTTCTCTAATTGTTGATGCTGAGCCGCTCTTCATATACCAGTTGGCCATTTGTACCATGTGCATGTCTTCTCTGGGAAAATGTTCACATCATTTGCTTATTTTTCAACTGGGCTATTTGGCTGCTTTTAGTTCGTTTTGCTGTTGAATTGTGTAAGTTCTGCAATGAACTGAATGTTTATGTCTCCCCCAAATTCATATGTTGAAATTCAAGCTGCCAAAGTGATGTTACTGGGAGTTGGGCCTTTGGGGAGTGTTGAGGTTATGAAGATGAAGCAGTCATAAGTGGTATTAGTGCCCTTACAAGAGACCCCCGAGAGATCCCTTGCCTCTTGCCATGTGAGGTTACAGTGAGAAGACAGCCATCTATAAGGACACAAGCCCTTACCAGACACCAACAGGCACCTTAGACACCTTATAGCAGCCCAGAGGGCCTAAGACAGTTCCTTATATATTTTGGATATTAAGCCTTTATCAGACATACAGTTTGCAAATATATTCTCCCATTCTGTAGGTTGCCATTTCATTTTGTTAATTGCTTCCTTTGATGAGAAGCTTTTTAGTTTGATGTAGTCCCACTTTTTTTTGTTGTTGTTGCCTGTGTTTTTGGTGTCATATCCGAAAGTCATTTCCAAGACCAATATCAAACAGCTTTTCCCTGTGCTTTCTTCTAGGAGATTTACGATATTAGGTCTTACATACAAGTCTTTATTCTATTTTGTGTTACTTTTTGTGTAATGGATGATAAGGGCCAAGTTTCATTCTTTTGCATGTGGATATCCAGTCTTTCCAGCACCATTAAGGAGGCTGTCCTTTCCCTATTGTTTTCTTAGCACCCTTATCAAAGTTAAGTTGATGGCAAGGTGCAGTAGCTCACACCGGTAATCCCAGCACTTTGGGAGGCTGAGGTGGGCGGATCACTTAAGTCAGGAGTTTGAGACCAGCCTGGTCAACATGGTGAAACCCTGTCTCTACCAAAAATATAAAAATATTAGCCAGGCTTGGAGGTGCATGCCTGTAGTCCCAGCTACTCGGGAGGCTAGGGTGAGAGAATTGCTTGAGCCTGGGAGGCAGAGGTTGCAATGAGCCGAGATTGCACCACTGCACTCCAGCCTGGGTGACAGATCGACTCCATCTCAAAAACAAAAAAGGGTAAGTCACTATTTATGTATGTGTTTATTTATGGGTTCTGTATTATTCCATTTGTCTATGTGTCTTTTTATGCCAGTACCATGCAGTTTTGACTACTATAACTTTGTAATATACAGCCATATGCCACATAACAATGTTTCAATGACAGACTACATATATGATGGTGTACATACAATTGAAATGGAGCTGAAAAATTCCTACCACCTAGTGATGTTATAGCTGTTAGTCATAGCACAACACGTTTCTCATGTGTTCATGATGCTGATAAACCTACTGTGCTGCCTGTCCTAATAAAAGTCTAGAGTACATATAATTATGTAAATACTTGATAATGACTTAACTGGTGTATGCATTTACTATAGTATACTTTTTACTGCTATTGTAGAATGTACTCCTATTTATACAAGTTAACTAAAAGTTTCAGGCAGGTCCTTCAAGAGGCATTCCAGAAGAAAACAATGTTATCATAGATGACAGCTCCATGTATGTTACTGCCTCTGAAGATCTTACAGAGGGACAAGATGTGGAAGTGGAAGACAGTGATATTGATGATCCTGTGTGGCTGACTGCCACTGCTACTACTTGAGACTGTCATTACAGCAGTTACTACTGTTAATGCTTGAGACTATCATTACAGCAGTTACTACTGTTACTGCTTGAGACCTTCATTAAGAAACTGAAGGAAGGGATGAACACAGAAATGCTAACAAAAAACAAAAGAAACTGTTTTAAGGAAAGGGTCAGGGGAAGAGAGCTCCCTACCTCTAGTGAACAAAGGCAGCCCACGAGCTTCTACAGCCCTTTATATTTATATTAGGTAGCAAGGGCAGGGAGAAGGAGGTAATGATTGGTCAGTTGCTTAATTGATCACAGGTTCATATTGTTACTGACAGGCTTCAATTATGCCTAATCATAAGAAACATTTCTGTCTGGATAGTGACTGCCCTCAGCAGTCCTTCTGGGTGGCATGCAGTTTGGCAGTTTGCCAACATTCTGCATTTATGAGAAACAGTTTGCTGCTTTCTCATATAGCCTCCAGTGGTATACTGAGTTGATCACGACCCTCATTTCTTTCGGCCTCCTATATTTCCTTTCTGTTTTTAAATTAATTGAGCAAGGCTATTGTAGGCTGTGCAGCCCTCAATTGCCGGTTGGTGATCCAGCTTCATTTTTCTTAGCCCTTATTCAAAATGGAGTCGCTCTGGTTTGAATGCTCCTTACATATTTCCCTCTTCCCTTTTACAAGAGGACCCTTAATCCTAAGGGTTGCGGAAGGATAAAGGTCCATCTTCTGCAACTTCTTCATGCTTAATAGGGGTGATGACATTCTTGCCTAACAGTCTCTTGTATTCAGCGTAGAGAGCTCAGTCAGAAAGCATTGGTCCATTAAGCATCAATTGTACCTCTGAGTTCCAGCAAAAGGTGAAACCCTGGTGCTCCAGCAGTTTCTCGGCTTGTGTGGTTTTCTTGATCTGTCACCATATTATGGGGGTTGATGTCAGTTTGACTCCGGTCAGTCCTCGTTCCATCTTCGCATGCAGATTCAACTGGCTCATGGCTTGTACTGGGGGAGCCAGGCCTGTAGTTGGAATCCATGGGTCCCTCCAGTCTCCCATTCCATGATCGCACACATCTTGAGGGCACCCACAAGGCTTGTTTATCTTCTGCAGAAACAGAAACATACCCTCATCCCCACATTAGTAAATCTACCAAAACAGAAGCCAAAGTTTTTGTGGCTGTAGCTGCGAGGCATGCCACTGCCGAAGCATCTCCTTTACAAGCTGCAACTCAGCCTCTGCCTCTTTGGTTAACTGCTGCAGGGTAGAACTTTCCACTGATAACGAGAAACAGGCTCTTTCTGGTTAACAGAAGGCACAGAGAAAGCAAATCGAGGTTTATCCTTGTCAACAATCCTCAAAGATCTATTACCACGAAAGACCAGTCTCTTGCTCCCATTTCCATATGCCCACAAAACTTTTCTTCTATCTACACTGGGTTTATCAGATGCTATGGGTTGTGATAGATAAATTTCCCATGTAGTTGTACTTCCAAAATCCCCGATTCCCTCATTTCTCCTTTCATAGAGAAGGGTGCAATTTACAGGAAATAAGCAACAGTTGAGCAACATATTCTCCTGGTTCAAAAACCCAAAGACATTACACCACTACCTGAATTTCTCCTTCACAATCAAAATCAACTCCTGGGTCTACAGTAATGCCCTGTAAGTTGACTTTTACCCAAAATTAATCCCATGTATCCTGTTGGCAAAAGGTCCCCAAATACCAATGGGAATCTTAGTGAGTTTGTTCCTTTCAATTAACGTGATTTGCTCTCTAGGAGAGCTAATCCTGCATTTCCAGGTGTTCCTGGGGCAAAGGAATCAATGTACACCTCTGGAAACTCAACCCCGAGACAGAGTTGTGGCCTGGATGGGGAATGCCCTCATAGTTTGAGGTGGCCAGGTTCAGGCCCCCTTCTTGTTTCCCAACGCTGCCGGGGGTGCCGTTCTGATGGAATTTTGAGCGGCATTGATTAGCCCAGTGATTTCCTTTACTACAATAAGGGCAAAGTCCTGACATTTTTTTCTCTTAAGGGGGAACTGCATTATAAAATCCCTTCTGCCCAGAGGTCTGGCGGCATTCTTTTCCGAAACATCCAATTTTTCTACACTTAGAACACTTTCCTACTTTAGGGCTTGACCCTTGGCTTCCTTTAGATCTGTCAGCTACCAAATTAACCATTGCCCAAGCCAACACTGCAGAGCAATGAAGCTTAGTTCCCACATCCTAATGAGCTCTAAGATAAACCTCCTAAGTCCTCTGCATATCTCACAGGTGCCAGTGCACGTTTACAATCCACGAAAGCTAAAGTTAGCCTTTCTATAGCCACAGAAGGAGACGGTACAAGCCAATTTTCATCCTCCCTCTCCTGTTCACTTTTGATAGGTGCTGTAGGTGGGGCAAAAAAATTTTCTCAAACCCTGAAATAACAAAAAGATGGTATGTACCAAACTCCCAACTAAAAAGAGAAAACACATAACCAAATTCTTCCCCATGTTACCCTGATTCAAAAACTTCCCATTCTTTGTACCTCTAGGGCACTGACCAGTATTTTTTAGAGCATTGGCCTTATATTGCTTCCAGCAGACTTGTAACAGGGTTTTTTTTCGTCTCATTCGTCTGGTTGGTTTTTTTTTCCGTTCCAGCAGACCTTCCTTGTTCAAGTCCCTATAGGGCCCTATCTGTCCCTGTTTGTCCCTGAAAGTTTCTGCTAGCTTCTACTTTTGTACCTCTTTAGGGCACTGACCTTATATTGCTAGAGTTTGCTAGTCTTTATCTATCTCTGTCTGTCCGTATGGTACCTGTTAGTTCCTGCAAGTTCCCGCAAGTCCCCGTCTTCTGCTACCTATCTCATCTCTACTTACTTTTCTCTACTTATCTCTACTTAATTTACTTATTTCTACTTATCTCCATTTGTCCCTGTGGACCTCTTCAAGCCCCTTCAGGTCTCTAGGTCTCTTTTTGTCCCTGATACTCCCTTCAAGTCCCTGTTCAGGCACCATTTGTGGCTGACTGCCACTGCTACTACTTAAGATCGTCATTACAGCAGTTACTACTACTTTCACTACTTGAGACAGTCATTACAGCAGTTACTACTGTTACTGCTTGAGACCATCATTATGAGAATGAATGAAGGGACAAACGTAGAAAAGGTAACAAAAAAAACCAAAAAGGATTTTAAGGAAAAGAGCCAGAGGAAGAAGATAACCCCCTGCTTCTAGCGAGCAAAGACAGCCCACGAGCTTCTACAGTCCTTCATATTTATTGGGTAACAAGAGCAGGGAGGAGGCAATGATTGGGCAGCTGCTTAATTGATCACAGGTTCATATTGTTACTGACAGGCTTCAGTTATGCCTAATCGTAAGAAACATTTGCGCCTGGATAGTGACTGCCTTCAGCAGTCCTTCTGGATGGCATGCATAGTTTGTCAGTTTGCCAACATTCTGCATTTATGAGAAACAGTTTGCTGCTCACTCATATAGCCTCCAGTGGTACACTGAGTTGATCACGACCCTCATTCTTGCAGCCTCCAACAATCCTGACCCTGTGTAGGTCTAGGCTAATGTTTGTGTTTGTGTCTTCATTTTTAACACAAATGTTTTAAAAGTAAAAAATGAAAAAAAAAATGAAATAAAGATGGTTTTAGATTGAGAATATACAGAAAGGAAGGATTGTTAGACAGTTATACAATGCACTGATGTTTTAAGGTAAGTGTTATTACAAGAGTCAAAACATTAAAACAAACCAGTGCTGCGAGTGCCCAGCAAACTGACGAAGGGAAGAGGAGGATGACTCAGGGAATAGGAGCTGGAGAGCCCTTCTGTGCCACAGCTTTAAATCTACTGCATGAACAAACCAGCAATTCTAAGAGGACCCACAGACCCTCTGAAGGAAGCAGACTGCTCCTGTAGTGCCCAGGAGACATCCCAAATACTAGGAGTGCCCCAATGGCAAACGAGGGAAAGGGAGACCCTCCTCTCTGGAACACACACCCCTACTAAAGCAGCTGAAGCTGGGAGGCAGAAACACTTGGGCAAGTTTTCAAGCCCATCTTGCCCTCCACCTGCAAACAGACTCAGGGCTGTTTGGAATGGGAGTGAGACCAGCCCTTCAGTTTGCATGGGACCTGGGTGAAGCCTGTGACTGCTGGCTTTCCCCTGCTTCCCTGACAACCTGCATGACTCAGCAGAGACAGCCATAATCCTCCTAGGTACACAATTCCAGTGACATGGGAATCCCACCCCCATCTCCCACAGCAGCCATAGCAAGACCCACCCAAGCAGAGTCTGAGCTTAGACACACCTAGACCCACCCGCACCTGATGGTTCCTCCCTAACCACCCTAGTAGGGGAAGACAAAGGTATACAAACTTGGGAGTTCAGCACCCCACCTGTTGGGGCAGCCAGACCCAACACCAGGCTGTGGGGGCTACAAAGTCTGGTGGAGTCAAAGGAATGAGACAAGACAAGTTAAGAGTGCATAAAGTGGGGGCCAACACTAGTATGGCAGCTGCAAAGGCCCCGAGCTCTGGAAGTACACTATTTATTGGTGATCAAACAAAGAAGCAGGTAGTGAAGATGTAGGGGTTGAAAGGTAGCCGCACATCAAGCATATGATCTATAGCTGTGACAGTTTAGCATTCCCACTGAAGCATAAGGAACATGTTCTGCTACTTGTGATAATGGGGAACATGTTCTTCTAGTTTAAGATACAACTGATCCATGAGCCTGGGAGTGCTAAAAGCAAGAAGCCAGTAAGCCTAGACACATTCCAGAGGCCACGAGGGCTTTTATGCCCTGAGCTCTGGATTCCAAGCCACAAGGGATTTTATGCCCTGGGCTTAGATTATGGTATGGCAGGGCAGCCTTATACCCTTTAGCACAGAGCCTGATGTTTCAAAGGCCACGAGCGGTTTTAGACCTGGACCCAGGACATGTTCCAAGACTCTTTTACATTATGTCAGACATGCAAGTCCTGCCTCAGCTTTTCCCAACATTGCCCACCACCAGTCCCTTGCCACACTACTACAGCTGATGCTTTCTGGAAAGTGCCACCTTCTGGCAGGAGGCCAACCAGCACAAAATAGAGCATTAAACCACCAACACTAAGGACCCTCATGGAGTCCATTGCACTCTCCACCACCTCCATTGGAAGAGGCACTGGCATCCATGGCTGAGAGGCCCATAGACAGTTCACATCACAGGACTCTGTGCAGACAACACGCAGTACCAGGCTGGAGCTGGGTAGACTCACTGGGTGGCTAGACCCAGAAGAGAGACAACAATCACTGCAGTTTGGCTCACAGGAAGCCACATCCACAGGAAAAGGGGGAGAGTACTATATCAAGAGAACACCTATGGGACAAAAAAATCTGAACAACAGCCTTCAATGCTAGCTAGACCTTCCCTCTGACAGAGCCTACCCAAATGAGAAGAAACCAGAAAACAAACCCTGGTAATATGACAAAACAAGGCTCATGAACACCCCACAACAATCACACTAGTTCACCAGCAATGGATCCAAACCAAGAAGAAATCCCTGATTTACCTGAAAAGGAATTCAAGAGGTTAGTTATTAAGCTAATCAGGGAGAGACTAGAGAAAAGTGAAGCCCAATCCAAAGAAATACAGAAAATGATACAAGAAGTGAAGGGAGAAATATTCAAGGAAATAGATAGCTTAAAGAAAAAGCAATTGGTGGCTTATGTCTGTAATCCCAGCATTTTGGGAGGTTGAGGAGGGCAGATCACCTGAGGTCAGGAGCTCAAAACCAGCCTGGCCAACATGGTGAAATCCCATTGCTACTAAAAATATAAAAATTAGCCAGGTGTGGTGGTGCACACCTGTAGTCCCAGCTACTCAGGAGGCTGAGGCAGGAGAATTGCTTGAACCTGGGAAGTGGAGGTTGCAATGAGGTGAGATCGCACCATTGCATCCTAGCCTGGGCAACAAAGGGAAACTCCATAAAAAAAAAAAAAAAAAACAGAAAGAAGAAAAATAATAAAAAATTCAGGAAACTTTGGTCACACACTTTTAGAAATGCGAAATGCTCTGGAAAGGCTCAGCAATAGAATTAAACAAATAGAAGAAAGAAATTCAGAACTCAAAGACAAGGCCTTTGACTTAACCCAATCCAACAAAGACAAAGAAAAAAGAATAAGAAAATATGAACAAATCCTCCAAGAAGTCTGAGATTATGTTAAATGGCCAAATCTAAGGGTAGTTGGTGTTCCTGAGGAAGAAGACAATTCTAAAAGCTTGGAAAATGTATTTGGGGGAATAATTGAGGAAAACTTCCCCTACCTCGCTAGAGACCTAGACATGCAAGTACAAGAAACACAAAGAACAGCTGGGAAATTCTTCACAAAAAGATCTTCGCCTAGGCACATTGTCACCAAGTTATCCAAAGTTAAGACGAAGGAAAGAATCTTAAGAGCTGTGAGACAGAAGCACCAGGTAGCCTATAAAGGAAAACCTATCAGATTAATGCAGATTTATCGGCAGAAACCGTACAAGCTAGAAGGGGTTGGGGCCCTATCTTCAGCCTCCTCAAGCAAAACAATTATTAGCCAAGAATTTTGTATCCAGTGAAACTAAGCATCATATATAAAGGAAAGACACAGTCATTTTCAGACAAACAAATGCTGAGATAATTTGCCATTACCAAGGCACCCCTACAAAAACTGTTAAAAGGAGCTCTAAATCTTGAAACAAATCCTGGAAATACATCAGAACAGAACTTCTTTAAAGCATAAATCACACAGGACCTATACAACATATATACAAGTTAAAAAGCAAAAACAAACAAAAAAGTACACAGGCAACAAAGACCATGATGAATGCAACGATACCTCACGTCTCAATACTAACATTGAATGTAAATGGCCTAGATGCTTCACTGAAAAGATTCAGAACCACAGAATGGATAAGAACTCACCAACCATCTGCTGCCTTCAGGAGACTCACCTAACACATAAGGACTCACATAAACTTAAAGTAAAGGGGTGGAAAAAGTCATTTCATGCAAATGGACACCAAAAGTGAGCAGAGGTAGCTATTCTTACGTCAGACAAAACAAACTTTAAAGCAACAGTGGTTAAAAGAGACAAAGAAGGAGGTTATCTAATGGTAAAAGGCCTTGTCCAACAGGAAAATATCACAATCGTAAACATATATACACCTGACACTGGAGCTCCCAAATTTGTAAAACAATTACCAATAGACCTAAGAAATGAGGTAGATGGCAACACAGTAATAGTGGGGGACTTCAATACTCCACTGACAGCATTAGACAAGTCATCAAGACAGAAAGTCAACAAAGAAACAATGGATTTAAACTGTACCTTGGAACAAATGGACATAACAGATACATACAGAACATTTCATCCGACGACCACAGAATACACATTCTATTCAACAGCACATGGAACTTTCTCCAAGATATACCATATGATAAACCATAAAATGATCCTCAATAAATTTAAGAGAACTAAAATTGTATCAAGCACTTTCTCAGACCACAGTGGAATAAAACTGGAAGTCAACTCAAAAAGGAACCTTCAAAACCATGCAAATACATGGAAATTAAATAACCTGCTCTGGAAGGAGCATTGGGTCAAAAACAAAATTAGGATGGAAATTTAAACATTCTTCAAAGTGAACGACAATAATGACACAACCTATCAAAACTTCTGGGATATAGCTAAGGCAGTGCTAAGAGGAAAGGTCATAGCCCTAAACGCCTACATCAAAAAGTCTGAAAGAGCACAAACAGACTATCTAAGGTCACACGTCAAGAAACTAGAGAAACTATCTAAGGTCACACGTCAAGAAACTAGAGAAACTAGAGAAACTAGAAACCAAACCCAAACCCAGCAGAATAAAGGAAATAACCAAGATCACAGCAGAACTATATGAAATTGAAACAAAAAAATACAAAAGGTAAATGAAACAAAAAGCTGGTTCTTTGAAAAGATAAATAAAATTGATAGACTATTCGCAAGATTAACCAAGAAAAGAGAAAGTCCAAATAACCTCACTAAGAAACAAAACAGGAGATATTACAACTGACACCGCTGAAATACAAAGGAACATTCAAGGCTACTGTGAACACCTTTACACACGTAAACTCAAAAACCTAGAAGAGATGCATACATTCTCAGGAAAATACAACCCTCCTAGCTTAAATCAGGAAGAATTAGATGCCCTGAACAGACCAATAACAGGCAGCGAGACTGAAACGACAATTTAAAAATTACCAACAAAAAAAGTCCAGAACTGGATGGATTCACAGCAGAATTCTACCAGGCTTTGAAAGAAGAATTGGTACCAATCCTTTTAACACTATTCCACAACATAGAGAAAGAAGGAACCCCCCAATTCCTTTTATGAAGACAGCATTACCCTAATACCAAAACCAGGAGAGGATACAACAGAAAAAGAAAATTACAGACTGATATGCTTGATGAACATAGATTCTAAAATCCGTAACAAAGTACTAGCTAACCAAATCCAACAACATATCAAAAAGATAATTCACCACAATCAAGTGAGTTTCATACCAGGGATGCAGGGATGGTTTAACATATGCAAGTCAATAAATGTGATACAGCACATAAACAGAATTCAAAACAAAAATTACATGATCATCTCAATAGATGCAGAAAAAGCATCTGACAAAATCCAGCATCCTTTATGATTAAAACCCTCAACAAAATCAGCATACAAGGGACATATCTTAATGTAATAAAAGCCATCTATGAGAAACCCACAGCCAACATAATACTGAATGGCTAGGACTTCTCCAATGTTGAAAAGAAGCAAAGTACCCTTATCTTGTTCCTGAGCTTAGCGGGAAACTTTTCAGCTTTTCATTGTTGAGTATGATGTTAACTGTAGCCTTGTCATATATGGCTTTTATTATGTTAAGTTACTGTCTTTCTATGCCTAATTTGTTGAGGAGTTTTATCATGAAAGGGTGTTGAATTTTGTCCAGTTATTTTTCTGCATCTATTGAAATTATCACATGATTTTTATTCTTCATTCTGTTAATGTGGTGTATCACATTTATTGATTTGTGTGTGTTGAACCATCCTTGTACCCTAGGGATAAATCCTGGTTAATTATGGTGTATGATCTTTTTAATGTGCTGTTGAATTTGGTTTGCTAGTATTTTGTTAAGGATTTTTGCATCTATTTTCATCAGAGTTATTGGTTGTAATTTTCTCATGTGTCATCATCTGGCTTTGGTAAGAGGGTAATGCTGGCTTCATAAAATGAGTTTGGAAGTGTTCCTTCCTCTTCATTCTTTTTTGGAAGAGTTTGAGAAGGATTGGCATTAGGTTCTTTAAATGTTTGGTAAAATTCACCTGTGGAGACATCTATCCCGGGTTTTTCTTTGTTAGGAAGTTACTTTTAATATACTTTTTTTTTTTTTTTTTTTTTTGGAGACAGAAGTTCACGCTTGTCTCCCAGGCTGGAGTGCAATGGCGCGGTCACTGCCCACTGCAAACTCTGTCTCCCTGGTTCAACTGATTCTCATGCTTCAGCCTCCCAAGTAGCTGGGATTACAGGACCCTGCCACCATGCCTGGTAAATTTTTGTATTTTTAGTAGAGACGGGGTTTCAAATGTTGTCCAGGCTGGTCTCGGACTCCTGACCTCAGATGATCCGCCCCCCTCGGCCTCCCAGAATGCTGGGATTACAGATGTGAGCCACCACACCCAGCCTTTATTATATACTTACTTGCTGCTGGTCTGTTAAGATTTTCTGTTTCATCATGATTCAGTCTTGGTTGGTTGTATGTGTCTAGGAATGTATCTATTACTACTAGGTTATTCAATTCGTTGGCATATAACTGTTCATAGTAGATTCTTATGATCCTTATATTTCTTTAATATCAGTTGTAATGTCTTCTCTTTATAATTTTATTTATTGAATCCTCTCTTTTTTTCTGGGTTCATCTAGCTAAAGATTTGTCACTTTTTTAAAGTTCTTGGTTGGTTGATCTCTTCCATTGTCTTTCTAGTCTCTGTTTCATTTATTGCTGCTGGAATCTTTATTTCCTTCTCTGAAGCACAGAGAATGTAAATAACTTGCCCAAGGGCACACAGTTTGTAAGCACTTGCTAGGTTGCTATGGTCTGAATGTTTGTGTCGTCTGAAAATTCATACATTGAAACCTGATCACCAATGAGACAGAATTAGGAGACAGGGCCTTTGGGGATGATTACCTTATGAAGGCATAGTCCTCATTCATGGGATTAGTGTCCCTATGAAAGACCCCTGAGAGCTGTCTTTTCTCTTTTACCATGTGAGAACACAGCACAAAGATGGCCATTCATAAATTATAAAGCAGTCCCTCACCAGACACCAAATCTGCCAGCACCTTGGTCTTGGACATACTGGCCTTCCAGAACTGTGAGAGATTAAAATTATGTTGTTTATAAGCTATTCAGCCTACGGCATTTTCCATATCAGGCTGAAAAGGCTAAGAGGTAGAGCCAGAATGATGATTTTTTTTCCTGTCTAGCTGGTGAGTAGATTGGCCCCATAGGAGTGTTGGGCCCTGTTCCCTCTAATTCTCTTGGATGTTTTTTTCCCCCAGCCTTAGGTGGTTTCCTTAAATGCATCTGCTGATTGATCCTCAAGGAGACCGTCTACAGATCTCTGGGATTCTGTCTCTGTGCAACTCTCTCCTCTGTGGTGCTCTGTCCGATGAGCCCTAGCTGCCTTGGCCTTTCCATACTCTCAGCTCTGTCTCCTCATTTCAGGAATTCCATCATGCTCTACCTTAGTTCTCTGTCCCTGCATTACAGCCTAGGAACTCTCAGGGCAGTAAAACTGGCCATTTGAGGGCTCATTTGTTTCCCATTTCTTAAGCAATGTTATTCTTCATTGCCTGATATCTAGTATCTTAAAAGCTATTTTAAAATGTATTTTGGTTGTGTTAGTTGTTGCTGTTGTTTCAGGCAGGAGGGTAAATCTCGATCCTTTATTCCATCTTGTCCAACAGCAGAAGTCGGAGCTCACACTCTAAGCACTTATCTGTACTACCTTCTACAGTGTGTAAAAAAGTGCATATGTCTTTCAAGAAATACGTGGCCATCCTTATTACATTACGTGGAACCGTGTTCCTGTGTTACGGAGTTGCAAGCAGAGGCTGAAGGAGAAGTTTTCATAAAGACCTCTGTGGATTACAGAGGTAGAAGCAATTGGCTTCAGGGCCAGGCGGTGACAAAATGAAACACACAGTGAGGAAGAGGCAGTCTCCTCATTTCTTCACAGAAGACAGTCTGGCTGCAATGCAGTGAAGAATGAAAGGCATGCTGTGCCATTTTAAAAGTTTTTGGCGTATTTTTATCAAAGATATAGATGTATATCATTTAAAAATACAAATAATATGCTTATTAAGAGAGCAAAGAAAAGCAGTGCCAATCTCCTGATGTTGCTCTGCAGAGTAACTACGCTTTACAATTCTAGCTGCATATTCTGCCATTTACTTCTATTAAAAGCAGCAAACAAAAAATGATTATGCTTGCTGTGGTGTTTGCATATCTTTGCACTTTTTAACTTTAGATTCCTGGGATTAGGAGTCTGGGCCAGGAATAATGCTCTTACAGAAAGCTGGTGATGTGGTTCTCTTAGCAACAGCAGAACACAGCATCGTTCACTAGCACAAATCGGGGCACACCCATACGTCTCCGGAATTATCCAAGGGAGATTTTGCGTGGGACTGAGGGGAAAAGGAACAATTAATCTGTGACATCTGAGCTATTAATATTGATGTGTTGTCACTCATAACCACAGACTGGTGGGACCCAGGGAAATTTGGGTTATAAATGCAATTTATGTGCTAAAATAGGACAGGAGCACAGAGAGGATATTGACTGTCAAAGGAAGTCAATAAAGCTTCAGGGCTCAAGATAAAATTGGAGGGAGAAAGGGAGTTCACAGGGTCCAGGGATAGAACTAAAATGTGAAGAGAATTGCCTGCGCAATGGCTGACAGAAATGAAACAGCAGCATGTTCTGCAATGTGAGACTGATACTAGAACACTCAAGCGAAGAACCGTTTTCTAAATGAGGCTCACAAATGATTGATTTGTATTTGTTGGAATCCTTTGAGACCCAGGATGAGTTTCTCCATGGGGAAATTTAATTTGCTTCAGCCAGCCCTCTGAGGACACTTCGAATCCGAGATCCCTGTAATTGAAATTCTCATTCCAAGGTTTCTAAGATGGCAAGAATTTGGCCATCTTAGAATTTATAAGGGCTGGCTTTCAGTTTAAATTCTTGTCAGTGATTTCCTCCCTGTGCTTAACACCAATATTTGAGTTTGTTTATTTATTTACTTTTGTAGCCCCTGGGACCAGGGGCATTCTTTATATATTCTGCATATATAATTTGTCAGTTGTATGTATTGCATATATATTCTCCCCAATTGTAGCTTGAATTTTGTCTCAATGACATCTTTTGGTGTACGTCTTTTGTTAGACTTATTCTTAGGTATTTCATTTTTATGCTATTTAAAATTATACGATTCTTAATTTTAATGTGGTGAAATTGTCAATCTTTTATATTAATTTGGTGCTCTTTTGATCCTATTTAAGAAATCACTGCATGCCCCAGTCACAAAGACATTCTATATCATCTTCTAAAAAGTTTGTCTTATTTTTGCCTATATCAACAATCTATCAGAAATTGATTTTTATGAACAGTGTGAGGTAAGGATCAAGATTAATCCCTTCATTGCTATCTAATCAACTCAACACCATTTACTGAAAAAAATGTGTATTATTCACAGTGCCATATTTGTCAAAAATTCAAGTGTTCATATATATAAGGTCTGTTTCTGAACTCTAATCTATCGAATTGCTTTCTCTAGCTGTTCTTATACCAACACTACATTGACTTCATTCCGGAAGCTTTATGAAAAGACTTGATATTCAGTCGAATAAGCCCTTTAACATTGCTGCTCTCTTTAAAGATCATCTTGGCTCTTCTGGCCCTTTGCATTTCCATTTTATAATCACATTGTCAATTTTCACAAAAAAACCACACTTCAGGCATTTTGATTGCGATTGTCTTGCGTCTACAGATTGATATATGGAGTGTCTGAAAAGAGGCTAACTAGTGACTTACAGAAGAGGACTTTTTTATCACCTAATTTCTGAAGCTGTCTCAACAGTGAATAATGTGTCAATTCAGATGAGAGTCAAACATCCTCACACAGTGTATACATTCTGAGAATTGTATCCTTAGACCTCACTGTTACTGGTTCTCTAACCTTATTCCTTCCAAATCCTTGATAATATGGCCAAAGCATTAGCCCTTGCCCATGAATCTAAGTTGATCTATATATACCTGGCCACCCCACCACCCCTCTTTCTGGGCAAATCAACAGCTAAATGTACTGTTTATACTGGCCCCTTTTGTCCGTGTCATTCAGGGGGTCATTCTGAGTAAAGCTATAATGCCATAGCCACTCAATTCTGGCTGATGGCAGCTTATTGTACAGAAGAATCTTCACAGCATAAATTTGTATAATATTTGTACAGAATAATAATTGTACAGAACAATGTGTAAACTAATCCCAATATTTTCTTCCCCCATCAATTGTGATAGGGATGAGATGAAAGAGAGGTGACAGTTCATCAGGAGTAGTTGCCACTTCCAGCTGCTCAAATTAAACACTGGAAGCACATTCTCTGGAATGTTTACCCTTATCAATAAATTCCTATCTGGTTTAGTGCTCTTATAATTCATTCCCAGATTTCTGCTTATGTCAATTGGCAAAATATTGTAATCCTTTTAGTATACAAGGTATCTCTTTCTTAGGTTAATACATCCCCTTAGAGAAGGAGTTTGTAATCAAGCAGCTTAGCAACTTAGCCTTAAACCATGTTCTAAAACTTTTATTTCTTTCCCTTTCTTCCTCCCCACTCCCCCTTCCTCCTTAGGTTTCAAGATACAGCTCTGAGATAAACTTGACAACCTCCCAATGTTTTCTTTCCTTCACTCCCTTCCCTTTCCCACTGTATGTTTCCATGCCCTATGCACATTTATTTACCCAGATGCCTGTTAAGCACATCTCATACTCACTTCCCTGGTCATGTATTTCCTTAAAAGCTTCAGAGGTCAGATCCTGATAGGGACCAGACACCTACAGAATTCTCTCTCCAACAAAAGATTACTTCAAGTCCAGAACCCACTCCCAGCTTGAGACTGACTACAAGAGTGACTGCAATTAATTTATAACCTGGTAGGACCCACAATGGTGCCAGCCCCTTCACCAGATGGAACAATAATTCAAGATGAGCCATTGGAGCAGATCACACAGCCTAGCACCTCCTCCTAGGCACAGCCCCTCCCAACCTCTTCTGCATTTCTAACCCTCTCTTTAAAACCCCCGTATTCCCTCCACAAATTGAAGAGTGGAATTTTTTTCACCTGATCAAATAATAAAGTGACACAAATAATAAAGTCTCGCTCTCTTTTTATCACACCTCATTATGATTTTGGCTTCTCTCTACAAGCGGTGTACAGCCAGACCCTTTTGCCGGTTACCAGACTATGGCTCATGAGCAAACCCATTTTTATAAATAAAATTTTCTCAGAATACAGCCACGCCCATTTGTGCACATATCGCTTATACCAGCTTTTGCAATACAGCAGTGTTGAGTAGTTATAACAGAGACTATATGGATTGGAAGCATAAAATATTTACAGAGTGTTCCTTTAGGAAAAAATGTGCCAACTTTTGCCTTAGTTGTAGGTCAAGAAGCTATGAGAGATGTTCAGGGTGTGTTTGAGAGCATCCAAAGATGCTCCAAGAGAGAACATTACAAGGTCTGCAACATGGGAGCTAATCTCAGATGGGAAGGATAAGCTACTTCTGCCAGAAAGGAGGACTTTGGAAGTTCAAGCCTCTAAGTTTCGTTGGAATCCACACAAATGCCATCATCTCAAACTTCAGATGGTTCTCTTCTTCAATGTATGCCCTAATTTTTACATAAGAGACTTGACAAGGATGTGAACACTGTTTATGCTCTAATTATGTAATCCTCAGCATCTAATTTTAAATCTGTTTGTTTTGGACATGTCAACCCCTCAGAGTACAAGAGATAACAGACTTCCCCATGGAACGCTGAAGGAAACCAGAAGTTCTCTAGTTCTCTAAAGGTACTTTGAACCAAGATTTTAAACCCCTGAGCTTATCATGTTTCCTCTACGAGATCTCCAGCATAGTTCAAAGCAAGGAGCCCACGCTTACAGTTGGTGTCATCCTCTTTTCCATCTTAAAGTACTTCTGTGTCAACTACAGGTAAGAATTTTTAAGTGATTGTTTTTCACCGAATGCCATGGATTACTAGTATTCTGTTACCTACTAATGTTGAAGTCGTCACTGATTACCTATGTAACCAGGCAATACAACTAATTATAGTTTCCTTTAGGATCTCTTTTCTGAAACCAATACTGACATCAGTCTTTATTAGTTAGGGTACAGACAGGAAATCAGAAACTATTGTAGATATTTGGTCAGAAGAGATTTTATATATGTATTTAGATGTTTTTAAAACTGCTGGAAGACCTAGAGGGAGTGAAAATCAGGGAGGACTGCTGTGAGTTTCTAGAAGATGAAGGACATAGAAATCACAGTAAGCTTCCAAAGATATCAGCTATCTATGGTATGGAAGTAGGCAATTTCAGAAGCTTGTCTGGGAGCTGCTGCAAACTTCCTATCTGTCTTCTGTCCACAAGTCTACTTGCCACTGCTAGTAAATAACGACTTCCACATCTCTTCTATTCCTCAAATATCATACAAGTGATATTTCTTGAATATCATACAAGTGTCTTTCATTGGTAGATTCTAAACTAAACCTCTCCCCTCCTCTGCCCCAGGAGGGGATTCTTTGCAACATAATGCATACACTTCTAAATTTTGGAGGAAAAATAATGTCTCCTCCATAAATAAAGGGAAACCTCAGAGGCCCTGACTTGTTGAAGAATCTACCCAGTAGTGGAGACACTGAAATATTCGGGTGGCCACTTGTCTACCACTATAGATGACTGTTTATCAGTCCAGGGGCCTGGAAACTCCCAGTTCCATTGACCAAGAGGGGCTTAAGCAAGGCAGTTGTAAGACAACACAAAGGAAGGGGCTAGCAACTGGCTATTAGAAAAATAATACTTCTAATTTTAGGGCAGAAAAAGGCAAGACCAATATTCCCCTAAGGGGAGGGCTATAACCCACAACCCTAGGGGGAATGTCAACACCAAATATCCCAGAGCGTCTGAGGAGGAGACAAAATACCAATGCTGAAAACTCAGAGTGCTCAAGTTTCAGCCAATGAGGATCCTCTCACCAAATGCTGGAAACTCTGGTGCACTCAGGGGGCAGGTAACAGTGAAACTAAGACCGAGTAGGGGACCTCTCACAAGCAAGTATCCTACCTTAAACAATTACCCACACAAAATTAACAGAAAGTTAAAAGCAAACGTAAGACTGCACGTATTTTAGAACTGAAACTGAAATGACTGATGTAACAATAGAATGGAGTGAGAAGATAGAGGACGAGGGGAAGAGGTGACAAGGACATGCTTTGGGGCACTGAAACAATGCGAGACTTCTAATTATCACCTAGGCAAAGGCTTTTATTTTATTCCCTAGTTCTCCCAATACCACAGGGGTGGAGACAGAAGGAACAGTCCCATCCACCAGAGCAGAAATGGCACCAACTGATCTCCCACATGGGACCCAGGGGAAGATCCCTCCAAGATCCCTCGGCATGGGTGGGCTCAGCTGCTGAGGTCAAAGGGGCCTGCATGGGGGCTGCTAACTCATCAGTCTGCCATTGGAGCAGCAACTATCAGAAGAGGCAGTGGCACTATGGCCACCCCACCAGTGGGCTCAGCTTCCACAGCGGGAGGCACCTGCATGGGGCTGGTAACTAATTCGTCTGCCAGCTGGAGCAGTGGGGCCCACACAAACCAGTGGCACAATGGTCACTTGCCCATCTAATTGGCTCCCCTGCATGCAAGGAAAAATGATTGCTCTGAAAAGAGCCTTTGGCTATTGTTAGAGGATGGGTGTTACAGCTCTGCTTCACTGCCTCTCAGCTCATCATTCTGCCAACTACTGTTCCACCAACTGCCAGCCTGCTGACTGCCATCCCACCAATTACTGTCCTGCCAATCACTGTCCCACTAATCGCAGGCTGCCACTAGCTGACTGCTGCCTCGCTGACTGCTGTTTGCTGACTGCCACCTTGCAGATTGCTACTTGCCAATCAGACTGTAACTCAATGATCACTGACTGCCACCTTGCAGACTGCTGCTCACTTAAGTATTAAGTATAAATGCACCCAACAGTGGAGCACCCAATATATAAAGCAAATATTATTAGAGCTCAAGAGAGAGATACACTCTAATACAATAATAGCTGCAGACTTCGACACCTCACTTTCACCATTGGACAGATCTTCTAGACAGAAAATCAACAAAAAAATTGAACTTAACCTGTATTACAGGCCAAATAGATCTAATGGATATTTGCAGAGAATTTCATTGATAGTCGAATAATTCACATTCTTTTCCTCAGCACATGGATCATTTTCAAGGATAGACAATATGTTAGGTCAAGAAACAAGTCTTAAAAGATTCAAATAATTGAAATAATATCAAGCATTTTCTCTGACCATGATAGAATACAACTAGAAATCAATAACAAGAGGAATTTTGGAAACTATATAAATACATGGAAATTAAACAGTATGCTCCTGAATGACCAGTGAGTCAATGAGGAAACTAAGAAGAAAATTGAACAATGTCTTGAAACAAATGATAATGGAAACACAACATAGCAAAACCTATGGAATACAGCAAAAGCAGTACTAAGATGGAAGTTTGAACTTCTAAGTGTCCATATCCAAAAAGAAGACAAACATCAGATTAACAATCTAATGATGCACCTTAAAGAACTAGAAGAGCAAGAGCAAACCAAACCCAAAAATGGTAGAAGAAAAGAAATAATAAAGATCAGAGCAGAAATAAATGAAACTGAAATGATTCAAACAATCCAAAAAGAATCAATGAAATAAAAATGTTTTTTTGAAAAGTTAAAATGGACAAATATTTAACCAGACTAAGAAAAAAGAAGATCCAATTAAATAAAGTCAGAGATGAAAAAGAAGACATTATAACTGATACCACAGAAATTCAAACATCATTAGTGGCCAGTATGAGTAACCGTATGGCAATAAATTGGAAAATCTGGAATAAATAGACAAGTTCCTAGACACAAACAACCTACCAAGATTGAACCATGAAGAAATTCAAAACCTGAACAGACCAATAGCAAGTCACAAGATTGAAGCCATAATACAAAGTCTTCTAGTAAAGGGAAGCCCAGGACCCAATGGCTTCACTACTAGATTCTATCAAACATTTAAAGAAGAACTAACACCGGTCCTACTGAAGCTATTCTGAGAAATGGAAGAGGAGGGAGTACTTCCAAACTCATTCTACAAGGCCAGTATTGCGCTGATACCAAAACCAGACACAGACACATTAAAAAAAGAAAAAAAAGAAAGAAAGAAAAATGAGAGAAAAAGAAAAGAAAACTCCAGGCCAATATCCTGAATGAATATTTATGCAAAAATTCTCAACAAAAGATGAACAACCTGAATTCAACAATACATTAAAAGGATCATTTATTATGACCACGTGGGATTTATCCCTGGGATACAAGGATGGTTTAACATACACAAAACAATCAATGTTATACATCATATCAACAGAATAAAGGACAAAAACCATATAATCATTTCAATTGATGCTGTAAAAGCATCCAATAAAATTCAACATCCCTTTGTGATAAAAACCCTTAAAAAACTGGGTGTAGAAGGAATGTACCTCAGCATAATAAAAGTTATATATGACAGACCCATAGTTAGTATCATACTGAATGGGGAAAACCAAAAGCCTTTCCTCTTAGATCTGGAACATAACAAGGATGACCACTTTCTCCACTGTAATTCATCACAGTACTGGAAATCCGACCTAGAGCAATTAGACAAGAGAAAGAAATAAAGGGAATCCAAATTGGAAAGGAAGAAGTCAAATTATTTGCAGATGACATGATCTTACATTTGGAAAAACCTAAAGATTTCACCAAAAAACTGTTAGAATGAGACACAAATTCAGTAGACTTGCAGGATGCAAAACAACTTTTTTTATGCCAACAGTGAACAAACTGAAAAAGAAATTAAAAAGTAATCCCATTTACAATAGCCACAAATAAAATTAAATATGTAGGAATTAACGTAACCAAAGAAGTGAAAGATCTCTATAATGAATAGTATAAAATACTGATGAAAAAAAATCAAAGAGGACACCAAAAAATGGAAAGATATTTCATGTTCATAGATTGGAAGAATCAATATTATTAAAATGTCCATAGTACTCAAATCAATCTACAGATTCAATGCAATTGTTATCAAAATATCAATGACATTCCTCATAGAAAAAAAGAACCCTAAAATGTATATGGAACCACAAAAGACCCAGAATAGCTAAAGCTATCCTAAGCAAAATGAACAAAACTGGAGGAATCACATTACCTGACTTCAAATTATACTACACAGCTACAGTAACCAATACATCATGGTACTGGCATAAAAATAGACACATAGACCAATGGAACAGAATACACAACCCAGAAACAAATCCACACACCTAGTGAACTCATTTTCGACAAAGGTGCCAAGAACACACACTGGAGAAAAGACCGTCTCTTCAATAAATGATGCTGGGAAAACTGGATATCCATATGCAGAAGAATGAAATTAGACCCCTATCACTCACCATATAAAAATCAAATCAAAATGGATTAAAGGATTACATCTAAGACCTCAAACTCTGAAACTACTATAAGAAAACATTGGTGAAACTCTCCAGGACATTGGTCTGGGCAAATATTTCTTCAGTAATACCCCACAGGCACAGGCAACCAAAAGAAAAATGGACAAATGGGATCATAGCAAGTTAACAAGCTTCTGCACGGTAAAGAAAACAAAGTGAAGAGACAACCCACAGAACGGGAGAACATAATATGTCTATAAGCATTTTGTATCAAGAGTACATAAAAAATTATTACAACTTAACAAAAAAGGAAAAAACAACCCAATTTTTAAAATAGGCAAATTATTTGAACCAAGATTTCTTTGAAGAAGATAAACAAATGGACGATAAGCACATGAAAAAATGCTTAACATAACAAGTCATAATAGAAATGCTAAACGAAAGCTCAGTGAGATACCACTTCATACCCACTAAGTGGGCTATAATCAAAAAGTCAAGTAATAACAAGTGTTGACAAGGATGTGGATAAACTGGAACTCTCAAATATTGCTGATGGGAATGTAAAATGATGTTATTTGCTTTGGAAAATAGTTTGGCAGTTCCTCAAAATGGTAAGCACAGAATTACTATGTTACCCAATAATTCCACTCCTGGAATATATCCAAGAGAACTGAAAATATATCTCCACACATAAATTTGTTTATGGATATTCATAGCAATATTATTTATAATAGCCAAAAAGCAGAAGCAAACCCAAGTCTATCAGTCGATGACCATATAAACACAGATATATTCATCCATATAACAGAATATTATTTGGTCATTAAACAAGAATAAAGTGTTGATCCATACTACAACATGGGTGAATTCTGAAAACATTATGAATCTAGGCACAAAAGGCCACATATTACATGATTCTAATTATGTGAAATGTCCAGAATAGGAAAATCTACAGAAACAGAATATAGATAGTGTTTGCCAGGAGTTGCAGGCAGGGAGGTGGAGAGGGGGATTAGAGATGGTTTGCTAATGGGTATAGGGGGTTCTTTTTGAGGTGAAGAAATGTTCTGAAATTGGATAGTGATGATGGTTATACAACTCTCTGAATAAACTGAAAACTGCTGAAGTGTACACTTTAAAAAGGAGAATTTTGTAAGTTCTTTATACCTCAATGAAAGATATATGAAAAATTTAAACCGTATAGTACATGTGGTACATGTAATAACAGAAATATATCCAAAATACAGAGGTATTACATGAGGTGAATGATAACTCTGTAGGGAGGAAAATCTCAGATAAGATGAGGAAAGGAGGTTACACCTGAGCCAGTTTTTGAATCATAAATTATCAGACACAAGAAGAGAGTGTTTCAGGTATGGAACTGTATGTCCAAAGAAACTTACATAATTTGGAATTATTGAGATATAATATATATGACAAAGAATTACAGGAGATGGGCTAGACAGATGGGTACAGTTAGGGAACCTGGTCTTCATTTTGTCAACAATGAGAAGCTGTTAAAGACTTTTAAGGAAAGGAGAGAAGAAAAAAAATGTGTATTAGAAAGGTAATTTTAGAAGCAACGTGGGGGACAATTTTTAGGATGGCAAAAGTGTAAGTAGACAGACAAATTAAGACACTATTTAAATAATCTAGGTTAAAGGTCATGAGTACCTAAAATGAAGTTTTTACAAGGATGAAACAGAACAATTAAGGTCTGGAGTTATTGTAGGCATTGTTTCTTTATATCTTCTATCTAAAGTCAAGAATAACTCCAGGTTTAGGTGTGTTTGCTTGGACTAACAATAAAATCTACCACTCAACTAAGGGACAACAGCAGGAAGATCAGGTTTGTCAGGTAGAAGCATGAATTCAATTTTGTACATGTTCTGAAGGGCAGTAGCAGATTAAAACACTTACTCGGTAATTGGATTTATAGACCTGGCGCTGAGAAAAGAAGATATCAGAACTAGATATGAAAATATAGGGAGTATAAACATATATGGAGTCACAGAGACTATGACAATGTAGACATTACAAATCCTATTTAAGGCATTAAATTAAAACAACAACAACAACAATAAAACCTCTCTTTTCTGGGTACTGCATTTGGCCCACAGGCAACAGTCGGTGAGTTTCGTTAGAGGTGATAGCTAAAAACAAAAAAGTGGATGGAATATTCCAGAAGAGCACCTAGAGTAAAAACTGAAAGACATTTTTAAATAGAAACTTAGGAGGTATGGAAATTTAAGGGTCGAGCTGAGGAGAAGGAAAAGGAAAAAGGTCCAGTGAAGGAGACTTAGAAGGTGAAATTGGAGGTTGGAAGACCAGGAGAGTATGGTTTTACAGAGAGACAAGGCTGAAGAGTGTTTAAAAAGTGACACTGTAATCAACAATGCCAAGTGTGGGCAGAAGTCAATTAAGATAAGGTCTGAAAAGTCATCATTAGACTTGACTATGGCGATGGAAGCATGATTAATGACTACAGAGGAAGGGGAGTGGAACTGCAGAAGTGAGATTAGAGTGTCATGAGGAATGCCTGAATGGCAAGGAAGAAGAATTAGGGTTAGTGAAGATTACTCATTCGAGGAGAGAGAGAGGAGAGAGAGAGACAGAGAGAGAGACAGACAGACAGACAGACAGAGAGAGAGGCAGAGAGGAAAGGAAGGAGTGATATCAGGAACGAGTATTATGTATGCTTGTGCATACAAGAAAGAAAATTAGGTAAAGAAAAAACTTAAAAGATATTTAGAGCCCCCTGTCTGCCACTTTCAGTAATATGGCAAAATATATCCATGCCCAAATCAAATATGAAAAAAATGCTTTAAAGCATAACAACTAGAGCATAAAGGAGAGGAAATAATCGGAAGTCAGATTTTCTTCCCCAATTTTTTATTGTGGTAAAATACACATAAACAAAAATGTACCATTTTAACCATTTTAAAGTAGAAGTCAGTGGCATTAAGCATATTTACAATACTGTACAACCGTCACCTCTGCATTTTCAGAGCTGTTTCGTCATTCTAAACAGAAACTCTGTACTCATTAAACAATAACTTCCATTCTTCACCTGCTCCTAGCGTCTAGCAACCTCTATTTTACTTTTTGTCTCTATGAATTTGCCACTTTAGATACCTTATATAGGTGGGGTCATACAATACTCTGTCCTTTTGTGTTTGGATTATTTCACTTAGCATAGTAATTTTAAGGTTCATCCATGTTAAGTAGCCATGTATCAGCATTTTGTTCCTTTTTAAGGCTGAATAATATTTCATTATGTATATATACCACATTTTCTTTATGTTTACCTGTTGATGGGCCTTTTGGATTGTTCCTACTTTTTGACTATTGTGAATAATGCTGCTGTGAACATTACTGTTCAAGTATGGGTTTGAGTTCTTGCTTTCAATTCTTTCAGGTATATATTAAGGAGTAGAATTGCTGGATCCTTTTGTAATTCTATATTTAGTTTTTTTGAGGAGCCAACAAACTGCAGAGTCTGCACCAGAGGAAATAATTTTTAAAAGCTATTCCCTCAAAAGAAAAGGAACCCTGGAGCTGGCATTTTCCCCTGAGCTGATGATTGCTATTTTAGAGCTTGGGTTTAGTCCATTTATATTTGATGTAATTATTGATATTGTCAGATTGACGTATACCATCTCAGAATTTATTTTTATTTGTCCCGATTTGCAACTTGTGTTTCTGATTCTCCTTTTCTCCCTCCTTTTTAAAAATATTAATAAAGTATTTTAATAAATATAGCAGGGTTTAAGGTAGTCATTGTTTGAACAAAGGAGAGTGGTTTGCTTTCTAATATACTAGTTTACATCCAAAATCTTTTTTTTAAAGTTTATTATCTTATCATGAATGATATGAAACACTAATTTGGCCAATTTTTTCCCATTCGACATATCTTTGTATTATCTTCTCACACTCATACATATTAAAAATGGTATAAATTTTTGATACATTGAGAAAAAGCAATTGACTGTGTAAACTAAAATGTTCACCTTTTCAGAAAAAAGCTTTCATTGAGTTACTCAGACAGTTAGCAATGCAACCTGCAAATACATAAAGCTTCACCAAGAGGCTAAAAGCTCATGTAAATGGCAAAAGCAGGTTTAGAAGGTAGCAAGGAAGGGGATCAGTGAGATGCTAGTTTTAATACATCACAAACTTGAGCTCAGCTCATCCGGGCTACTGAACTTCTGCGTGTACAGCCACTCCAGGTGCCACAATTCTCCCAACACGATGCTACGTGATGATGAGTTAAATGAGTTAAACAGCCTGCTGAGGCCCTTGGGCATATGGAGGAGTCAGTCCACCTGCAGCCCTCAAACCACTGTAGCCACTTTGCCCCAACCCCTGCTCATCACTCATTGATATGCTCATCACCCTGCAGCCAGAGTTGGCATTTCACCTTCTTTTAAATGAATTGAGTTGTGTGGAGTTTTTAAAAATAATTTTATTTTGCTTTCTCTAGCTATACTGGTAAAATCAGTTTTTATTGTTGTTCTAAAGATTACAATCTACATCTTCAACTTACCATAGTCTGTCTTAAAATGGCTTTATACTACTTTGTGAACAATATGAGAATCTTACAACAGTATGGTTCTGTTTACCCCCTACCCCCACATATTCTGTGTTTTTGTTGTGTATTTTACTTCCACAGATGTTACAAAACCCACAATAATATAACTTACATTATATAAACATATTATTTCTGCTATAAGTAGTTTACAAACTCTTGAAGAAATTTAGATATGTGTGTATGTTTTTATCTCTTAAACATAATGAAACTTTTTTTTTTTTGTATTTATTCTTTGTGTCCTTCCTTCAGTTCTGAGCTTCTATCTGGTATTATTTCTCTTCAGCCTGAACAACTCTTTTAACATTTCTTATAGTGCAGATCTTTTGGAGATAAAATAGCTCCACTTTCATTCATCTGAAAATGTCTTGATTTTGTCTTTGCTTTTGAAGGATGTATTTTACTGTATATAGAATTCTAGGTTGACATTCTTTCTTAAAGCATTTAAAAGTGATCTTTCCATTGTCTTCTGGCTTATATTACTTCTGATGAGAAGTCAGCAATAATTCTTATTGTTTTTTCTCTGTATGTAATATTTAATGGTTCCTGTTAAGATTTTCTCTTTATGTTGGTTTTCAGCAGGTTGAATCTGATGTTCTTAAGTGTGTTATGTAGGGGTTGTGCAGTTAACTTGCTTGAAGTTTGCTGACAGTTTTTTAAAACTATTTTGGAAAATCTAAATTATCTCTCCAATAATTTCTTTTGCCCCATTTTCTCTTCTTTCCTCTGCTACTCTAATTACATATATGAGTCCCATAGATCTCAGCTATTTTGTTGTATTTTCTGCTTTCTACTTTTGTATTTCAGTTTTTATGATTTTTATCATCTTCAAGTTTACAGAAATTTTCCTCCTCTGTGTCTAGGCTGCTACTGATACCATTGAATGAATTTATTTATGATAGATATTTTTTATTTTTAGCACTTCTATTTGGTCCATGTTTATAGTTGTCATATCTGCTGATATTCCTCATATGTTCATGAATGTTTTCTAGCTTTTCCATCTTAATACATTTTCATGGTTATTTTTAATCCTTGCCTGATAATTACAACATCTGATCTACCTCAAGGTCTGCTTCTTTCCTGTCATAATCTTGGGTTCAATTTTCTTGCATTTTTGTGTCTCATCTTTGTTATTGTTGTTGTTGTTTGTTTGTTTTGCTTTGAAACAAGGTCTTACCTTTCAGCCAGGCTGGAGTGCAAGTGGCATGATCATGACTCATGGCAGCCTCAACCTCTCAAGTTTAAGTGATCCTCCTACTTGAGGATCAAGTGAGTCACCTGAGTGTCTGGGAACACAAGCTTGCACCACCATGCCAAATTAACTTTTTTTTTTATAGAGGCAGTGTCTCATTATGTTGTCCAGGCTGTTCTCAAACTCCTGGGCTCAAGTGATTCACCTCAGGCTTCTCAGTTTTGATTGTATATTGTGCCCAGACCTTTCCCAAATTAACATTGGCCCAGTGAGGCTGGGAGCAGTGCAGAAAAAGGAGAAAAATCTCTCTAAGGCACTCCGAGCTTTCGTTAAATGCAAGGCAGCAATTGCCAAAGGTTGGAGGCACAGAAGTAGAACTAAGAGAAGTCCCTTCAAGGCTCTGTAAGCCATTTCCCAGAGCAAAGCAGTGATTCTCCAAAGACTGGAGGCAGGCTAGTAGGGCATAGAGAGATGGTATACAGACATACCTCGTTTTATTGTGCTTTGTAGTACATAAAGGAACAAAAGAGACTGAAGTAAATGATATTTTCCCCAGAAAATTACTCAGCCCTTCTTCTGTCAGAATTCTAAGAATCTCTAGCTCTGCAAAAGCACCAAGTAAGTACAAGTAAGACATCAGAAATTTCCTTGCTAAGTTATAGCACAATTTTTCTGAACCATGAGAGATTTCTCTCTGCTTCACAGTCTGGATTCCAGTTTTTTATTCACTGAGAATTTCTCTTTGTTCTTCAGTTCCATCTCATTCCTTATATGGCTGATACGGTTTGGCTGTTGCTCCACCCAAAGCTCATCTTGAATTGTAATTCCTGTAATCCCCACATGTCGTGGGAGGGACCCAGTACGAGGTAACTGAATCATGGGGTTGGTTACCTCCATGCTGTTTTTGTGATAGTGAGTGAGTTCTCACGAGATCTGATGGTTTCATAAGGGGCCTTTTCCCCTTTTGCTCAGTACTTCTCTCTCCTGCTGCCATGTGAAGAAGGATGTGCTTGCTTCCCCTTCTGCTATGATTGTAAGTTTCCTGAAGCCTCCCCAGCCATGCAGAACTGTGAGTCAATTAAACCTGTTTCTTTTATAAATTACCCAGTCTTGGGGATGTCCTTATACCAAAGACTAAGAGAACAGACTAAGAGAACGGCCATATTGCAGGTTTGGTTACAGACCACCACAAAATAACAAGCAAAGTGAGTGATACCAATTTTTTGGTTTCCCAGTACACATAAAAGATATATTTATACTATCCTGTAGTCTATTAAGCATGCAATAGCATTATGTTAAAAATACAATGTACATGTCTTAATTAAAAAAATGCTGTTGCTAAAAAAATGCTAATGATCATCTGAGCCTTCAGAAAGTTGTAAGCTTGCTGATGGAGAGCCTTGCCTTGATGTTAAGGGCCTTGCTCTGGATAAGGCTTTGACTTAAAGGAATGATGTAGCTGGTTTAATCTTCTATTCAGACCATTAAACCTTTCTCCATGTCAGCAATAAGGCTGATCTTTCTTATCATTTGTGTGTTAACTGGGCTAGCACTTTTAATTTCCTTCAAGAACTATTTATTTGCATTTACAAGTTGGCAAACTGTTTGGCACTAGAGGCTTCCCTTTCAGCTATCTTGGCT
>NW_012120709.1:27725464-27781615 GCF_000951035.1 Colobus angolensis palliatus | reverse complement strand
AAGAACTATTTATTTGCATTTACAAGTTGGCAAACTGTTTGGCACTAGAGGCTTCCCTTTCAGCTATCTTGGCTTTCCACATGCCTTCCTCACTACGCTTAATCATTCTATCCAAATATCTTAATTTGGGAAAGGGCTGAATATTTTCTAAGCTCTTCTGCTCTCCTCTCAGCCTTCCATGTAGTATCTATGTGCCCTTGATGAAGGCCTGTGTGCAACACTGGAACATGATAGTACCTGGCAGATAGGGGCCTGCTCCTTCTGTGGTTAGGGCTCCTTGGGATTCTAATTCATCACGCTAGTTCACATGCAGTCATTAAAAAGCCAGTAAATATGGCCAGTTTCTCCTTACCATCTATTATGATGTATTCCTTTCTCTTTTAGTTGTTCTGCTAGGATGGAAACAACCGTAGATCTCTACTCTGAAAAGAAGGGCTCTTGAGATTTTTAGGTTTAGATTTTAGTTTAGTTAGGTTTCTCTCCTCAGGTCTTTTGTGGGTTTTAAAAACTATGATACTCTGATTTTGTAGCTTCCTGGTTTATCGCTGTTGACAGGGTAGAAGCAACAGTCTCTTGTGACTCAAAATTGGAAAACCTGGAACGTGAGTTTTGATAACCTGTAATGGATAAGAGACAAAGTTTGGATCCCAAGAAGGATGGGGAGTTGAATCTAAGATTCTCGCCTAAGCCAGAACTTGAAAGGTTTGATGTGGAATCTAACCACTCCACGGCAAACTTGTCTGTTTGGGCTTGGCTCTAGAATAAATAGGGGGGAAATCTCCTCTGAATTTTAAACCACAAACCCACATTCATGTTGGTTTGGTGACATAATCCATGCTAACTGCAGGATCTGTATACCACCATGCCAGTATTTCATTTCAAAACAGCCTCAGGTATTACCCCAATTCCTAGCAGAAGCAAAGCAAATCCTCCCTGCGAAATTCGCTTAAAACATTGATTTCAGCTCTTTCTGTACTTAGAATAGCTATGACTCATCATCCTGAAGTATGCAGCAGCTCCAAAGCACTGGACGCTGGAAAACTGACCAATGTGTTTGCCCTTTGGACATCCACTGGTCCCATCAAGCTGCTCCCTCTCACCACTTCCCCAAGAAACGAGCACAAGTGTGCTTCTTACAGAAGAGGAAGTAAAAAAGACGTGCATGCAGTGGGTTATTGAAGCGGATGGCAGGCTCCACAGTGATGGGAGCTACCTTGCCAGTTTTATGCCTGCCATCAGCATTGACAAGGCCGGTGAGAATTTCCAACTGATTTGTGATCCAGAGGTCACTTTGATGTTCATCAAATTATGCCTGCGGAGGCCAAGTGCAAGTTCTGAGAAATAAGAAAGATCTCTGTGGGCATCACCCAGATTGACATTTTCCAGATTGATTTGGAGCTTGGTCAAATTAATTAGCCATTTCACCAAGTTCTGATAACCCATGTATGTCGACTGAAAGTGCTAACCTGGAACAGATTGACGTAATCACCAGCGGAAAGAGAGCGCCAGAGAAAGAGAGGCAACCGGACTCTTTTAATGTGGTTCATGTGAAAGATGTCAATGGCAATAGCCTTGCCATCCAACTTTCCAACATATTCATTGTTGGAGAAGACAATGGACCGTGGATCCCTTGCCCCAAAGAAAAGATGCCTGCTTCCTCATTGCTGGAGACAGTGACAGTGTAGTAGCCAAATAGGGCAGTGAGTGAAATAAGCTCCAGATGGGAGAAGTGAAGAAATTCTAGTGGCTAATTAAAGATATAAGATCATAGAAATAAAAATGAAAACATTGTTTTCAGAGATTTCTGCTGAAGGAACATGTATTTATAATTTTTTAAAAAAAAATTATTAAAACACATATGGAAACAAGCCCAAATCAATGCAATCCAGCAGAAAAAAAGAGTAAACTGGAGGAGCAGAACCCCAGGATTGACCCTGGAAGTATTAGATACAGATGATAAATCAGGAATGTTTAACCCACTTTAATCTCAGCTGCACGAGTTAACATGAAAATCTTAAAATCATAATATTTAATGGAAACAAGCAAATCCAAAATCAGTAAAATGGAGAAATGAATTTTAGTCTGTTTATAAAACACAATACCATCGAGCAGTTTTTAAAATGCTAATCAATGTAAATGAACTTCAAAAAAAGAATAATGAATGAAGAAAGCAAGTCAGAGAAAAATAAATACAATGTGAGTTATTTTATACAAGTTTCGAGACCTGAACAAATTAAACTTATATTTAGAGATATATCATATTATAAAACGATTTTTTAATAGCCAGTAATTTACAATTTATAATAGTGATTTATCCATGTGGGAAAAAGAAGGAAAATCAGAGAGGAAGCATAGTTGGCTTCAAGGATTTATTTGGTTATATTTTCTTAAGCCATGAGGCAGTTATACAAGTGTTTCATTTTATTAACATTATTTAAATATATAAGTACATTTTACTCATTGTTTTGCAAATGATTTTGCTTATTATTATTTTAAACCCTCAAATCTTTTTTTTAAGGTGAGCGGTTTAAATGTTTGTCAGAACCTCACAATATAAAATTATTTCACTTTTCTCGAAGACAAAATATCAAGTAGGTCCATCTAGTGGTGAAGTAGAGAATCTCACATGCAGAAATACCCTAACTATAGGATTGCCCTAGGATGAAAGGCTTTTATTCAAAAAGAGCCCATTCAAAAACCATTACACAAAGACAAAGGAAAAACAAAAACAAAAACAAAAATTTCATTAACCAAGTAAAGAATTCTTTGTTTTCAGAAGCACAGTAAAATTCTTCACTCTCACTCTAGTTTGTTAAAAGATTAAAAATCAGGCTGGGTGCAGTGACTCGTCTGTGATCCCAGTACTTTGGGAGGCTGAGGTGGGTGGATCACTTGAGGTCAGGAGTTCAAGAACAGTCTGGCAAACATAGTAAAACCTCATCTCCACTAAAATACAAAAATCAACCTGGTGTGGTGGTGTCTGCCTATAGTCCCAGCCACTTGGGAAGCTGAGGCAGGAGAATTGCTGGAACCTGGGAGGCAGAGGTTGCAGTGAACCAAAATCGTTTGACCGCACTTCAGCCTGGGCAACAGAGCAAGACCCTGTTTCGAAAACAAACAAACAAAAAACTCATAACAACCAACCGTAGGCACTTTGTGAGGTCCCAGCCTTCTTCATCCCATCACTTTCACCTCTTGTTGGCGATTTTGTTTCCCTCACTCCAGGTGCTGTGGCGCATTCCTTCAGAGCTCCTGTTCTTTATTGCATTTTCCCTTGCTGGGCAATGAATCACTCCTTCTACAGCAGCCCTCATCTAAAGCCCAAGTGCTGTCCTTACCTCCACTTCAAGTTCATGAGATAAAATCATGCAGTTACTCAAGGTTAGATCACTCTATGAGTATGAACGCAGTGTATTATCAAACAAAGATGAGCAAAGTGCTGAACTGTGTAGCTGTGTTCCTTTTTGTTTTTGTTTTTGTTTTTTTTTGAGACGGAGTCTTGCACTCTCACCCAAGGCTGGAGTGCAGTGGCGCCATCTCAGCTCACTGCAAGCTCTGCCTCCCAGGCTCACGCCATTCTCCTGCCTCAGCCTCCCGAGCAGCTGGGACCACAGGCTTCCGCCACCATGCCTGGCTAATTTTTTTATTTTTAGTAGAGATGGAGTTTCACCGTGTTAGCCAGGATGGTCTCGATCTGCTGACATCGTGATCCGCCCGCCTTGGTCTCCCAAAGTGCTGGGATTACAGGCGTGAGCCACCACGCCTGGCCTCACATTTGTATTTTTTTGAAAGGATGTATGTAGGGGACAGGCATGGTGGCTCACACTTGTAATCCCAGCACCTTGGGAGCCCAAGGCGGGTGGATCACTTGAGGTCAGGAGTGCAAGACCAGCCTGGCCAACATGGTGAAACCCCCATCTCTACTAAAAACAAACAAACAAACAAATTATCTGGGCATGGTGGTGTACACCTGTAATCCCAGCTACTCAGGAGGCTGAGGTGGGAGAATCGCTCCCATCTCAAAAAAATAAAAAAAAAGGATGTATCTGTTTTCATATATACAGAATCTTTAGGGAAGGACGCACAAGAAACTGATCATCTTAGGCCTTTAAGAAGGAAGATTCTGGGGAAATTTGAGTGAGAAAGAGACTTAAAAAATATTGGTACTGGTTGAATTTTGTTACAATGTGCATGTATTACTTCCTTACAGAAATTTTGAAGAGTGAAAGGAATGTATATATTCCATATATATAGATATCATACAGATGTTTAAATTTTCTGCAGCTCAAGAATAAAATTATGTTTGAGTGTTTATGCACTGCAGCTGTCATGTAGGGCATGACAATAATCCCTTAGATTATTAAGGGAATGGTCTTCCTCCAACTCAAAGAATCTTTCTATGTATGTCTTTGGACATATTTAGTGACTTTAATGCTTAGCTACAACTTTAACATTTTATCTAATAACTGACTTTTTTTTCAAGTAGGTTAAAAATCAGTTTATACTTCTTATATTTGAATATTGATGTTTCATGAATTGCCTGAAATCTAACTGCAATTCAAGATGGCACATAACCTTTGCAGAGATCTACCTTAGAGACTAACTGGAAGAAATGCTAAAATTCCTTTCACCTTAGCAAACTTCAAAATAAATGTACAGTCAAGTGTCAGTTTAGTAAAAACATGAGTGTTTTCTGAGAAAATCTTTTGTAGTGGATAGAGTAGTTGATTCCTCAACATTCACCCCCACTTTCCATCATGTTGCAGCAGTGAGCTTTGAGGAACTGACCTGAACTCAGTAGATGGGCCCTGGCCAGCAAGCCAATCAGTGATTGCTTCAAGGAACCAGCCCGACACTGTTTGGGTAGCATTGCAAGCTGACCCCAAAAGACTGAAGATAGACTGGCTGATGGCTTAGGGAGAGGCAATTTCTCTCTGCTGAATGTAAAGAAGAAAGTGAGCAGGCCTTCTTGTAATTGGCAGCTGTCCTATAACCTAGAAACTGTTATGGGATCTTTGGAGTGTCAGTTTTCTTCCTGGAAGCCTCCATAGCCAGTGACAATTTTTGGGGTGTCGATTTTCTTCCTGGAAATCTCTGTGGCCAGTGGCACCTGTGCCCAGAGTTCTTGCCCTGTGTCCAGGAAGAATAAAGAATAAAGTATGCACGCAAGTGAAGGGTGAAGAAGATGAAGAGCTTTATTCAGTGTTAGAACAGAGAAGACGTACCGTGGGCAGCTCCTGTCTGTAAGTCAGGTTGGCTCCAATCAGGCCCTCTCCGCGAGTGCTCAGCTGTCAGCAGAGAGGAAGCCCTGGAAAGAGTGGCTCATCTCTGCAGGGAGATCATTTGGAAGCCTCTGTAGGTCTCTGAAGCTCTCAGCGGAGAGGGTAGCTCCTTTCTGCAGCTGCTCATCCCATCATCTCTCTGTTCTCTGCACTCCACCCTGCTCTGGCTCAGCTGCAGGCTTTTTTGGACCTCATAGGGGAGGAAGCGCTAGCCATTTGTTGTTCCATGAGCAGCAATGGACAGGCCTGGAGGAGGCACCACAGGTCTCCACTCTGATCTGTAGGACTGGACATCCCACCCCCAGCCTTCAGGCCCTCCCTGGCCTGAAAGTGGGGCCTTACTGGGGACCCAACCCCTTCTGCCCAAGAATCTGTCTGCCTCCCACTGCCATTTATGGTCCCGGGACTTGGCCCCAAGCTCGCTCAGAGATTGGAGCAGGCCCAGAGCGGAGAGCGGCCAGGCAGCAGGCGCAGACACCCCGGAGCCTGCGAGACAGGGGTCTTCCCAGGTCCCTGAGGGTGCAGGCTGCGGAGATGCCGTTTACCCAGCAATTATCCAAAAATTTTAAATAACCTGTATCACACAAAGCACATTCTCTGACCACAAGGCAATTATATTAAAAGTCAACAATGTTTAAAAAGCTAAAACTCACACAAAACTTCTTATGTCCTGCACCTGGGAGGGCAGTGGCAGCTGCACCCTGGGAGCTCCCGCCGCCCCCACTTGGAAGGGGTGGAACTCGTGCTTGTCCCCAGCTCCTGCCTGCTCCTTGGAGCGGGAGGCCAGGTCTGCAGTCATAGGTCAGGCAGCTACAGCTGTACCTGGCAGGGTAGATCCTGGCCGCTCCCACACTCCGACCCCCAAGAGCACAGGGAGGCTCCACAGAGCAGGAGGCCTGGGCCTGCAGCCATGATCTAGGAGACTGCAGGGACACCCGGGGAGCTCCCGCCTCAACTCAGAAGGGGCGGGGCTCCCGCCTGCTCCGTGAAATGTACAGCCCCAGCCACACCTCCCTGCTGCAGCAGGCATGGTGGCAGCAGCCGCTGCTATAAGAACTGTGTTTCAAATGATATAGACCAGGTGGTTACAGAGCAAAGAGATGGAAAGAACATAAGTTCTTGACCCAAGTGAGCCTCTGAACCAATCAATCAACATGGAGCCTACCTCTGGACTTGGTGTAAATGCAAGCCGGTCAGTTTTTTATTGTTTAAGTCAAATTGTTTTGTTTTGTTTGAGAGCATCCTAATGAAAACATATTTCACCAGAACAGTAAGAAAAATTCTTAATAAATAAATTCTACAGTATCAAGACTAGATCTGGAATACCCTTCTGTTGAGTTTCATGAGTATTTTTGTATTAGAAGCATAAACGTATTCCAGAGCATACATATTAGTAAAGGTGGTTGGAATTTACAATCTCTCACATTACAGATGGTGGAAAATGACATGAATAGTGTTATACATTAGTCTATGTTAAGAGATTATATTAGCATTAAGCAAAATAAGCACATAGCACATGCATGAGGCACCCAGGTAAGAGGCCCACCACAGAGTTTATCATGCTACATTTGATTTCAATAGCATTGTTCGTGGTTGTCATTATCCGCTTTACTCTATTTCAATCTGTGTTGTTTAGAAAGCTTTTTCTTAGGCGGGGCACGGTGGTTCACGCCTGTAATCCCAGTGCTTTGGGAGGCCGAGGTGGGTGGATCACTAGGTCAGGGGTTGAAGACCAGCCTGGCCAACGTAGTGAAACCCCATCTCTACCAAAACTACACAAATTAGCTGGGTGTAGTGGCATGCGCCTGTAGTCCCAGCATATGCAGGAGGCTGAGGCAGGAGAATTGCTTGAACCGGGGAGATACAGGTTGCAGTGAGCTGAGATCGTGCCATTGCACGCCAGTGCGGGTGACAGAGCAAGATTCTGTCTCAGAAAAAAAAAAAGCGTTTTCTTTGGCATGGTGAATGACTAAAGTATGATGATGTCATCAGATGTCACATTTGTTTTTGTCTTTGGGCATGACGGGTTTGCTTTCTTTGAAGTAAATCTAGCTGGCATTGGCATTGCATGGCTAATATTTTGACTTATCCACTGATTTGTGTAAGTGACCCTTGAACTCTATTTTAAGCAATGGAAGGGCATAAGGACGCCATCGGTGGGTTGTGTTTGAGTCATCAGCTGGCCTTAGTGGGCCCTGCAGATACATTTTTGACAGTTAGAGGACTGTATGAAGGCAGGGAAGCAAAATATTTTTCACAATACCTCCATTGTTCTTCATCTCTTATTAGGACCTGACAGATAAAAATTATGAGAATGTTATAAGCTTGTTATACTCTAGAATTTTCTCTCCTTGTGAGAATGAATATAATAATCTTACACGATGCTTCCACAAAGGTCAACATTTAATTTAACTGAAGTTAGTATTTGGACACGAGAAAAAACTATTTGTATATGCTGATAAAATAAAAAAGACCTAAAAATGTGAATAACCATTGCAATACAATTAGAAACCTTTTGCGGACTTTTTCAAATTGTAATAAAGCCAGGTCTAGAGCAGGTTTTAGAAATTCTTTATATCCCGATGCTTAATCTAGAAACTGACCCTGTAATTCTGAAGCTACAAATAAATTGGTTGGCTTTTTAAATCTATGTATCATCTATCTATCTCCTCTATTGATTGTAGATCTTAAACTCCAAATTCAGCCTTTTTCATGGTTTTAGATACATTGAGTTTCCTATTTTCCCTTGAGTAAATTTTAGTAAATCACATTTGTATTTTCAGGAAATTGCCTAAGTTTTCAAATTTGATGGCAGAAAGTTGTTCAAAATATTCTTTTATTTATTTATTTATTTATTTTTGAGACAGCGTCTGGTTCTGTTGCCCAGACTGGAGCTCAGTAGCACAATCTCAGCTCACTGCAACCTCTGCCTCCCAGGTCCAAAAGATCCTCTTGCCTCAGCCTCTGGAGTAGTTGGGACCACAGGCACACACCACCACGCCTGACTAATTTTTGTATTTTTTGTAGAGATGAGTTTCACCATGTTGGCCTCATGGTGAAACCATGGAGGTTGATCTCAAACTCCTTATCAAGTGATCTGCCCACCTCAGCCTCTCAAAATGCTGGGATTACAGGGGTGTGCCATCACGGTGGGCCTATTCTTTTATTTTTAAAATTTCTGCTTGACACTTAGCATATATCAATAACCATTGTAATTATTACCATGCGTTTTTCCTTTGCTAAGTGTTTATTTTCCCACTAAGTACAATTTTAAATACATTTCACAAATGTGATAAGTATTTTTCAACATCATGATTTCTCTTATGATGATGGTTTCTTTGCCCCATGAATTATTTAAAGAGTGAAAGCAGCTGTAGTATCCCAATGTCACAATTAAGAGCACAGGTTAAATACCAGGCTGCCTGGGCTCAATCCCATCTCTGACAATTACTGGTGGTGTAACTTTGTACAAATTACTTAAACTCTCTGTTTCTCAGTTTTCTCATTTGTAAAGTGAGAATTGTAATTGTAACCCATGTCATTGGGTTGTTGTGAAGATTAAGCAATTAATAAACAAAATCTTTAATAAACATAAACATAATACCTAGAATATAATAAGCCTTCAGTAAAGCTTAGCTATTGTTGTGCTCTTAAATTTGCAAACATAAGAAGTTTTGTATGAGTTTTAGCTTTTTAAACATTGTTGACTTTTAATATAATTGCCTTGTGGTCAGAGAATGTGCTTTGTGTGATACAGGTTATTTAAAATTTTTGGATAATTGCTGGGTAAATGGTCAAATTACATAATGTTGTACATATACTTAAAAAGAACATGCACAGATTTTCACTTAGTAAACAACCTCAAGTAAATCATATTCCTCAAATTTTCTCTTCGTTTCTAATAATTCGTTGGTTAAATTTTCTAATTACTGAGAGAGGTATATTAAAATCTCAGATATGATAATAGACTTGGAATCTTTCTCAAATTCTGTCCATTTTTGCTTTTTATATTTTGAGATTATGCTGTCAAGTGCATCCAAGTACAGAATATTTGTATCTTTTTGGTGAAATGAAAAGTTTATCATAATGTAGTAGTAACTTTATCTCTAATCAAATGCTTGTCCTTTAAAGCCGACCTGTTGGAATCGATCATAACTTTAACACCTTGGTTTTGGTTAGCATTTGCCTAGTCTAGTTTTTCCCTAATTTTTATTTTAATCTCTGCCTGTTCTTACGTTTCAGGTTATCTCTTGTAAGTAGCATAAAGTTGAACTTTAAAAAAATGTAATCAAACTTTGTCTTTTAATTAGTAAGTTTCATTCATATGTATTATGATTAAAGATTTCTGACTGATATATACAATATATTTTGCTTTCTGTTGATTCCTCTTCTACACATCTTTTTCTTTTTCTTCTTTTGGAATTACTTTGATTTTACTCACTTGATTTTCCCATTATTCATTTGAAAGTTATATACTCCATTTCTACTATTTTAGTGGATTCCATAAATTTTTAAAATCCATATTCAATATAACAATGTTCAAAGCTAATTAATATCGCTACACTTCCCAACAATATCAGGAGCCTAGAGTGCTTTAACTTAGATTCCCCTCCCCTACTGTGTTACTCGTCATTGTAGTCCAGAAATTTAGTCTTTTCTCTAATTCTCAGATTCAGCATTATTATTTTAAGCAAGGAACTTTTTATATTCCTCTACATGTTTACTATTTTCTTTGTTTACCATTATTTCTTGCACCTCAGAACTTTATTTTGGAAAAAGTTGTCCTTTTGCTTAAAATATAACCTTTGAAAGTTCATTCTATCAAGCTCTGTTGGTGGCAAATTCTCTGGTTTTGTTTGCCTAAAATTGTTTTATTGACAGCAGCAGCTGCTAGTCATCACACTGGCAGCAGCAGGGAGATGTGGCTGGAGCCCTGCCCCTTCTAAGGTAAGGTAGGAGCTCCTCAGGGGCTGCTGCAGCTACCCGAAGCGTGACTGCAGGCCCAGGCCTCTGGCTCCATGGAACAGGCAGAAGCCCAACCCTTCTGGACAGGGCTGCAGCTGCCCAAACTGCAGCTGTGGATCTGAGCCTCCCTGTGCTCTTGGATCTCTTCCTTCCTGGATGCAGCTGCAGCTGCCTGACTGCCAGCTGCAGGCCTGGGCCTCCCACTCTGCAAAGCGAGCAGGCGGGAGTTGGGAGCAAGTGGGAGCCCCACCTCTTTTGAGTTGGTGGGGCAGGAGCTCCCCAGTGCAGCTTCAGGGGGTTTCTCCCAAGTGCAGGACTCAGGCATCTGCAGTCTGCACCCTTGGGGCCACAGGAAGGGGCACGCCCCCCGCCCCCCACCAATCCCTGCAGGCTCAAGTGTCTGCTCATGCTGCCTGGCCTCCCTCCACTCCCTGTCCTGCTCCAATCTGGAAGCTGGGTTGAGGCTGAGCCCCAGGGCCATGAATGGCGGTGGCAGGCAGACAGATTCTTGGGGGGCAGGGGACGGGTCTTCAGTAAGGCCCCAGCTTCAGGCCAGGGCTGCCAGTCTTGCTCGGACTGGAGAGGGGACTTGTGGTGCCTTTTCCAGGCCACCTGTGGACCAATCTGCAGGCACTTCCTCCCCGCTGAGGTACATAAAAGCCCTGGGCCCTTGGCTCACACCTGTAATCCCAGCACTTTGGGAAGCTGAGGTGGGCAGATCACGAGGTCAGGAGATCGAGACCATCCTGGCTAACACGGTGAAACCCCCATCTCTACTAAAATAGAAAAAATTAGCAGGGTGTGGTGGCGGGCACCTGTAGTCCCAGCTACTTGGGAGGTTGAGGCAGGAGAATAGTGTGCACCCCAGAGCTGAGATCATGCCACTGCACTCCAGCCTGGGAGACAGACAGACTCTGTCTAAAAATAAAAACAAAAAAAAACAACAAAAAAACCAACCCTGGGCCCAGCCAGAGCAGGGGAGAGGATGGCCAGAGCAGGGGACAGAGAAACCAGACCACCAGCTGCGGAGAGGTGCTGCCCTCTCTGCCAGAGCTTCAGAGACCTGCAGAGAGGTGTGAACTACCTGCCTGCAGAGAAGATCCTCCCTTCTCCAGGGCCTCTTCTCTGCTGAGAGTAGCCGACCACAGGGCAACCAGTGGTCAGAGCAGAGTTACCCTCTCCAGGACCTCCTCTCTGCTCTAGAGCCGAACACTGGACCACTGGACCTGACAACCTGCCTAGAGAGGCGCTACCCACTGAGGGTCTCTTCTGAGCTGTTTTAACAGAAATAAAGCTCCTCTTCATGTTCTTCACGCTTCACTTGCCTGGATACCTCATTTTTCCTGGATGCAGAACAAGAACTTTAAAGGTGCTACTGGCCATAAATTTCTGGGAAGAAATTCAATAACCCTAAGATCCTGTAACATCACCTCCCTCATTATTGAAGTATATTTTTCCTTGGGGCATAAAATTTTAAATTAACATTTACTTTTGGCTCAGCATTTTAATTATTTTCCACTGTTTTTCTTTTTGCTGGTAAGAGCCTGTTGCCAGTCAATTACTATTCCTTTGTAGATAATCTGTCTTTGCTCTCTGTCTGCTCTTAAGATAATCTCATTATCTTTAAGCTATTATGCAGTTTCATTACTATTGTGTAAATGTGGATTTCTTTTTACTCATTTGTTTTCCTGTTTGAGGATTTGTGCCTTCCATCAATTTTACAAAATTCTCAACCATCATGTATTTCCTCTACCTTGTTCTCATCCTGTCCTGCATGTCTCTCCTGCTCTGTTCTGTTGGGGTGATCAGACCCAACACCAGGCTGTGGGGGTGACAAAGCCTGGCGGAATAAAAGGATGGAGAAAAGCCAGTTTGAGAGAGAGAACTGGAACCAGGAGGCCATCATGATCATGGAGGCTGCAAAGGCCCCAAGCTCTGGGAGCCCACGCTATTTATTGGTAATCCAACAGAGAAACAGGTGGTGAGAATGTGGCGGTCAAACGGGCGGGTGCATGATCTACAGCTGTGATAGTATAGCATTTATATGGAACATGTTCTGCTACTTGAGATAATGGGAATACAATTGATCTAGGAGCCTAGGAGGGCTAGAAGGAGCCAGCAAGTCTAGACACATTCCAGAGGACATTATGTCAGACATGCCAGCCCTGCCTCAGCTTTCTTCTCAACATGCCCCCCTTCTCTTTTTTGTAAGAGAAGGTACCATCATTACCATCATTATTACTAGAGTTGCTCTGGTTTGAATGCTTCCCACATGTCTCCCCTTTCCCTTTTACAAGAAGACCCTTAATCCTAGGGATTACAAAAGGATGAAGGTCCGTCTTCTGTAACTTCTTCATGCTGAATAGGGGCGATGATACTCCTGCCTAACTGTTAGGGTCTCTTGTGTTCAGGGTAGAGAGGAGCTGAGTCAGAAAACATTGGTTCATTAAGCATCATGACTCTGGTTGGTCCTTGGTTCCATCTTCGCATTCAGATTCAAATGGCTCATGGCTTGTACTGGGGGATCCCTGTGCATGGTTGGGATCCATGGGTCCCTCCAGTCTCCCGTTCCATAGTCGTACACATCTGAAGGCATCCACACAGTTCATTCATCTCCCGCAAAAACACAAGCATACCCTCACGTTAGTAAATCTACTGAAACAGAAGCAAAAACTTTTGTGGCTATAGCCGGGACCATGCCATTGCTGCAGCATTTGTTAACTCAGTTTCTGCCTCTTTGGTTAATTACCACGAGGTAAAACTTTCCGCTGATAATGAGAAACAGGCCTCTTCTGATTAACAGAAGCCATAAAGCAAATTGAGGCTTTTCAAACCTTTGATTGGCACTGTACAGGTGGGTCCACTAGATGCTGTGGCTCATGCTAGATCTTCAGCTGTTTGGTGGATACCCACACAGGCACCTGATTGTCACCTGGAGAGACATGAGCAAATCCTGTTCCCCATATAACTATCTAACCTTTTTCCCAGCTCTTTGTATGTGACCATATCTTTTTCTAAGGCCTGCGGCATTAAGACGAGTTAAAGAACGGAATGCTTGTGCATCAGCAAAGACTGCAGACACCAGTGCATCTGCCCTTTGATTGTTTAAAGGACCAAAAGGTACTGTTGGAGAGAAAACAGCATTTTTATCCTTACCTCCCTTCCCCGCTATTCCTTTTGTATTTGCCCTTTGAGCCATAGCTAATTTCCATAATTCAGAATGTTCTTGTCTGTCCCTGCAAATCTCTGCTAGTCTTTGCTAGTCTCTACTTTTGTACCTCTTTAGGGCACTGACCTTACATTGCTAGTCTTTGCTTTTGTACCTCTTTAGGGCACTGATCTTATATTGCTAGTCTCCATCTCTCTCTCTACTTATCTCCATCTCTCTCTACTTATACTTATCTCCATCTCTCTCTACTTATACTTATCTCCATCTCTCTCTACTTATACTTATCTCCATCTCTCTCTACTTATACTTACCTCCATCTCTCTACTTATACTTATCTCCATCTCTCTACTTATCTCTATCTCTACTTATTTGTCTCTACATACTTTCTTGTCTTTACTTACCTCTGCTTACTTATCTCTACTTACTCCTTATCTCTTCATCTTTCCTGGAAACCTTTTTTATGACCCTGGGTAGAGCTCGAAAATCCACTCTTTAAGCTTCAGCAAGAGACAAAACAGGGACTCCGGACCCACCACCAGATTGCAGGGAACAGGAAGTGCTCTCTCCTCCCCAAAGAAGGGAAACCAGAGTTTGGCTCTTACAAATTTTCACTCCACGTCAGCATTGTCCTCAATTCCCTGGAATGAATTGTTGATCATGGCAATTAACATATTTAGCAAAACAATGACCATTGTAACATTATAGACTCCATAAAGAACATAACCAATGTTTTTTTTTCTGGTTATAGTTGATGACCACTGATTTCGCTTTAGAAAGTCCAAATCTAGCCCAGGACAGTGTCTTAAAACTCTGTTGTGAAGGCTTCATTTTTTTTTGCACCAATGTAGTAGGAGTAGAGGTTGAACATTCCCATCATAAAGGCCATAATGAACACATTCAGCCCATATCATGCCTGTGTGCTCATTAAATGTTTTTCTCTAGCAGAGGGAGGTTAACTGTGAAACTGAAGCTTCAAGATGACTTCACTTGCCCTATGCAACACAGCCTGTGATTTATTTTCTCTAGGAACTACTGCCAACCAGGTCTGTGTGTCAATCTGTAAGCATCCAACAGCAGGTCTACTGTACAAATAGGTCTTTTGTCAGACACTTGATTAACCCAATATACAGCCTTTCCTGTTGGATTAGTACTACCAAAGTCTCCTGTTCTTTTCACTGTGTTGCTTCCCAGCTTTATGTCAACTGAGCAATTCTCCTAGGGAAGCAGACCAGAGTTGAGGAACTGATAACTAATTGAATTTTTCTGGTATAATCAGAACCAATCATTCCCGTATGCACAGTGACACCTCTAGATCTTTCAAGTAATAGACCAACTGTTCCTGAGGGCAAGGGTCCCCCAGACCTCTCTAGTGGCTCCCCAGGAAGCAGGGAAATGAGAACTGTGCTACAAATGTCCACGGCAGCACTGCCCGCTGCGGTTGGAGACAATTGTTGCCATTTGTAAGGGCACTGGCTGTGCCGGATATGCCTCAGTTTATTGAGGTGCTCTCTGAATAAACAAGCCTCAGATTCCACTGGGTCTTAGTACTACCAATTGCTCCAGGTTTTAATGTTGCAACTACAGGAGCAGTAAGTTTTGTAGCTAATTCATTTTCTCAACCATTAAGGGGAGAGAGAGGAGGTGGCCATTCACTTAATTCAGCAAGTGGAGCCGAGGGCTAGGAAGATGGGCTAGTAAAACATACTTTTTTCAGTTTCCCTTTCTTTTCTTTCATTTCCTCCAGTTTCTGTTCCTCACATTCAGAATCTGAAGTTAGTTTTTTACACTCGTCCTCTTCCTCACCTGAATCTGCCTCATCATCTGTTTGAAATGGCTCAAGAGCTGCTTTTATTAGCGCCTACATTGACCAAGACTGGAATTTTTGCTCCATCTTTATACGCTTTTTAAAAATCTCTGCCAATTCTCTCCCATTTATCCAACTCCATAGTCTCTTGTTCTGGGAAACATGGGCAAAACTGCTTTACTGCACTAAAGAGTAGTAACAGATTCTGAATACTAACTTTCACTGCCCTCTTTGTAATAAATGCCTTAAGAAATTTAAAGAAGCAGAATGTCTGCTTTCACTTTATCCCATTGTTACTCCGGTTCTTCCAAGCGCTCAGCTTTCCTGCCAAGCTGCTTTCAGACATCCTCAGGTGTCCTCTGATGATGCATCCTCCACTGTCACACACTCTAGCTTTCCTTCACCGGGATCTTTGTCACCCCACATTGAGCAGCCAGGAATGTTGGGGTGATCAAACGCAACACCAAGTCGTGGGGGTGACAAAGTCCGGGAGAGTCAAAAGATTAAGAAAAGCCAGTCTGAAAGAGAGAAGTAGGTCCAGGGGACCATCACAATCATGGAGGCTGCAAAGGCCCTGAGCTCTGGGAGCCCACACTATGCATTGTTAATCCAACAGAGAAACAGGTGGTGAGAATGTGGCGGTCAAAAGGGCAGGTGCATGATCTACTGCTGTGACGGTTTAGCATTTATGTGGAACATGTTCTGCTACTTGAGATAATGGGAATACAATTGATCTAGGAGCCTAGGAGGGCTAGAAGCAAGGAGCCAGCAAATCTAGACACATTCCAGAGGACATTATGTCAGTCATGCCAGCCCTGCCTCAGCTTTCTTCCCAACCCTCGGCTTTTTTCCCCAACACTTTCTCTTTTATTAGAGACACGGTCTCACTCACTCTGTTCCCCAGGCTGGGGGGTAGTGGTGTGATGATGGCTCACTGCAGCCTCAAACTCCTGGACTCAAGTGATTCTCCCACCTTAGCCTCCTGAGTAGCTGGGACTACTGGTGAGAGCCACCTACATGGCTCTTACCCATGATTTAGGTTCACAAAAATTCAAACCTCAGAGTCACTTTGTATAGACCTGTGGTTATAATTCTCAAAGGTGACTTTATTTTTTCTACTAATAACCCAGGCCAAACCTGAAAAATTTCCTTCTGGTTTCCTTTGTTCTGATGTGAGTTGGTCCGTTGTCATCATGGGTATTGCTCTCAAAGGATCTTCCCTTGCTCTGGCAGGTTCATCTTCTGTCTCCCAGCAGTCATTAAAATAACCACTTTTAGGTTGCCAACATTGCTAAATGCATGGAGGGCAGCAAAGGTTTTATCGTCAGTTTTCTATTCTGATTTCCAGCTCCCTTTTAGTTTTGAATGATGAGAATTTCTTTGACCGTCTATGAGGTCATTTATACTTTTATCAATATGATTGTCATATTTTATCTTGTGTTTCCAGATGTTTGTATTGGAAGGAATGTTTTGGGAATGTTTTGGCTATCTAGTCCACCACATTCCTGGATGTGTAAGTCCCCAAGGTGCTTTTCATTCCACCCCACAGTTGTTGGCATTTCCTAAGAATGTGTCCTTAAGGGCTCCATGAGAAACAATTACATCTGCCGTGTATTCATCACTAACCACCTCCTCCCCAAATTTCTTTTTAACTGCTCTAGTCCTGCTTAACTCTCACTACACAAAAGAATCTTTATTCACCTCTCATCATCCTGCTACTTCAGATAACACTTTAAAGGCACTGGTCTCACAGTTCTAGCTCATAAGTAGAATAAATGGAAAAAGAAAAAAAAAATGTGTGTGTGTGTGCGTGTGTGTGCATTGTGTATCTATCTATCTATCCATCCATCCATCTATCTTCATTTCCTAACTAGCAATACTTTGCATTTCCAAAATTGCACCTACTACTTCCATGCCCAGTTCCTGTATTTTACAAAAGCCTATTTGTGGTGAGCCTTCCTGGCTCTGGCAATAGCTTTGTCCTTTCCCATGGCACTGTGACAAAAACTGCAGCTACCTCTGCAATTTTAAAGTCCTCAGGATATCTACCCCTACTCTAGGAAATAGTTGTCTGCCTAAGATAGAACTCTGATTTCTCTGTTTGAGATATTAGGCAACTCTTTTCTGGCATCCAAATCAATCAGTTTTTGCAAGAATCTGATGATGTTTGTGATCAGAGTCGGAGTCTGTGAAGTCCTCCCTGTAGATTCCAGCTGCCACTAAGATTTCAGATCAGCTGCCACTCCCCTGACTGTCGGTGAACTCACTGCAGCTTCAGCATGGATTGCAATCTCCACTCCGGGCCAGGCCACCACATACAGTTTGCAGGTTGTGCATTGAACAATTTTAAGAAACACCTGTCAATTGAGAAAAATGACAAGATAAGTCTCAATCATTTTAGGAGGTTTATTTGTCAAAGATATAAGCGTCTGTGCCCAGGAGACAGGACTTTCTCCAAAGTTGATTTTGAAGGCTCCAAATTTAATAGGGGAAAGAGGGGAATATTGAGAAGCACACAATTTTCATGTAAGAGGAAGGTAGGGAAAAATAGTCATTCATGCCTTTGGTTCAGTGAATCTGCATGTTTTTACATAAGATGACATAGACAAATGGGGCAGAAGAAAACTGCAGGGAATCTGCATTTTACATGCAATAATATAGACAAAATGAGGCAGGGGAACATCAGATATACATTTATGTCTGGTGGGCTGGGGGTAGCCGCACCTATAAAGATAACCTATCAGTTGACATTGCCATGGTGAAGTTTTAACGGAAACACCTTAAAAGATGTTGCAGCTCACTAGGAATTTCCTTGTGGGCAAAAATATGGGGGTGGAGGGGCAAGTAGCTTTACATCTTGTATCTATCTTATTTAGGAGCCAAAAGGGGGAGGGAGGTTTGTGTGATCCAGTTCCCAGTTTGACTTTTCCCTTTGGCTTGATGAGTTGGGGGACCCAAGATATAATTTCTTTTACACACCATGCGTATTTTATTTATCACAGAAAAATGATAAATACATATCATAGAAATGGCATGATAAATATGTATCATAGATAAATGATAAATATCATATTCTGATAAAAAGCATTCAAGTGTCTTCATGGGAATTTTCTCTTCACACAGAGACACCAGGTGGGCTAGAAGCAGTTGCTCACTCAGCACAGTATTCCCATGTGCTCATTTCTAGACATATTGCTGCTTGGGCCATAGGAGGCATCAACATGTTAAGCATCTGGGACTAGGAAGCTGCAAGAAACAAAATACTCCTTTATTACTGCAGACAAGTCTATAATATAAATTAGAATATAGAGCTGTGTTAGAGACTTCAGCAAAAAACAGGAGGCCTTTGTGAGACCTGCTCTCTTCTTATTCTATGTCAGCTCTTCGGAGCAGACCATTCAGTTTTAGGCAGAGAAATTAGGCAGAGAAATTAGATTCAAGCGTGTATGCACAGACACACATCTTTTAATAGGGCGCCCTCTTCCACTGGCAAAGCATGCACCAATGAATCTTCCAAGCTATCAACAATGAGATTAAATACTAGTGTAGGTCCAGTGTAATGAGGGGCTGCAGAAGTGTGTCTTCCCCCAGGAGCAAAGTGGAAATGTAAAGAGAGAGAACTGTATACTCCCATTCCCTCATTTCTCAGTTACTGTTGTGATTCCATTGCTTTGAGAGTTAATAATACAATAAAGAAACAAAATGTTATGAGTAGTTATTACTTGAAAGAAATAAAACAGTATTGTTATTTGTAGGTAACGAAATTCAGGAAAATCCCAGAAGGGTATATATATAAAATAATCATACATTTATTTAAAGAAGAAATAAATAAATAGCATTTAAAACAATATAAACAGGTTCAAACAGATGTTAAAAAACAGTACAGTCTGGTTGAAAGTTCCCTTCCATCCTCCCTTCTTTCTTCCTCCCTCTCTCCCTTTACTTCCTTTCTTTGTTTTCTTTCTTTCTTTCCTTTTAAAACTATACTTCAAAAGTTCATTATCTGAGATAAAAATTTTGTAACAAGAAGGCATTATTTGTAGTCACAAAAACTGAGAAATCAACTTAAAACTAATAGTAACAATAAAGACTCTAATAAAGTAAAGATATATATTATGAGACCCTCACCAGGGTCTGCATGACTACATAAGATAAATTATGAAATTATATTGGTATACAGAAAGGAATATTTCAGAAATCTCTTCTATACTGGTAAAGAAATGAAATAGTTTCTCTAATGGATGGATTGCATTAATCAACATCAATCAAAATTCCCATCTAATTATTTTATAGAACTCCATAAAATAACTCTGAAATCAATTTTAAATAAATTGGTAGGCAATAATAAATAATAAATAATCTTAGAAAAAGAAGAAGAACAGAGTAAGGAAAAGGAACTATTCCTTTCGCATGTTAGAATGCATTTTAAATGTGGTGCTGACATAAAAACGGAAATTTCAAATATTATGATGGAGTGGAAATCTGTAAGTATATGAAATTAAACATAAAAATTTTATAATGAGATTAGAATCATAAGTGAGATATGTATGTGTGTGTATGTATATGTATGTATATGTATGTATGTGTCTATATGTGCATATATATCTGTATATATGTGTGTGTATTCCATATATATGCACATATTGTATACACTTTGTAACCTCATCAATAAGCAGTACATGAGCAGTTTAGTCACAAAATGAAAATCAATAGACATTTTAAAATCTAATATTGTTAGTCGTAATAACAAATCCAAACATTAGCAAGATCTCATTTATATCTACTAGACACAAAAGAAAAAAACAAGTGTAATATTTAATTCAGGTATGTCTTCAAGATAACTGGCAAGTTCTTAACATTTTTTGGCATTACTCATTAATTTATTTTGGATCACTCTTTGACAATATGTGTTAAAATCCATAGAGATATTTATATCCTTTGTTCTAGTAAAGCATATCTTAAGGATTTGTCTTAAAATAATTCAAAAGAGAGAACTATATTCATGATAATGTTTACTGCAGCATTAATTACAAAAATGGAAAGTTGGAATAAACTTAAAATGTTCAACAATAGAGGCAATGGGTAGGGAAAGTCTCATTTTAAGACTGGGTTAAACGTTCTGTGCTTCTTTCTTTTGTTTTTTGGAGTGCAGAGTCATAATCATGGCTTACTGCAGCATCAAACTCCTCGACCTCCCAAGTAGCTGGGACTACAGGCATGGACCACCACGCCAGGCTAATTTTTTAAACATTTTGTTAGAAACGAGGTATCACTATGTTGCCCAGGTTAATCTCAAATGCCTGGGCTCAGGTGACCCTCCCACCTTGTTTGTTACTATTTATTATGTAATTGCTGTGAAGCAGGTATTTTATATATGATCTCTAATTCTCACACTCATTCTGCAAGGTATGTATTTTTCATTCTCAATTTAAAGTTTTGAGATCTCATCCTCTAACAAGACTAAATAGCTTACTCAAGGCTAGTAAGTGGTGGAGCTGGACCTTGAACCCCTACATGACAAGACCTGCTTCCCTTGGCGTGGTCAAAGGGCAAAAGCCCTGCTTACAGTTCCTATTGAAGGAACAGCCTCTGGCAGGCACATTCTGTCCATGTGATTTCTGTGACCTTATCGAAATTGCCCTTCCTGCCAGATACCACCAGGCCTGCAGTCTGACCCAAGGGCAGCCAATCCAAGGTCAGGCTAGTAGCTCATGATAGCACTGTTGTGAAAAGTTCTGCTAGATAGAGAAGAAAGGAATTATCTAAACTATCTAATTCCCTCTCTTACTAATTTAGTTTTGGAAATACAGAGCAAATCAGGCAGTTGTCAGGAGCTGAACGTAGGAGAATGTGAGACAAGTATAGAAAGCATTTAAGAATGCATATGTTAGGTAGGTGAGATAGAACTAAACTGCTATTGAGAAATCAATGCTCTTTTGCTGGGAAAAAAAAAAAAAAGAACTAAACTGCTAGATCACTAGTGGCAGAAAAACCAGGCAAGAGAAGGGATGAGTGGGAGAATGAAAACAGGTTCAAATCAGGAAGCAAAGAACAGTAAAAATATGAAGTAAAGGGAAGTAATTGTAGACCATACTCAATTCTGCAAACATTGCCTATCCTACAATATCAATATCCTTCATGATTGATATGGTTTGGACGTTTGTTCCCTCCAAATCTCATGTTGAAATATGACCTCCGATATTGGAGTTAGGGTTTAAGGGGAGGTATTGGATCATGGGGACAGATCCTTCATGAATGGCTTAGCGTCGTCCCCTTGTAGTGAGTGAGTGCTTGTTCTGAGTTCCCACACATGCGATCTGGTTGTTTGAAAACGTGTGGCACCTCTCTGTGCTCTCTCACTCTCAGTTCTTGCCATGTGATGCAGCTGCTCCTGCTTCACCTTTCACCATGACTGGAAGCTTTCTGATGCCCTCACCAGGAGCAGACGCGGGCACCTTGCTTCTTGTACAGCTGGCAGAGCCATAAGCCAATTAAACCCCCTTTCTTTATAAATTACCCAGCCTCAGGTATTTATTTATAGTGATGCAAAAACAACCTAACATGGTAATCTAGTTAAGTTACTTCTAGAGATTCATCTCCTGTATGTCTCTACTTGACCTCTTAAGTCCAACTACCCAAACAACTTGCGTGGAAAGTACAAGTGCACTATGCCAGGTATCAGTTTATTGTCTCTCAGCTCCAGATTCACTCTTTTGCCTGAACTAGTAAGTACACCATGCTGTCCCTCCCTAGAGGGTATTTTCATTTACCTAGTCAATTCCCTTGTGCCCTCCAAGACTTGGCACAAGAGAAGCTTTCTCTAAGAAGCTTCCCATGGTCTCCACCAGGCTGAATCCACCTGAGCACAATTCCATTGAGACTCCCCTGACTATTATAGCTTTATATCAAGGGAGTTTAGTCTGAGAGTTCTAAGTAATGAGCAGATATGAATTAAGCAGAAACCAGAAGAGAGGCTCAAATGGCAACTGTAGCAAGAACTGACTCAGGAGCCAACACAGCACCAACCCCTCAATATGCCAGAGGAAAGTGCCCCCTCAAGAGAGGAAGGTAGATGCTTAGGTTACAATCATTCACAAATCCCTATTTACTTCCTGAGTTTAAGTAGATATATTTTAAAATATAGCTTAATATATGTGCAGATATATTATTAAAAGTGTGAAATAAATAGACTTTTTATCCATTTGTAACTCAGGCAAAACTAATCTGGTTCTAAGTTAATGAGAATGGCACACTGCAATAGCAATTTGTGTTATAAATGGTTCTTGAGGCAACCATCTGTACTATACAAATAAATTTACCCCTGAAACTGCAAAGGCGACATTCTCCCTGAGTCCTTCAGAGAATCCAGATACAAATTTGCCTGGCTGACTGCCTTTGCTTTATCCATTTGGTTCACCAGTTTTTTTTTTTCTGAACAAATTTGTGAACAAATTTATATATAAAATTGCAAAAGCTAGCCTGGGACTCTAGAGTGAGGAAAAAATATTAATAACAGTAATTTGTATTTATGTAAGTAGAATACTAGTCCTAAATGATCAGATAATTTCAAAATATTCTCTCATTCATTTCCACCATGATATCAAAAGCCTGGGAAGTATAAACAAATATTTTAAAAGCATGATTTTGTAAGAAGTATTTCCAGCAGTCTATATTAGTGTGAATCACATATGGGTGCTGTGATTTGTATGTTCCCAGGGAAATATTCTTTCTACTCAGAAACTTGTTTTTTTTTAACCAACTGATTATTTCAGATCATGTCAATTTTTATTTCTTCATATGCTATGTCTAAGAGCTACCAAAAAATGAACCTGAAGCTAGAAATAAACAAAATCATAAGCCACAAACTTTATAACACAAGAAACATAGAGCTTAGTTATTCTTCACAGTAACTTTGCACTGCTTCTAAAAATAAGACTCTTTTTCATGCTTTTAAAAATGTCATTACAGACTTAATAAGGCTAATTGTAAAAAGATTGAAAATGTAGAAAAGTAAAACAAGAAAAATGAAGTTATCTGCAATCTTAACACTCAAGAATAGCCACTGTTAATACTTTGGTACATTTTTCAGCATTTTAAAAATGCTCCTATTAATATATAAACTTCATGTAATTCATACAGATCTTGTTTTTCAAATGCTACATAATTTGAATTTTCTGCAATGACTATTCTTTATAAAATTCATTTTAATGACTGCATACTTATATATTACATGAAACCATATACTTTGCCTTACTTTACCCCTTGTCTGTTTTCTTCTTCACAGTCCAGACTCCTGCAATTTCCATGTATCATGTTCTCGCTCACCCGCCGATCCTGCACTTGCTGGCCTTGCTAAGGCATTTTACATCTTTCCCTGCTCCATCCCTTCTGTGTCCCCACTTCTCCTCCTACTCCTTTTTCTTTCTGATAAATACCTGCTGGTCTAGTGTGTAAGATTTTAAAACGGAAAAGAGGCTTAGAATTAAGTCTTGGGTACCTCAATTATTAGAAGGATATAGGAAAAAAGGAAACTGAGAAATGGCTAAAGAAGAAAATCAGGAGAGTATGGCATCGTGGAAAGCAAGCAAGGGGGAAAAAGTGTCAAAATTTAAAGACCAGTGGAACAGAATACAGTACAGAAATAGACCCAAGCATTTATCATGAGTTGACTTTTGACATGGCAGACAAGATAATTAAATAAGGAAAGGATAGTCCTTTCCACAAGGGGTGCTGGAATAACTAGATATTCATACTGAGAAGAACTCCTTACATCACACACAAAAATCAACTCAAATTAAATCATAGACCAAAATATAAGTGTGTAAACTACAAAACTTCTAGGAAAAAACCATAGAACAAAACTATTGAAATTTTGGAGTAGGTAAGAACTTTTGGATAAGACACACAAGTATGAACTGTAAGGGAAAAATTTCATAAAGTGAACTTTATCAAATTAAGACCTTCTTGAACAACATCATTAAAAAATGAAAAGGAACATCATAAAGCAGGACTAAAAAAACTTACAACACATGTATCTGACAAAGGATTTATCTAGAATGTACAGAAAGCTCTTGCATCTCAATAATAAGAAGACAAAAACCCATTAAAAAAGCCAAAAGATTTGAACAAACACTTCACAAAAGAATATACACCAGCAGCCAGTGAGCACAGGAAAAGATGTTCAACATAATTAGTTGATATGGTTTAAATGTTATCTCCTCTAAGTCTCATGTTGAAATGTAATCCCCAGTGTTAGAGGTTGGGCCTCGTGGGAGGCATTTGGGTCATGGGAGATCTCTCATGGTTTGGTACTGTTTTCATGATAGTGATCATCATGGATAGAGTTCTCATGAGATCTGGTCATTTAAAAGTGAGAGGCACCCTCCTCCCCACTCTCAGTCTTGCTTCTGCAGTGGCCATGTAAGATGCCTATTCCTGCTTTGCCTTCTTGCATGAGTAAAAACTCCCTGAGGCCTCCCTGGAAGCCAAGCAGATGCTTGTGCCATACTCGTACAACCTGCAGAACTGTGAACCAATTACACATCTTTTCTTTATAAATCACTCAGTCTTGGATATTTCTTTATAGCAACACAAGAGTGGTCTAACAGAAAATTTGTGCCAGGAATAAGATATTGCTATAAAGATACCTGAAAATGTGCAAGCAGCTTTGGAACTAGGTATTGGGCAGAGGTTGGAAGAGTTGGGAGGGATCAGAAGAAGACAGGAAAATAAGCAAAAGTTTGGAACATTTTAGAGACTGGTTAAGGTGTGACCAAAATGCTAATAGTAATATGGACAGTGAAGCCAGGCTGATGAGGTCTCAGATGGAAATAAGAAACTTACTGGGAACTGGAGTAAAGATTACCCATGATATACCCTAGCAAAGAACTTGGCTGCATTGTTTTCATGTCCTAGGGAACTGTGGAAGTTTGAACTTAAGAGTAACAACTTAGAGTATCCAGCAGAAGAAATTTCTAAGCAACACAGTGTTCAAGATGTGGCCTGGCTGCTTCTAACAACCTTCTTTCAGACACAGGAGCAAAGAAATGAGTTAAGATTCGAAGTCCTATGTAAAGGAGAAGCAGAGCATACGAGTTTGGAAATTTTGCAGCCAGGTCATATGGTAGAAAAGAAAAGCCCATTTTTAGGAGAAGAATCCAAGTGGTTGAGTAGCAACAGGTTGCTAGAGAAATTTGCATAACTATAAGAGAGCCAGGTGCTAATACCAAGACCATTGGAAGAAGACCTTAAAGGCATTTCACAGATCTTTCAGGCAGCCCTCCCATCATGGGCCCAGAGGTCTAAGAGTACTTAATGGTTTTGTGGGCCAGTACCAGGGCACCACTGCCCTGCACCACCCCAGGAGGCTACTCCTTGATTCTTGTCTGTTCTACCTCCAGCCTCAGCTCAAAGAGCCCCAAATACAGCTCAGGCCACTACTTCAGAGGGTGTGAGCCATAAGCCTTGGCAGCTTCTACATGTTATTAAGCCTGTAGGCATGGAAAGTGCAATAGTAAAGTAGACTGGATAGCCTCCACCTAGATTTCAGAGGATGTATGGAAAAGCTTGGGTGTCCAGGCAGAAGCCTGCTGCAGGGGCAGAGCCCTCACAGATAACTTCTACTAGGGCAGAGCGGAGGGGAAATGTGGGGTTGGAACTCCCACAGAGTCCCCACTGGGGCACTGCCTAGTAGAACTGTGGGAAAGGGGTGTCAGAGGCATTCAAAACAGAGTGACTCCATCTTGAATAAGGGCTGGTACATGAGGTTGAGACTTGCTGGGCTACATTTCCAGGAGGTTAGGCCTTCTAAGTCTAACCTTGGACTTAGGGTGAGATAGGAGGTCAGCACATGCTACAGGTCACTAAGACCTTGCTGTTAAAACAGCATGTGGTAAAGAAGACAGTCAAAACCCACCAAAACCAAAATGGCAATGAAAGTGAACTCTGGTTGTCCTCACTGTTCATTATATGTTAATTATAATGTATTGGCATGTTATGAGACACTCCCACGAGCACCATGACAGTTTACAAATGCCATGGCAAAGTCAGGAAGTTATCCTATGTGGCCTTAAAAGGGGAGGAAACTTCAGTTCTGGGAATTGTCCACCCCTCCTGGAAAGCTCATGAATAATCCAGCCCCTGTTTAGCATATAATCAAGAAATAACTATAAGTATCATTAGTGGAGCAGTCCATGCCACCGCTCTGCCTTTGGAGTAGCCATTCTTTATTCCTCTACTTTCTTTATAAATTTGCTTTCATGTTATTCTATGGACTTGCCCTGAATTCTTTCTTGTTTGAGATTCAAGAACCCTCCCTTGGGGTCTGGATTGGGACCCCTTTCTGGTAACAAGGCCACCATCCTCAAGACCCCAGAATGGGAGATCAAACAACAGCTTGCACCCTGCGCCTGGAAAAGCCACAGGCACTCAGCTCCAACCTGTGAAAGCAGCTGAGGGGGCTGAACCCTGCAAAGCCACAGGGCAGAGCTGTCCAAGACCTTGGAGGCCACCCTTGTACCAGTGTGCCCTGGATGTAGGACACAGAAATCAAAGGAGATTATTTTGGAGTGCTAAGATTTAATGGCTGCCCTTCTGGGTTTCAGACTTGCATGCGGCCTATTGCCCCTTTCTTTTGGCCAATTTTTCCCTTTTGGGATGCAAATGTTTGCCCAATGTCTGTACCTCCATTGTATCTTAGAAGTAAATAACTTGTTTTGATTTTACAGGCTCATAGGTGGAAGGAACTCATCTCCAGATTAGACTTTGGACTTGGGACTTGAAACTTTTGATTGAGCTGATGCTGGAATGAGTTAGGACTTCAGGGGACTATTGAGAGGGGATGATTATATTTTGAAACATGAGAAGTAGGTGAGATTTGAGGAGCCAAGGGAGGGATAATATAGTTTAAACGTTGTGCTCTCTAAATCTCATGTTGAAATGTGATTCCCAATATTGTAGGTGGCATCTGGCATGAGGCATTTGAGTCATGGGAGCAGACCTCTCATAGCTTGGTCCTGTCCTCCTGATAGTGAGTGAGTTCTCACAAGATCTGACTCTTTAAAAATATGCGGCACCTCCTCTGTCCCCAGTCTCTTTCTTGTTTCTGCTCTAGCCATGTGAAATGTCCATTCCTGCTTCACCTTCTGCATGAGTAAAAGCTCCCTAAGTCCTCCCCAGAAGCCAAGCAGATGCTGGTGCCATGCTTGCACAGCCACAGAATTGTGAACCAATTAAAGCTGTTTTCTTTATAAGTTACCCAATCTCAGGTATTTCTTTATAGTAGCACAAAAGTGACCTAATACATTCGTTAAAGGGAAATGCAACTCATAACCACAACGAGATACTGCATCATACCCACTAGAATGGCTAAAAAGGCTGCCAATACCAAGTGTTGGTGAGATTGTGGAGCAATGAGAATTCTCATCACTGCTAGTGAGAGTGTAAAATTGTATAACCACTTTGGAAGCAGCTTGGTATTTTTATAAATTTAAACATATACTTACTTAACTTTATAACCCAGGAACTCAAATCCTAGGAGTTTATCCAAGTGAAATGAAACTTATATGTCCACCCAAAACTGGTACATGAATGTTTAAAGTAGCTTTATTCACAGGAGCCCCAAACTAGAAACGTCCCAAATATCTATCAACAGGTAAATGAATAAACAAATTGTGGTCTACCCCTACAATATTAATACTACTCACTAAAAAGGAATGAATTGCTGATATACTCAATAACAGGAATCAATCTCAAAAATATTATGCTGAGTAAAAATGCAAGATAAAGAGTACATAGTTTATGATTTCATTAATATGAAATTCCAAAAAATATCTAAAATCTAGTAATAAAAAGGATATCAGTAGTTGTCTAAGATCAGGATGATTTGGGGGATTGATTGGAAGGGGTACAAAAGTAACTTCTGGGGTGATGGAAATATTCTATACATTGATTGTGGTGATGGTTGTTATGGAGATGTATGCACTTGTCAAATTCACCAAACTGCATGTGCATTTTATTGTTTGTAAATTATGCATCAATAAACTTGATGTTAAAGAATTGTGTCAAATACTATTGAGATGTTAGGTGAATCAAGGACAGAGAAGGGACTATTGGGAATGGCAATATTAGAAGTCATAATGGCTTTGTTAGGAGTGTTTTCAATGGAGGGATAAAGACCAAAACCTAATCAAAGTGGGTTAAAAAAGAAGGAATTGATGAAGTGGAAATACACAGTTCTTTTTTTTGTTTGTTTGTTTTTGATACAGGAACTCACTCTGTCGCCCAGCCTGCAGTGCAGTGGCACAGTCACAGCTCACTACAGCCTCAACCTTCCAGACTCAAGTGATCCTCCTGCTTCAGCCTTCCAAGGAGCTGGGACGACAGGTGCGTGTCACCACACCCAGCTAATTTTTGTATTTTTTTTTGTAGAGATGGAGTTTCACCATGTTGCCCAGGCTGGGAAATACACAGTTCTTTTAAGGGCTTTTGATCTGAACTGAGGCAGAGAAATGGGGTGGTACTTGAGGGGCATGTGGCAGCCAAGGGACTTTTTTTGAAGATTGGTATTGAAAAGACATATTTGTATGCTGAGGGAAATGATCCAGTAAAGAGAGTGAGATGGATGATGCAAGGAGAAAAAGAAGGTATTGCAAGAAAACTGTAGAGACGGCAAGAGGGTAGGGGATACAAAGCACAAGAGGAGGTGGTTACCTCTGATAGGAGCGGGAATGCATTGTCCACCTGAGCGAGAGAGAAGGCAGGAAAGGTGTGTACAGACACATACAGAGGTTGGTAGATTTTGTGGAGGGAGAATGAAGCATGGCTCATCTGATTGCTGCTTTTTTTGTCAGTGATTTAACAATGTGTGGGGTAAAAGGTATTAAAGCAAGAGATTGAGGCTTAAAGCAAGAGATTGAGTTGGGAAACAGTTGCTCTGGGGAGAGGGGAGGGGAAATTCACTAGAAAATGTGTTAGGATTGTCTGGTTGAGATGACTGCCCATTTGAGTTCTTTTGTCATTCATGTGAGAAGAAACCAATAAGCAGGGGTGTGCGGTTTTCTCTAACAATGTTCAGCTTCTGGGCTGCAGACATAGAATTTAAATACACAGAACTTTGCATTTAACTAAGGCTGGCACTTTCCAGGTGCCTATGCAGGAAGAGCTGGACAAAAGATTTTGGCATGGTTGTAAGGGAGTGAATATATGAGACCTAAGTGCCTATGTTAGCCTATATAAGGGACCTATGTTAGCCTAAGTGCCTAGAGCATATTAAGATTCAATATAAGGCACACAGGCTAACATCGGTGCCTAATATAGAACCTAATTTAGGTAATGAGAGAAGTGAGGACAAGGGGGTGTCATGGATAGAGGAAAAGTGACGAGGTTAACAGATTAGAGGCTCTGCCAGGGTCTGCAAATGGATGGGATGGCAGTAAATGAGTTGGAAGGCTAAGAGAGGGTAGTCCAGGAGTGTGGTGCTTAACATTAAGATTTCAGATTTGATTCAGTTCTTCAGATGATCAGGATTAGGAAACGATCCTGTGAGAGATGGCTGCGGTGGGGTGAATCAGAGACCTGACAGTCCAAGGCTTCGGCTAGGTGACTGCATACATTCGAAATCACCAAGAACGGTGACAGAAGTAGAGACAGACAGGAGAGCTGCAAGCCAGGACTAGAGGCATGAGTAAGTGAGTGTGAGTGACCAGGTGGAAATCACGAGGTGGCCACCGCACGGAATGTGACAGTTGTCAGGCCTGATGGTTTGCTTGTCTGCCTTCCCAACCACTGGCTCCTCACTACTAAGTCCTGATTCTCCCGTAATATGGTTTTGAAGGTGGAGATAAGGAAGGACAACAAAATTGATTCTATCTATGTTTTTAATGTGTCCATTTTTCCTCTCTCTGAATTTCATTGATTTTCTACTTTGATTCACCTACTCATGCCTTGCTAGATGAGTAATGTCTTGAGAAAACTCACTGCTGATGGGATTAGCAGTGTTTGGAAGGGATTTCTCAATGATTACCCGATGCAAGCAGCCACTTAAACTCTACTGAAATTGCTACTGAAGGGCTTAGAATAACTTTGCTGAACACTGTTAACTATGTTATATGTGGCCCAAAGATTCAGCTGTTTTTACTTGGTGTTATGCCAAGACCACATTTACCTGCATGGGGCAGACTTCCATCCCCAGCTCCCTTATTTCCATTAGTGGTATCATTCAAACTTTTAAAATTATTATTAATAAATATAATCATAATAATTACCACTTGTTGACTATCCACCATGTGCCAGACACTGAACTAGCTGTGATACCAACACATAGCAGTTATTGAATTTTAATATGTTCCAGGCGCATACGCTTTGATTGTGTAATGTAATTTATACTTCCCAGCAGCCTGATGAAAGGTTAAGGCTAAGATAAAGAGATTATGGCTCAAAACTTCTTGGCTAAGATCTCGTAGTTATTAAAAACTGGATACAGATGGGGTTCAAAACTCTGGTTGACTCTGAAACATATGCATTAACACTACACCATATTTGCCTTTACTGTATGCCTCACCACGTACAAAGATGGATGGTCCCTGTGAAAGTTATCATCCAGCAGAGGGAAGTAGACCTGCAAACAAATGGGTTAAAACCCACATGAAGAGTGCTAAGATGAGGGCTCCGATGAGGGCAGTAGATAGTAAATGATGAACTCGAGACACTTTGAAGGAAGTACATCAGATATTTTGCAGATTGACTCACTGCCTGGCTGCAATAACAGCCTCTTAGTTGGTGAGCTCCTGTCGCCAGGCCTTTCTTCCATACGACTCTGCATAGATTGCTAGAGTTCATCTTCCTAACATACTTGTGCACTTGCTCCATTTTGCTAAAAGGTGCACTTGCTCCATTTTGCCTATGTCATGGTGCTTTTCATTCTTATTCTTCCTCATGAAATTATTTCTTTCTTGCTCTGTCGCCCAAGCTGGAGTGCAGTGGCACAATCTCAGCTCACTGCAACCTCCACCTCACAGGCAAAAGTGATCCTCCCACCTCAGCCTCCCAGTGAAATTATTTGTAACTCTTGCTATGGTAAACATGCATGGGACTATCTGTTCTAAACTCCCTGCAACTTCTAGTAACTGCCCACCTTCCTGTGTCCACAGCCTCTTCTCCCACACTGGCTTCCTCCACTTGGCAGGGGACAAATCACCAGCTGTTCCTGCATTTGACATCGATGTCTTTCTCCCTCAAAAAGAAGCTAGACTCTTCTTTGGTTCCAATGCTAAAAATTGTGGGTTGGGACACTGATGGGCTTGATTTGGATCAGGTGCATACCCCTGCAAAAATGAATCATAGCCAGTGGGGGGAAGTAGACCTACAAACAAACAGGTTGAAACCGACATGAAGAGTGCTAAGATGAGGGCTCCGATGAGGGCAGTAGATAGTAAATGATGAACTTGAGACACTTTGAAGGAAGTACATCAAATATTTTGCAGATTGACTCCCTGCCTGGCTATAATAACAGGTAGCGGGAAGGGGAAAGTTGAAACACGCTCTTCTCTATAACCATAATACAAGGAGCATGATGTCCAAACACTGAAAGAGAGAAAGGGAGAGAATGACAAAGCAAGGGTGGTTTATTTCTTAAGTCTGTTAACATTTGGGGAATCTGAGTGAAGAGTACAAGATATACCTTGTAAGACATTTGTATGAGTCTGAAATTATTTTAAAATAAAATGTTTAACAAATTTGTGGCTTTTACCATGATAAAAAGGGTAAAATATAGTGTTTAAAAAATGGTCTTGGGGGTGGAGCCTGTGTGCTCCAGTTCCCACAGAGTATGCCACTCCCATTACCTTACACTTGACCTCACATGGGTACCTTGACAAGCCAGCCTTCTGAGGGCGATTCAAGGGATATGCAGCTATTATAGAACAGCCAGACTGAGGAGGACATTGAACACTGGGTTTAGGGAGGTTGATGTTACTTTATATCAATAAGTAGGTCTTTGGAGGTTTTGGACAGTGGAGCAATATTATTTAGAAAAGGAATTCCATGTGGAGGACAATTTGGAAGGGGAGAGACTCCAGGAAGACTTAAATAAGAACATTGCAATGGAAAGGGAAAGGAGAAATGTGAGTTAGATGTGTAAGGAAGAATCACTAGAATTTGGCTACTGCAAATGATACCACTATTGGAAACAGGGGATGCTGGAGGTTGGCAAAAAAGAGATGGGGCCAGAGAGGAGGTAGAATAGTCTCTAGACATGGAGGATCTGTTTCCCGGCCTTTTGCAGTGTCTAGAGGCTGCCTGCATTCTTTGGCTTATGGGCCTCTTCCTCCATCTTCAAAGTCAGCTGCATGGTATCTTCACATATCCTTCTACCTAGGTGTCCTTTGCTTCTGTCATCACACCGCCTCTGGCTCAAACTCTCCTGTTTCCCTCTTATAAGAATCCTTGAGATTATATTGGGACTACCAAGGTAATTCATGATAATTCCCTAAGTCCAATGAGAGTTGTCCTTCTAAGAGAAAGGTAGAGGGAGATTTGAGACTCAGACACACAAGGACATGTGAAGATGGAGGCAGAGATTGAAGTCATGTGGCTCCAAGCCAAGGAAAGCCTGGAGTCACTAGTGCTTGGAAGGGGCAAGGGAGGATCCTCCTCTCAAGCCTTAGGAGGGCGCACATTTCTGATGACGCTGTGATTCCAGACTTCTGAGTTCCACCACTGTGATTTCTTTTGTATTCATCTGAACAGGATTTCAGTAGGTGATTTAAGGCTTTTGTCTAATAAGTCCATCTAATATCTGGGCTTCATCAGGGACAGTGTATTAGTCAGTTCTCACTCTGCTAATAAAGACATACTCAAGACTAGGTAATTTATAAAGAAAAAAGAGGTTTAATGGACTCAGTTCCACTTGGCTGGGGAGGCCTCATAATCGTGGCAGAAGGCAGAAGGCAAAGGAGGAGAAAGGCGTACGTTACTTGATGGCAGGCAAGAGAGCTTGTGCAGGGGGAACTGCAATTTATAAAACTATCAGTTGTCACGAGACTTATTCAGTACCACAAGACAGTATGGCGGAACTGTCCCCATGATTCAATTATCTCCACCTGGCCCCACATTTGACGGGCGGCGGTGATTACAATTCAAGGTGAGATTTGAGTGGGACACAGCCAAACCGTATCAGACAGTTTCTACCAACCCCTTTTTCCCCCTGCGTATAAGCCATACTTTGTTTCTTTTACATCACATATATTTTTGTTATTGAAAACTTGACATTTAAAATAATTTAACGTAGCAGCTCTGGAAAGCAGATTCTCCTCACTTCTCAACGTTTGTTGTTGTTGCTGCTTGTTGGTGTTGCTATTCATTTGTTTGGTGACTTTTCTGAACAAATTCTGTGAAGTCTGTATTCTCTTTCGTGTGTGGCCACTGACATTTCTGCTTGAACGGTGCGCTAATAATTGAACAGAGACTTCCTTAGATGGCCTGGAACCATTAAGTCTTCAAGTCTTTGCAAAAGGGCTGTGTGTGTATGTTAAGGCAGGCCTTCAACACGCAACCAGGTACTCTGCTCTGTTTTAGCTTCACTTCCTGCTTGCATGGGGCGAGCCAGAGGTGAGAACTTGGTGCTCTCTCAGGGCTTTCCTGAGTGCATGCAGAGCTCTGGGCTTGTGCACAGTCCTGTGCATCTGTGTGGCCTTCTAGATTCCCAGGAATATGTCAGAGCAGTTTTAAACCCCATGTAGACATTTCACACCTCCCCTTTTTCCTTCAGCTTTTTGGTTCTCCTATTGTGCTATGAAGGAACTCTAGCCCCTTTCTGCTACCTCAAGTGGCTGCCAGGCTACTGGTTTTAACCATTATTGTGGGCCATTGGTTTTTGTGGCTACGCTATAGCCAGAAACTGGGGAGAGAAATGGCAATTGGAATGGCATGAGGCTCATTGTTCTTACCAAAATTCAACCATTTTTTCTTGAAAAAAAAAAATGCTCCCTGATGGCTTCAAGCCTTCTGAAAAAGTTGACTCTGACAATTTTGCCAGTGTGCTCATTGCTTTTATGGAGGAGAGCGTTTTGGGGGGGTCCTTACTCTGTCATTTTCACTGATGTCATCTTTATAGTCTGTTTAAGCTTAGATTTTCTGTTTTAAAGACTTTAAAAAATATGTTAGATTTAGGGGTTACATGTTCAGGTTGCTAACATGGATATATTGTGTGATGCTGAGGTTTAGACTTCAACTGAAACTGTCACCCAGATAGTGAACATAGTACGTGACAGGTAGTTATTCAGCCCTCTCTCCCTCCCTCCCCTCTTTTGGAGTCCTCAGTGTCTATCATTCCCATCTATATGTCCATGTGTACCCAATGATTAGCTTCCACTTACAAGTGAGAGCATGCAGTATTTGGTTTTCTATCTCTGTGTTAATTCACTTAGGATAATGGCCTCCAATTGCATCTATGTTGCTGCAAAGGGCATGATTTCACTTTCTCCTGTGGAAGCATAGTATTCCATGGTGTATCTGTACGACATTTTCTTTATCCAATCTACCATTGATGGGTACCTAGGTTGATTCCATGTCTTTGCTATTGCAAATATGTGCCACAGTGAACATGCAAGCACAGATATCTTCTTGTTAGAAAGACTTATTTTCCTTGGGTATATACCCAGTAATGGGATTGCTGGGTTGAATGGTAATTCTGTTTTTAGTTCTTTGAGAAATCTCCAAACTGCTTTCCACAAGGGCTGAACTAATTTACAGTCCCACCAACAGTGTATAAGCATTCTGTTTCTCCACAACCTCTCAACATCTGTTATTATATTTTTTTTTACTTTTTAATAATAACCATTCTGAGTGGTATGAGATGGTATCATATTTTGGTTTTGATTTGCATTTCTTTGATGATTGGTTATAATGACCATTGTTTCATGGCTGTTCGTACGTCTTCCTTTGAGAAGTGCCTGTTTTTGTCTTTTATCTGCTTTTAAATGGGTTTTTTTTCTTGTTAACTTTTTAAGTCCCTTGTAGATTCTGGATATTAGTCATTTGTTGGATGCGCAGTTTGCAAATATTTTCACCCACTCTGTAGATTATCTGTTTCCTATGTTGATAGGTTGCTTTTTTTTTTTTTTTTTTCCTGTGCAGAAGTGCTTTAGTTTAATCAGGTTTCTTTATCAATTGTTGATTTTGTTGCATTTACTTTTGGGGACTTAGTCATAAATTATTTGTTAGGCAAATGTACAGAAGAGTATTTCCTAGATTTTCTTCTAGAATTTTTATAATTTGAGCTCTTACATTTAAGTCTTTAATCCATCTTGGGTAATTTTTTTGTATAAAGGGGTCAAGTTTCCTTCCTTTGCATATGGTTAGCCAGTTTTCCCAGCACTGTTTATTGAATAGGGTGTCCTTTCCCATTTCTTTATTTTTGCCCATGTTGTCAAAGATCATTTGGTTGTGGATGTGTGGCTTTATTTCAAGAGTCTCCATTGATCCATGTGTCTATTTGTTGTACCAGTACCATGCTACTTTTGTTACTGCAGCCTTGTAGTATAGCTCGAAGTCAGGTAATGTGATGCCTCTAGCTTTGTTCTTTTTGATTAGGATTGCTTTGGTTATTTGGACCCTTTTTTGTTCCATAAGAATTTTAGAATTGTTTTTCCTAATTCTGTGAAGCATGATGTTGGGATTTAATAGAGATTGCTTTGAATCTGTATATTGCTTTGAGCATTACGGATATTTTAACAATATTGATTCTTTCAATCCATGAGCATGGCGTGGTTTTCCGTTTGTTTATGTCTTCCATTATTACTTTTATTTTCAATCCACCCTTAGTAAATTTTAAGTATACAATAAAGTATTGTTAATTGTGCTCACACTGCTGTGCATTAGATGTCCAGAACGTTTTCATCCCACGTAACTGAAACTTTGCACTACTTGCCTAGCATATTTGCATTTGTCTCCCTTCACACCCAAGACTTTTTTAAAGCTGAAAAATATTTATCTGTGTATGTTTGTGTGTGTGTATACTTGCATGTGTAGTTCCACATTTTCTTTATTCATTAATCCATTGAGGGACATTTAGGTTGTGTCCATATCTTAATTATTATGAATAATGCTAAAATAAACATGCAAGTGTGGATTTTTTTGAGAACATGACTTCATTCTGTTTGGATATATACTTACTAATGGGATTACTGAATCATATGGAAGTTCTGTTTTTAATTTTTTGAAGAACTTCCATATTATTTTCTATATTAGTTTTTACCAAGTTTCCTTTCAATCAACAGTGTACAAGGATTTTTTTTCTCCACATCCTTGCCAACATTTTTTATGTCCCATCTTTCTAAAAGCGCTTTTAATATGCATTAGGTAATATTTCATTGTAGTTTTGATTTTCATTTTCATAAGGATTAATAATGTTGAGCGGTTTTTATATATTCATTGCCCATTTGTATGGCTTCTTTTGAGAAATGTCTACTCAGGGCCTTTGCTCATTTTTATTGTATTTTTTATTTTTGATTTCCATAAGTTTTTGGGGAACAGGTGGTGTTTGGTTACACGAATAAGTTCTTTAGTGATGATTTCTGAGATTTTGATACACTATCACCTGAGCAGTTATACACTATACCCAACTTGTAGTCTTTTTTCTCTCACCCCCATCCCACCCCTCCACCCTTTCCCCTCGAGTCCCCAAAGTCCATTAAATAATTCTTATGCCTTTGCATCCTCATAGCTTAGCCCCTACTTATGAGTGAGAACATACAATGTTTAGTTTTTCATTCCTGAGTTACTTCACTTAGGATAATGGTCTCCAATTGCATACAGGTCACTGCAAATGCTGTTAATTCATTCCTTTTTATGGCTGAGTAATATTCCATGGCACATATATAGATATATATCACAATTTCTTTATCCACTCATCGATTGATGGGCATTTGGACTGGTTTCATTTATGCTGTTATAAACATGTGTGTGCAAGTATCTTTTTTCATATAATGACTTATTTTCCTCTGGGTAGATAACCAGTAGTGGGATTGCTGGATCAAATAGTAGTTCTACTTTTAGCTCTTTAAGAAATCTCCCCGCTGTTTTTCGTAATGGTTGTATCAGTTTACATTCCCACCAACAGTGCAGAAGTATTCTCTTTTGACCACATCCCTGCCAACATCTATTATTTTTCGATTTTTTTATTATGGCCATTCTTGCAGGAGGAAGGTGGTATTGCATTGTGCTTTTTGATGTGCATTTCCCTGATAATTAGTGATGTCGAGCATTTTTTCCTATGTTTGTTAGTCATTTGTATATCTTCTTTTGAGAACGATCTATTCATGTCCTTAACCCACTTTTGGATGGGATTGTTTGTTTTTTTTTACTGCTAATTTGTTTGAGTTCCTTGTAGATTCCTGATATTAGTCCTTGTTGGATGTACAGATTGTGAATATTTTCTCCCACTCTGTGGGTTGTCTGTTTACTCTGTTGATTGTTTCTTATGCTGTGCAGAAGCCTATTCGATTAAAGTCTCATCTGTTTATCTTTATTTTTGTTGCATTTGCTTTTGAGTTCTTGGTCATGAAGTCTTTGCCTAAGCCAACGTCTACAAGGGTTTTTCTGAAGTTGTCTTCTAGAATTTTTATGGTTTCAGGTCTTAGATTTAAGTCCTTGATTCATCTTGAGTTGATTTTTGTATAAGGTGAAAGATGAGGATCCATGCTGACTGGTGTGAGATGGTATCATATTTTGGTTTTGATTTGCATTTCTCTGATGATTAGTGATGATGACCACATGAGAAGAAGGTTTGTGATTGTTGTGTAAAGTATTCTGTAGATGTCTCTTAGACTCAGCTTGTCAATACCTTAAAAACCTACTCAAATTTAAGTCCAGAATTTGTTAGTTTTCTGCCTTGATTTGTCTAATGCTCTCACTGGGGTGCTGAAGTCCCCTACTATTATTGTGTGGCTCTCTAAGTCTCTTCTTAGGTCTAGTAGTAATTATTTTATAAGTCTGGGTGCTTCAATGTTGGGTGCATGTATATTTAGGGTAGTAAAATCCTCTTGTTGAATTGAAACTTTTATCATTATGCAATACCCTTCTTTGTCCTATTTTTACTGTTGTTGGTTTAAAGCCTATTTTATCTGATAGAAGAATAGCAACCTCTGTTCTTTCTTCTTTCCATTTGCATGATAGATCTTTCTCCATCCCTTTACTTTGAACCTATGGGCATTCCATGTGAAATGGGTCTTTTGAAGACAGAAGAAGATTGGGTCTTTTGATCCAGTTTGCCACTCTCTGTCTTTTAAATGGAGTGTTTAGGGCATTTATGTTCAAAGGGGAACAAGAGATGACTCCCTCTCCAAGTTCATTTCTGGGGCATAATGATGCTACTTCAGCAACTAGTGCCACACCTGTGTTTCCTTTGTCCCAAAGAGGAAACAAGTTCTCCTCTTTCTTAGAGGCAGGGCAGGCCACACTGAAGGTTAGGTTACCAGGGGACCTGCAAATCCAAGGAGATCTGCAACTCCTCGGGAAACTTCTGATTTTGTGCTTGCCAATGTCAGAGCAGGTTGTGATTTATATCTGTGGGTGGTCTGGTGATGCAATGGCTTGAGGGTGAGAGATCCCTTGGCAGGGCACTGGCAAAATGTGTGTGCAACCGGTATGATGCCTGCAGCCCAGGGTTTTTAGCCCAGCAGGCAGCTGTGGGGCCTGCCCAGCTCATGCTCCTCCGACCTCTCTCTAGTGTCTACCCTGGCTGTATGCCCAACCAGCTATGCTTGTTAGATGAAGCCATCTGTGCCCAGATTACCAGGCCATTCTGGGTGTTTGGGGCTGCAGGACTTCCCTAGGGGAAAAGCTGAGGCTATCAGGCCACACCCTTCCTGGTCCAGCCTTGCAAAGGGCAGGGCACCCAGTTCCCATGCCAGCACATGAACCAGCACCACACTCTTCTCTGTGCTGGGCTGTGGGCACCCTTCTGTGGGACTGGCCAGGCAAGTGGTCTTGGGAGGTGCTGGTAGGCAAGGGGGCTCATGGATCAAAAGTACTTCAGTCCCATAGTAATGGTGGTGGAATCTGTCTTGGGTGTGAAAGTGTTCCCAGATCCTGCTGTCTCCTGGCCTGGCAGACAGAAGGAGATGCAGTCATTCAGTGTAAGTCCCAGAGCCTTGGGAGATGGGTAGCTATGGTTACATTTTGCTGCAGGTCCACAGCATAGAGACGACGTCTTCTGGGCTCCATGCAGGTTCAAGCTGTGCCCCTGCTTGTTCTCTGGGCAGCTGCCCTTTCCAGTCCAACTCTCTATGGGTGTCATGGAAACTCCGATAGCTATAATCTCAGGGGTCTGCATCAGGGATGTGGTGCTTAGGAGTTCCTTCACTCACCCCTTCCTTAGGTCTGGTCCATGGGGCTGGTCCTGGTGCCTGGTGATTGAGCAGGCTGCCACGCTTCTTCCCCCTTCAACCACAGTGCCTGTATTAACTCTCTTTTGACTTCTGATGTTTTCCACCGAAAAATATGTTCAAAGTGTCAAGGTTCCTCTGCATGAAAGAGGTGCTTTCCAGCCACATCTGCTTGGCCATCTTGCCTCTCTCTAAGCTTAGATGTTGAAATTGAAAATATATTGTCAATTGTGTTTTAAATACTGAGAAAGAGGTTTAAGTGACTGTTTACACTGTATAAAAAGAAAATTGATATAGCTCTTCAAAAGCCATATATTTGATTCCATAATGGGATGTTAAAGAAAAGGCAAGGAGGGAATGATATGTTTGATTTGCATCCTGATTCTGTAAGTGATCTATATGGTTAAGAACTGTGTGTAAATATGAGCTTGCAGAAAGGTTTATGTGTTAGATAAAGTATATATAAACATTTATGTTCCTCAAGAATCATTAATTAAAAATTTGGAATGCTATTATGAATTAAGGTGGCCTGGATGCTATGTTAAAGATGGTTGAGGAATACCTTGTTCTAGAAAATTCAGTTCCTTTAAGTGCTTGAAGCCCATCTCTCACATTTTTATTTTTGCCTTTTCTTTTCCAACAAACAACTTTACAACTCACTCAATAAAAACCCTCATACATTGTTGTGTCTTTTTAAGATTCTCAGCTTTCAGACATTTCTGAATCTTAAAAAGGTGTGTATTGGGTCACTCTGTCCTCTGGCTTGTAGATAATTCAAATCAGCACAACTGCAATGTATAACTTCCAATGCAACAGTCAGTTCTCAGCTATTTTTGCTGCCATGACATGCTTGATAAATTATTCTCTTATGTGTGAAACACTGTCAAAAGCACATTCATGTTTTGACGAACATCTCCCAAATTTGGAAGTCATGCACTGTGATTATTTGTAATCATCAGAACAGTTAATCACCCATCTGTAGTGGTGACTCCTTGTGATCTACTGCAGAGATGAACTTGGACTGTACGTGAGGACAATTCTTACCATTCTGGCTGTGATACCACTCCCTTCTCTCCCAAAATGCTACTCAGTAAAGGGATTCCTTGGATTCCTTGGACATTATAGGGATTCCTTGGAACCATTCTTGTGTGTGTGTGTGTGTGTGTGTGTGTATGTGTAACCTTTTGAAATAATATATATCCTTTTGGAAACTTCAGCACTTTAACTAGAAAGCCACTTAACATATTGCTTTAGGTGCCTAGTCTATGGAGCTAGATTGTGTAGGATAGAATCTGACTCCACTGTGTACTCATTATGTGACCCTCTAGTAAGTTATCGAGACTCCATGCTTCAATTCCCTCATCTATCAAATGAAGGTGATGGTGCCTATGTCATAAAGCAGTTGTCAAGATGCCTAAGATAATGCATATAAAGAACTAAGTCTGTTTTTCACGGTGGACACTCTTTTGTTTGGAGCAAATCACTATGACTCACCTTCGAGGTGATTTCTTGGAAGGAGTTAGAGTTACCTTAAAAACCTACTGCTGAGTGAGTTTTCCCACACGCTCAAGACACTGTGTCAGTGGTTTTGAAACTTGTTTGGTGTCAGAGCATGAATCCTTTATTCACATGAAATCTTATAGAAAACCCCAATGCAGAATACAGAAACAAGCAGAAGATGCTCTATTTGCAGTGGAGTGTGAGAAGGCTGCAGCCCCATCTATTCTGTCTGTGATAGCACTTGCAGAGACTGCAAGAATTTTAAGGACCAAGGAACATGGTTTGAAAGTCTGCAGTCTATTTGATCATTCTATTTCAATGCCAACATTTTTGGCAATGTGTGCATATGTAAAATTAAGTCTAATATCTCATCTAGCCTTTTTATGTCTTCGGCAAAATCCGCAGATAGCCTATAATGTGCCTCTTTTGCAAGGTGGTGAGCTCAGCTAGAGATTTCGTCAATGTATGTGTTTGGCAAATTACCCACCTTGTGAGTGCAATGCACCTGTTTGGATTATAAAATCATGCAGGGTGGTGCTTCTCAGACTTCCCCATACACTGGAAACACCTGGAAGGCTTGCTAACCTATAGATGGCTGGGTCGCATCACCAGAGTTTCTAATCCAGCTGGTCTGGGGTTGGGTCTGAGAATGTGTAGTTCCAACAAGTTCCCAGGTGATGCTAATGTTGCCAGTCTGGGGACCACTTTGAAAGCCACGATTATAGGAGATGAGAGTCAGTGGAGTGGTTAGTTCATAATATCAGGGATTTATTTTAGATAAAATATGTATATTCATCTGTAGTCTAGTGAAAGTTTGAGATTTACTTAATAGGTATTTTTTTGAGTTCCTACTATGGGCCAAGAAAGCACTGTGCTAAGTACTGAGGGTCAAATAGATTAATACCTGCTTGAAGAAGATTATATTTTAGTAGAAGACAAGTAAACAGCAATTGCTATGGAGTATGATAAGTACTGTAATAGAAATAAGTAGGAGAAGCTAGGGAGCACCTATGTGGGCAGCTTTGCTATCTTTGAGGCCCAGGGAAGCCTTCCTCAGAAAGATGACATCTACTATTTAAAATTTTTTTTAAATTTTATTTAGTTAATTTATTTTTTTGAGATGGAATGTTGCTGTGTCTCCCAGGCTGGAGTGCAGTGGCACAATCTCGGTTCACTGCAACCTCCGCCTCCTGGGTTCAAGCTATTCTCCTGCCTCAGCCTCCCACGTAGCTGGGAATACAGGCGTGCACCACCATGCCCAGCTAATTTTTGTATTTTTAGCAGAGACAGGGGTTTAGCCATGTTGGCCAGGCTGGTCTTGAACTCCTGGTCTCAGGTGACCCATCTGCCTCAGCTTCCTAAAGATCATGTACACCATGATGTTTTGACGTATGTATACATCGTGGAGTGGTTAAATGGAGGTAATTAACATATCCATTATCTCACATACTTATTTTTTTTTTTGTAGTGAGAACACTTAAAATCTACTCTCTTAGTGATTTTCAAGACTGCAATACATTGCTATTAACTGTAGTTACCATGGTGACTCGAATTTATTTCTCCTGTCTAACTGAAATTTGGTATCCTTGATCAACATCTCCCTAACACTCACTTCCCAACATATACTCTTAAAATAATAAACACACTCTCACCTTGAAGAAAACCTAAAAAATATTCAGTAGGTTTTAGGTTGTATTTGCTCGTGGTTAACTTTTATAGAGCAGACTAATCTTGCCATTGAGTCTAAGATTCAGTTCTTTTTAAAAAATATTTACTATTCCAAGAACTAAGACAAGTTCCTGGCAAGTCATGGAAGCATGACCCTTTGTACAAGCAGATGTGGAAAGGGAAATTCTTGTTTTCTATGCTTGAGCAGCAAGAACAGTAATAGGAGAAGTTCTTGTAAGTTGTTTTCATTTCTGTTCCTTTTAAAGTATAATTAGAATGACTGGTCTATCATGTAGGGTACAATATTTGCTGGTAAGCAACTTACTGATATGTGTCTTGTGAAACATTTGCTGAGCGTGATTAAAATGCATGAGGTTGTGTTTCTGGAATGAATCATTCAAGCGTCATTTTAGATGGTGGGCACTGAATTAGAAAAGTGAGAACTTTCTTCACTTAAACATACTTAAGTATCTGTATATGATATTTCTCATGGAAGAGCATTTTTGCATACCTCATAAACATAACCAATAATTTAAGTTATTTTACACAACATCCACTTTGACAAATGAGATATCAAAGAATAAAGGCAATTTGTTGCCCAGCACCCCAGGGCCCTTGTTTGTCATCGTCTCCCTGGCTGTCTCACACTCTTTCCCAATTTTAAATTTAGATGGAAAGAAGAATGCAGGTTGGAAAATTTGGGAACTATGGTGGAAAAGGGAATGATAATGATTGGTGTGTATTGAGGATATCCCAGCTTAGCTGGGTGTAAAAGTGATGGTTCTCTTAATGCTTGGCAACAGAGCCTAGTTGACCTCCAGATATCTACCACACAATATCTACTGATAGCTCTGTGGAAAGAAAGCGCTTTTGCAGAGTAAAGTTGAAACATGTAGTCTAGTTATTCTTCAATCTGTATCAGTGTGTTTTCGATCTTTTAACGCCAGGGCCTCGTATGATAAACATGAAAATCTCTTGCACTTCCCAGAGATTGTGATATGCCTTCCTCTTGAGAAGCACTGTCTCCTTTGCAAATTCTCATTAGCCAAGATGTCCATCTTTCGTGTCTCAGAGGCTGACATGTCCTCCTTGAAGGATGTTGTCCCACTATTACCATCTGTGGAAGAGAATTACTGCCCCAGCTGCATGGACGCCAAATCCCCTGTGGGACGATGAGAAAACATCCAACTTTATTGACTTTTTTTTTTTTTAGTATCAAGTGAATTACATTAAACTTTACTAACAATTAATACATTAGTTAACACTGATACTTTCACTTGATTAGTAAGTCAGATGGTGACCTGTGATATGCCAATCCTGCGTATTCTGAGGAAAGAGTGGGCATGTCACAATGGGGAAGGCTGCACAGTGGCACTTTCATTCATTCGTCACCTTTCTTCACATTGTGACATAGGCACTTTGTTTATACTAATTTAGGTGAAATTTATGGTTTCCAAAGGACATGGCTAACAAAGATTCCTACAAAGGAATCACAGATAAAATACAATATCAACATTGTGAGCAGCACAACACCGTAAGTTAATATTAAGCATCCATCATGTGAATACAAATCTGTCCAATATTAAATGAGTTTGGGAGTTATGCAATATTACAAATTGCTTATAACATTTTACTAAACTTAATATTAAATTGTGTAGTAGAAATTGGAGAGTATTTTAAATGGGTAACAATAAACAAACATTATATATCAAAAATATTAGGATTAGGCTAAAGTAGTTCTTAGAAAAAAATGTATAGCCTTAAATACCTATGTCAGAAGGAATTAATTAATGAGGTAAGCCTACGTTTTGAGAAGCTAGAAAAAAATAGCAAAATTGACTCAAAATATATGATAGAAACAACAACAGAAATTAGTAAAATAGAAAGCATAAATGCAATTAGGAAAGTAACAAAATTAAAGATTGATTTTTTGAAAGACCAATAAAATTGACAAACCTCTGGCAAGACTGATTAAGGTAAAAATAGAGAAGACTAAAATAATTAATATCAGGAATGAAAAAAGGACTTCATGACAGAAGTTGCAGACACTAAAATTATAGTAAATACATATAAACAACTTTATGCAAATAATATTTAAAAATTTTAATGGAAAAAATCGTAGAATAATGAAACATCGAAACCGATTCAAGAAAAAATTGACATCAGTGGTTAAAAATTGTTCCGTCAAGAAAACTCTAGGGACATGTGGGTTCTACAAAACATCAAAAGGAAAAGTGATACGCAAGATTCCAATCTTCAAAAACAATTACAGAGAAGTCTTAAAAATAGGAAACATTCTGGAACTTATTTTATGAAGGCAGCATCCTTTTGGTGTGAAATTCCAGTAAGGATCATATGAGAAAGAAAAAGTACAGGCCAATATAAACAAATGATTAGCAATCCAACAATGTTCACAAGGTTAATATTTCATAAGCAAGTTGTATTTATCCCAAGAATGCAAGTTGAGCATAATATTAGGAAATCAATTAAGCAATACACCACATTAATAAGTTAAAGGAGAAAAATCGTACGATCAACTCAACAGATACTGAAAAAGCGTTTGAGAAAATCAGCATCCAGTTATAATGAAAACTATAAGCAAAGCAGATACAAGGTAACTTTCATAAGCTAATAAAGGACATGCTAAAATTTGAAAGCAAAGGTCAGACTTCATGGAGAAAGTTTTCACTAGTAATCAGGAACCAGACAAAAAGTACCTATCATCATTCCTATTGAACAGTGCCCAAGACAGCCTTCTCCAACAGGATAAGACAAAAATTCTAAGTAAAAGATATAAGAATTGGAATAAAAAACCAAAATTTTTATTATTTTTAGATTATATTATTGTGTAGGTAGAAAACCCAACAATTCTACAGACAAATTATTAGAATTAACTTATCAAGGTTACTGGAGAGAAATTTAATATACAAAACTATTGCATTTTAACATCAGCAACGTTAGAAAATATATTAAGAAACAAATGCCATTTACATTAACAACAAAAATAAAATACCCAGGAATTGTTTTTAAAAGTTATGAAACACGAGGAAGAAAAAACTGAAAATCATTTGCAAAGATATTACAAATCTACATAAATAGAGAATACTGTGTTTATAGGTAAGAAATGTTAATGTTATAAAGATGTCAGTTCTCAAGTTGACCTTTGGATTCAATGCAATTCCAATAAAAATTCCAACAGGCTTTCTGTGGTTGTTTTGGGGGAACTTGAGGAGCTGCCTGATTCTAAAATTTATCTGTAAGAGCACGTGCCTGGTAATAGCCAAGACATTCTTGACAAAAAGAACAAAGAGAAAGACATGTCCTTCTAGTTATTAAGATTTATTATAAGGCTCTAATAGACTGTGGTTTTAGGGCAGGGATAAATAAACAGGCCAATAAATAAAATACAGTGCTCAGAAAAAATCCATTTATACAAAGCAGGCACTGAAAAATAATGGAGAAAGGATAGACTATTACACAAATAGTGCTTAGGTTATTTGTTACCAAATGAGAAGAAAAGTTAAATTGTATCCCAATCTCACACAAAAATCAATCCTAGTAAAGACTTCAATATAAAATTTCCAATTTTAAAACTTGTAGGAGAATAGGTTTGTGAACTTGGAGTAAGAAAAGATTTCTTAAAACACACAAACAGAGAGAGAGTGAGAGAGAGGGAGACCACTAACCATTGGTTGATAAATCAACTGTATTAAAATTAAGAACTTGTATTTCTTAAAAGAAAAGAAATAGAGCATTAAAACAAGTCACATATTATGGTTATATGCTTTTAGTACATGTAAATATAAAGATTAAAGTCCAGAATACAAAATAATTCTATGAATTAAGAAAATGACAAACAACTTAATAGAAAAAAATGAACATAAGACAAACAGATGGCACAGAATAGGAAACAAAATGGCTCACAAATTCATGTAATGATACGTAGCCTCAACAGTAATCAAGAAAATTAAATTAAAAACATGAGACTGTTTCAGACCCAACAGATTGGCAGAAATAAGGGGAACAAAGCTTTATTATACCAGGTGCGGGCAAAGAGGAAGAGCAACTCTCATGCACTGTTGTTGAGACAACAAATTGATACAATCATTTTGGAAAACTGTTGGTATTACTTAGTAAAGTTGCACATTGCCTTTGACCCCGCAAACTCATTCCTAGATAGATGCCTGAGAAACTCTGAGATCTGTACACAAGAAGGCAAGGAACAAAACCTCCATGGCAGTTCTACTTATAATTAAAAAAAAAAAAAAAGAGATGCAACTCAAATGTCCATCTATGATAGAAAGGTAAACGATTTGTGGGTTATTCCTATAATGGACTACCATACAGAAATAAAAATGAATGAACTAGAACTAAAAATGAATGAACTATTAGATGGATGAGTTTCAAAATGATGGTGTTGAATGAAAAAAGCAAGTCAGTAAGTATGAGCAGTATGATCCCTTTTATGTGGAGTTTGAGCAGAGGAAAAAGAAATAATACATTGCTTGGGATACATACGTAGGCATTAAAATTACAAGGAAAAACAGATGAATAATTAATACGATGATGGTTACCTTGAGGTGGGGTGCATGCATAGATTTACTTGGAGAGGACCATTCAAATGAGATTTGAAAGTCCTCATAATATCCTATTTCGTAACCTCTGTGGTTGGTATATGGGTGTTCAATTTATTGTAATTAAACTGCATATATTAATATACTCTTTTACACTTATGAAATATGTCACAACAAAAATGTAAACATTTACAATTCTACAAAGTGAACACTTAGACATTTTCTTTGATTACTTATAAACATACTTCTCAAAACTTTTTAACAAGTTGAAAATTACACTCGTAAGCAAGAATAACAACATGAGAAAACCTTATTAATTTTGCTAGTATTTACCTAATGATTATAGAATTACCAGGTATCTGACATTTTCACCAACGATGAAGTTTATTCTATCATTTTGCTCCTAAGATGTTATTACATAATAATTATTTAAAACCTAATCCTTTGAAAATGTATGTATGCTTTATAATATACATAACATATTAGTAAATTAGAACTCATATCTAATTTGTCCATAACCACAAACATTAAATTGGAGAGGCACGATCTAAACACTTCTTACTGGGAAATCAAAATATTTTTGATTAAGTGAGACAGCAGTTCTCAAACTGAGAGCGACTAACATGAGCACACATTAAAAATGCTATCTCCTGGACATACCCTCAGGGTTCTGGTTCAGTTAGCCTGCAGAGGGTTCTGGAATATGCATTTTAAATACGCAGTCCAGGTCATTCTGTTGCAGGTAGTTTATCAGCCACAATTTTTTTTAAATTTATTATTATTATTATACTTTAAGTTCTAGGGTACATGTGCATAACGTGCAGGTTTGTTACATATGTGTACATGTGCCATGTTGGTGTGCTGCACCCATCAACTCATCAGCACCCATCAACTCATCATTTACATCAGGTATAACTCCCAATGCAATCCCTCCCCCCTCTCCCCTCCCCCCTCCCCGTGACAGGCCCTGGTGTGTGATGTTCCCCTTCCAGAGTCCAAGTGATGTCATTGTTCAGTTCCCACCTATGAGTGAGAACATGCGGTGTTTGGTTTTCTCTTCTTGTGATAGTTTGCTAAGAATGATGGTTTCCAGCTGCATCCATGTCCCTACAAAGGACACAAACTCATCCATTTTTATGGCTGCATAGTATTCCATGGTGTATATGTGCCACATTTTCTTAATCCAGTCTGTCACAGATGGACATTTGGGTTGATTCCAAGTCTTTGCTATTGTGAATAGTGCCGCAATAAACATACGTGTGCATGTGTCTTTATAGCAGCATGATTTATGATCCTTTGGGTATATACCCAGTAGTGGGATGGCTGGGTCATATGGTACATCTAGTTCTAGATCCTTGAGGAATCGCCATAGTGTTTTCCATAATGGTTGAACTAGTTTACAATCCCACCAACAGTGTAAAAGTGTTCCTATTTCTCCACATCCTCTCCAGCACCTATTGTTTCCTGACTTTTTAATGATCGCCATTCTAACTGGTGTGAGATGGTATCTCATTGTGGTTTTGATTTGCATTTCTCTAATGGCCAGTGATGATGAGCATTTTTTCATGTGTCTGTTGGCTATCAGCCACAATTTTGCTCCAAGTTTAGACCCACCATTAAAGCCACATCTTTAGAGAGCTAGGTCCCTTGACTTCAGAACTACTTTTACTGAACATTGACAGTATGACCTTGACCAGCACTGGGGGCTCTGTAAGAAAGAAATGCTCCCTTTTAAACTCATGGCAGAAACTAGAATGAAGATGGAGTTGACAAAATAATGTATGTAGAAGAGCAGATCGTAGAGCCGGTACACAGAGAATACTCAGTAAATTTTGCCTTCTTATTGTTAACAATATGCTGTCTTCTTTATGAGAGCACTTACGAGTTAGTTCTTTCTGTTTTTAGTATAGGGAATAATTATGCTATTCTTTGTAATACAGCAATTCGACAGTATGGTTCTTAGTTCAATTTATTTTGATACTTGGTTTCAGTGGCTGTCATAGCTAACAAAAGGCACCTCCCACGGATATGTAGATCCCAACAGAAGAAGTGAAACACTGGTTGGGTTTAATGAATAATTATACCTATTTTTTCCCACCTCATTTACCAGTTATCCTAAGCAGTTTGTTTTTCTCCTATAGACACTCAATTGAGGGACTTTTGGATTGTTTACCAGAGTGCTTTGAATCAAATTAGTGGCCCATCCTTAGCACTTCATAGAATTTCATGGCATGCAGAAACATGCCTTTTTTTTGTACTATTTTATATTCTTCACCTTTTTCTTTCTCAGCTAGTTCTAAATAATGCCTTTTTGTTGTTATTTTTATATTCTTGTTATTGCCTTAAAGAGTTGCTGGAATACAGTGAGAGGAAGGGAAGGAACTGTGTGGGTAGGCACGTCGCTAAGATGGAAAACGAAGAGGGAGAAGGGATACAAGTGTCTTGGTCAGCTCAAGGTCGCATATACCCTGGTACAGTAATCAGAGTTAGGGCATAGGTATCCAATTCACATCATAATCTTTCATGGACATTTCTCTTTGTCTTTCATGGTATTTATCTACCAAGTCTATATTCACTGGGTAAATACGGACAAATTAGTAAGATCTTCCATGGAGAATTGTGTTATTTTTGTTTATAAAATGTTCTCCACTACCTCATAAAAGGTTGTGGCACATCTTTTTAGTTAACTTGGAGAAAATTCCCAATGTTCACTGTAAAGAATGATAGATGAGCAGTGCGTCTTTGATTTCTCTTAGTTGTGTGTGTGTGAACTTAGAAAATTTATTTTAATTTTAAAATTTTCATTGGTTGAATTTTCATAGACCAAAGTAACTGTTATCATGTACCCAGTCTTTTTAATTTTTATTTATTTATTTATTTATTTTATTTTTTATGGAGTCTCACTCTGTCGTCCAGGCTGGAGTGCAGTGGTGCGACCTCGGCTCACTGCAACCTCCACCTCCCAAGTTCAAGTGATTCTCCTGCTTCAGCCTCCCAAGTAGCTGAGAATACAGGCACATGCCACCACACCCGACTAATTTTTTATTTTTAGTAGAGATGAGGTTTCACCATGTTGGCCAGGCTAGTCTCGAACTCCTGACCACAGGTAATCTGCCCACTTCGCCTCCCAAATTGCTGGGATTACAAGCATGAGCCACCACACCCAGCCAATTCACCTAGTCTTAATAGAACTTTATGAAGATCATTATTTTGAAAAGAGTTTCCTGTTTTTTCATGTAGTTGAGGATAAATTTTTGTCTTATATTTCCACCTGCTGATAACAGTTAGCAAAAAGATCCAAGTGCAATAATAATTGGTTTGAAATGAGTTTACATAATTTTTAATAAATGAAAACTGCTCATTTCCTTTTCATTAATGCTTCACTGTTTTAGCAGCTTTTAATTTCTCTTGCCTTTTTGGAAAGCCTTGCATGCTTGATGATTTTCCTTTTTAAATAGTACTTCGGCATTCAGAAACATCAGCAAGTGTTTTGGAGACTATTCCCTTAGGAAATTTCTGTAGGGAAGCCTTTTCGGTAAGTGGCTTAGTGTTTTTAAGATGTTAATAACGTTGCTGATTTGGTCTTTCCTCAGGTTACAGTTAAAATTAATTGAAAAAAAAAAAAAAACAATGACAAAACTCTCACTTTACCTGAAAGCCAAATAGTATTAAGGAATGGTGGACGAGTAAAGTAGGCTTTGAAGTAATTAATGGTATATCCTTTCACGGACACTGAAAAGTCATGGTTTACTACAAGAAAAGATTCATTCTCATACCTTTTAAGTGATTTTCAGCAAGGAAAGGGAAATAAAGCTAGATTAATTGCCATTCTTACAGACACAATTCTCTACTAGCTAATCATCTGCACATCTACAATACGTTGATAATTAATGACATGGAGATAATGAAGGATTTTTTTTTAAACCCTCCTCTGTACACTTACTATACACAGGGCTCCATGTTAAGTGACTTAGATTTGTCATGTCACTTAATATTCTAAACCACCATAAGGGATAAGTAGTATCAATATTTTAATTTATTTTATAGATTTTATAGGTTCTCAGGAAGGTTAAACAACTTACCTGAGATTATCTTGTGCTCAAGGTGATTAGCTTTAAATACTCACTTCTATGAGCTTAAATAGATTATAACAGAATAATCTATTCTGCTTAAAATACTCACTTTCCTTGGTCAGGCTTCCTCTTGGCTATTCCTCAGTCTCCTTTGGTAATTTCTCCCTCTCTTCCTGGCCTCTAAATTTTGATCCCATAGATTCTCAGACCTCTTGAGATTGAGGCCTCTTCTAGTCTCACACTCTAAATTCTGCCCCAAGTTTAAAATACCATCTAAATGCATGTGATCACTATATATGGTTATCACCATCCCAGACAGGTCTGATGAGCCCCTGTCATGGCTCTTACTGCCTACTTGACATCTCTCCTTGGATCTCTTGCAGACATCTCATGCTCAACATGTACAAAAATCAACACGTGATTTTCTCCCTGAAACTATTTCTTACCAAATTTTTATCATCTTTGTAAATGACATCATCATCCATCCAGTTGTACAAATCAGAAACATCTTTGATTCCTATCTTTTCCCTCTCTCCGTATCCAAGACATGACTTAGTCTCATAACTTCAGCTTCCAAACTGCAGCTCAATGCCATCCATTTCTTCCCGTATCCCTGGTCCCTGGGCTTTTGCCAGAACTCCAGCCCTGGTCTAACATAATAGTCATTTGTTCTTCCTGCATCCTCTCTTTCTCCCTCCAAATTATTCTCCATATCGTATTGGGAATTATTTTTAAATGTAAATTGAATGATGCCACTCTCCGGCTTACAATCTTCTAGTAGCTTATTATCGTCCCTGAAATAAAATTCAGCCTCCTTCTCATGGCTGACAAGGTCCCTGCCTTCCTCTGAAGGCCTAGCTCCTGCCAGCCTAGAACACTCCATGCACCCTGGCAGCTTCTCATCCCTGCAAACATGCCACTCCCAAGACATCAGACCTTGTCCCTGCTCTGGCTTCTGTCTGAAATTCCTCCCCTGGTACCTACCCCGACTTCATCCTTGCTGGGTTTCTTTTTCTCCCTCAAATCTTGGCTGAGTGGTACCTTCTCAGAAGTCCTGCTTGAAATTGACATGGGTTCTCCTTCCCCACTTTTGACCCTAACATCCGATTTGTATTTTTCATAGGACTTTTCTCCTTTGGAAATTACACCTTTATTTGGTATATTTACTTGTTTATTAATGTTCTGCCCCACTAAACCACAAATTCTATGAGGGCAGGGACTACTTCTGGTTCATTTACCACTGTAGACCTAATACCTCGTACTAGGTAGGCAATAAATATTTGATGAAAGAATGAATCAAGTACATCCAACTGGTAAGTGGTGAAACCAGGATCCAAACCCAGATCTGTCGGACTCCAGAATGTGTGTTGTGCACTATTATGCTATGAGTAAAAGTAACGCATGTTTGGTCAAATTTTAGTATGAAATACATTTTTTGAAAATCGAAAATTCCTTTTAAAAAGTCTTTTTATATTTTTTGGACAGAGTGTCTGTCACCTAGGCTGGAGTACAGTGGCATGATCACAGCTCGCTGCATCATGTGATCAGGCTCAAGTGATCCTCCCACCTCAGCACCACAAATAGCTGTGACTACAGAAATGGATTACCATGCTCAGTTCATTTTTATTTTTAATTATTATTATGATTTTTTTAGATGGAGTCTCGCTCTGTTACCCAGGCTGGAGTGCAGTGGTGCGATCTCGGCTCACTGCAACCTCCACCTCCTGGGTTCAAGTGACTCCCTTGCCTCAGTCTCCCAAGTAGCTGGGACTACAGGAGCGCACCACCACACCCAGCTATTTTTTTTTTTTTTTTGGATTCTAGTAGAGATGGGGTTTCACCATGTTGGCCAGGATGGTGTCCATCTCCTGACCTCGTGATCCGCCCGCCTTGGCCTCCCAAAGTGCTGGGATTACAGGTATGAGCCATGGCACCCAGCCTTAATTTTTATTATTTAGAGACAGAAGTCTCCCTGTGTTGCCCAAGCTGGTCTTAAACTCCTGCTTCAGGCGATCCTCCCGCCTTGGCCTCCCAAAGTGTTAGGATTACAGGTGTGAGACACCACGTCTGGCCTCTTTTGAAATTTGATGGTCCCTATGATAAGCCTCTGTTGGCTATAGTACTTGATGGACCTCTGTCCTCCAAATTGACAGTGACGGTGCATAACATAAATTTTACTATATTTCACATTTTGTTTACTAAGATGGCCAGATAAGGTCCCTTGCAGTGATTCTTCCAACTCCATCAAAAATTCTATGAAATCAAATAAAATGGCCTTGTACAAGTTACTTAACTTCTTTGAATCACTGTTTCTTCATCTATAAAATCAGGAAATAACTATTTTCTAGGGTCACTGAAGGGGACTCAAGGAAATAATAGATGCTAAGCCCTCATCAATGGGTTTAGTGTTTGGCAAATAAACAATAACGGGTTCTTTTAAAAGAAAAGTCTTAATTCTTTAGTTGACTGAAAGACTCTCATCTTTAGGGTCAACTAACCAGGTTTGGGTTGTTGTTGTTGTTGTTGTTGTTGCTGTTGTTGTTGTTTTAACTGTTTCTAAATCGTAACATAGTCCAGAGGAGCGAGATTGACACGTGAAGTCATCAAATGCTGATGAAACAGCGGGAGAGTAGGCAGGAGAGCTGCCTCAGAAAGGGCCCCTAGGAATCCACACACAGGCTCTAAATCTAGATGAATCAGACTCAGAATTTCCACTGAGTTTACACTTTATGACTGTAGCAAAGAACAGCTAGAGTCCCAGGTTGAAGCTGACGCCATTCTTGGAATTGGTGTTTGGCTCATGAATTTACATTTCCCACCACGGTAAACTTCTTTTTATAAGAGGAATATAGCAGCACACTCATTCTTTTCTAAATTGCTTTTAAAGAGAAATTTGATTCAGTTTATCGATTCTGCCCAAACAACAACATAAAGGTAAAAACACTGATTTTTAGTCATGAGAATTTCTTTCTTTCTTTCTTTCTTTTACCCCAGAGGACTTTGTTATCCAGCATTTGTCAAGTGCTCTATTTCATGTGGTTTCATGAAAACCTTGGGTCCCATTTTTCTTTGAGATCAGTTTGAGAGGTCCATATTTCTTTCATTTAAAAAGTCAGAATTTCTTTTCTGAATCTCAGGTTTTGAGTATTATCATGACAAAGGTAGACAAGCTGGCAGAGGAAGCCGCAGAAGGTCTCTGAGAATCTGAAAGCCTAATAAATAGAGATGAATGGATTTTGAATAACAAAACCGTAGAACCATCTAACTTTGGGAAAATAAGATGGAACTTTTGTTAAATATTTATGTGTTTTGGAGAATAAAATTTTAGAGCTAAATACTAAAAATTTTAAGATTCATCAACTTTTACCCTGAAGCTTTAATTTACACACACATACATACACACACAAAAATGCAGGAATAAAATGGAACCTTAATGTCCATAATAACTGGGACTTTAACTAAAGGAATGGCCAAGTAAATTGTTTCACAGCATCCCAGGGGGAAATTACTGGTGTTTCTTAGTATCCTACTGATACGGTTTGGGTCTGTGTCCCCACCCAAATCTTATGTGGAACTGTAATCCCCAGCGTTGGAGGAGGGACCTGGTGGGAGGGGATTGGATCACGGGGGCAGATTTCCCCCTCACTGTTCTCATGATAGTAAGTTCTTATGAGATATAGTTGTTTAAAAGTGTGTAGCGTCCCCCCCCCCCCCCGCCTTCCTCCTGCTCTGGCCATGTGAAGAAATGCCTGCTTTGCCTTCTGCCACAATTGTAAGTTTCCTGAGGCCTCCCCAACCATGCTTCCTCTACAGCCTGCTGAACTGTGAGCCAATTAGACACCTTCTCTTTATAAATTACCCAGTCTCAGGTAGTTCTTTACAGCAGTGCAAGAACAAACTAATACATCTATGGATTTGCTCTAATATTTATTTACTCATTTTTCAAGGTAATCAGTTTAGTTTTTTTTTTCATTTATGAAATCGTGTTTAAAGGCAATGGCATCAAAGCACTTGGTTGCTTGCTTTACATTCCTTAGTGTCTACAAGGAATTATTTTGTTAAATTCAAAATTTTTTCCTCAGGGCAATCCTGGGTTTATATTTTATTTCTTGGTTCTTGGTTCCAGTAGATTTTTACTCACTGAATTAAATCTGAGAGATTCATTGTTTTCTTTCTGATAGTATTTTCCAAATATCTCAGAATTAAGATCAATTTCTCTATCTTAGGGGTTTTTGTAAAGTCAATTTCCTTTTTTTTTTTTTCTTTTCTTTTTTTTTTTTTTACATTTTTGGAAGGAGACTATACCTTCAAGGGCATCTGGCCCACCTGGCTAACTCAGGGTTCCATGAGAAGTTGACGCCAAGGCAGGGGCCAGCCACAGTCCCTGGCCCTCTGCACTCCTTCCACCATCCTCAGCTGCACTTTGCAACATATAGGACAAAATATCCTTGTGCTACCTTCACGAAACTAAAAGGTTCTGCCACTCTCATTTTTCCAACCCATGTACATTTACATTCTTCCGGCGAGAAGGAAAAACTCGGCCGGGCGCGGTGGCTCACTCCTGTAATCCCAGCGCTCTGGCGGGCCAAGGTGGGCGGATCAGGAAGTCAGGAGATGGAGACCATCCTGGCTAACACGGTGAAACCCCAGTCTGTACTAAAATTAGTCGGGCGTGGTGGCGGGCGCCTGTAGTCCCAGCTACTCGGGAGGCTGAGGCAGGAGAATGGCGTGAA
>NW_012120709.1:27721553-27724464 GCF_000951035.1 Colobus angolensis palliatus | reverse complement strand
AAAAAAAAAAAAAAAAGAAAATTAATGAAAGTAATTGTGTATCAACACGACCAGGTTGAGAATACAAACAAAACAGGTAACAACAGGAGACATGAATAAAATCCATAGTGGCCAAGTATCTCTAGACTCACTGCATTTCTGCTAATGTTAAATTAATATTCAGAATACTTCCATTCTTCTCTCTTGGAGGTTCAAAGTAAGCATTTCAAATATGGGGCTTTTTTAAGGGTAAAAATTGGGTTATGTGCTATCTACAGCCCTTTTTCTCATTTTATGCTTTGAATATTCTGATATGACACCTAGATGCTTCCGTATTTGTTAAGTCATTTTCGCCTTGTCGAATTAGTTTGCCAAATTGCTTTCTGATCGTGACTTTTCAGGAGAGCAGACTCCATCCCCTGCACGGCTGCAGATATTCCTTAACAGCATTTTGCAGTCATCAATGTAGAGACTCATGGAAAGTGTGAATAAATATACGCTTGTAACTTCTTGATTTGAATGACCCATGTAGTTATATAAACCAAATTTAAGGACCAGGATGGCCTGTTAAATTAAGAATGCTTGTGGCAGATAAGAGGGAAACACTAGGAACCTTGTTTTTTTCTGCCTTTGGTTAACATATAATTAACTCAGTAGCAAATTTCTATGTGACTACAGTCTTTAAATTTAAATAATTCCACTAATTCTAGGTTGATCCAGTGCAAAGGTTTTCAAGACTTAAAGCAATTAAATGTTATCTTTTTCAGTAAAATGATATATTTTTGCCCAACTAAAATAGGGCAATATCGATGTATTTTTGTACCCTAAAGTATTCCACAAAGGAATTCAAAAGTTACGGGGAGAAAATAAAGAATTCTAAGTTAGTTTGTTCTTAAAAGTCTCAAAAGGTCACTGTCATCCTAATAAGTCTCATTAGAAGTTACAAATTACTAAATAAACCTGCACATACAAGCATCACATATACGAGCGGGTCCGTGTTCTTTAGTTAGCACGTTTGGATACACATAACTTCAACTTAATACTTTTCCTCTCATTTCTCTGTCAGAATGCAGCATGATCTAGGATTGGAAAATATTAAATACAGTGGCAAAGCATTAGTTATGAAAGATGCTACATGTGCCTAAGGGATTGTTATTTCATCCAATGGTAGACTATCTTAATTCCAAAACTATTTTACCATCAGTATCTTATGCTACTGAAGAAAACAACAGCTAACCTAGAGGCTAGATGCAAACAGAGACACACAATGAAATGTACAGGGAGGCCAGGCGCGGTGGCTCAAGCCTGTAATCCCAGCACTTTGGGAGGCCGAGACGGGCGGATCACGAGGTCAGGAGATCGAGACCATCCTGGCTAACACGGTGAAACCCCGTCTCTACTAAAAATACAAAAACTAGCCGGGCGAGGTGGCGGGCGCCTGTAGTCCCAGCTACTCGGGAGGCTGAGGCAGGAGAATGGCATAAACCCGGGAGGCGGAGCTTGCAGTGAGCTGAGATCCGGCCACTGCACTCCAGTCCGGGCGACAGAGCGAGACTCCGCCTCAAAAAAAAAAAAAAAGAAAGAAAGAAATGTACAGGGAACATTCTTCCTCCATTTGTTTCCTTAGCAAATAGAATTTGATTGCTGAGTTCTTCATGGAATGATGAGTCTTTTGTATTTTATTTCTATCTATAGACACAGAGATCTGTCCCTCTGCCATGGAGATGTTGTCTTATATGAGAGTCGTATTTCAGCAAACATAATTAAACCATCACAAACAGAGCCTTCCATTAGTCAGAACAGACTTATTGCTGTTGTGCTGTAGATGCATATGAAAGTATTTCACATTCTGCTGGGGGGAAGAAAAGACTATTAAATATTGCCTGGGTTTTTCTTGATCAGATTGTTTATTTCTCAACATTTTAAAGAGATACTTAATTTTTCTTGACAGCTATTTTTGTCAACACGTTAGAGAAACAAATATTAAGGGCAAAATTTGCATGGGATGCCAAGTGCTGGTATTTCCTGGAGTAATGCATACTGTATGCATAAAAATAAATCCCATACCGTTCTCCAGAAAACGTCCTTGGCATTTGATGTGCTTTCTAAAGCTATATTCTCGTAATGTTCTGCATCTAAGGTTTCAGGGTGGCAGTGGGGCGGGGGACGGGAATCATAATTTGATTGGTGTGGTTCAATACACATTTGAGCTTCATGCAAAAATAAAAAGCACACACTAGAGGGTGCTGTTTGATTTCCTTTTTCACTGGACTGTGCAGCTGATGTCAGCGTATGGGGCACTGCAAAATGCCAGCATGGTCTTCTAAACAGCCCCAAACTGCCATGAAATACAAGCTGTAGAGATCCCCTGAGTTTTAGGAGAAAGGCTGGGAAGTTCAAAACACGGTGGATGGTAAATTAATTCAGAATTAGTAAAGAGGTAATTCTTTATTACACTAGCCCTGCATGATTGTCATCTTTTGATAATTACTTAATTCCTTTGGTTGAAAGAAATTTTATTAGATTTCAAGCTCCCACTAAATGTCAAATGGTTCTAAAAATAGCTAGAATATTAGACAATGTTAAACAATTAGCACTCTCAAGTTTTGTCATTAGAATTTTGAGTAGAATACATACCTACTACTGGTTAAGAAACTACAGAATTCCCAGTGGTCACAAATGCCAGACCCAAAGATGTTGTTTCTTTTGATATCAAACAAATACCAAGTCAATAAGATTCCCAATTAACTTCCTTTTCAACCTTTGCTAAGCCTGCACTTTCCCACCCCTTCACCCTGCAAGCAAATCTTTCAGAGCAGCAGGAAAAGGCAATGCTCTAAAGTTATCTTTTTTTTTCTTTTTTTTTATTATACTTTAAGTTCTAGGGTACATGTGCATAACATGCAGGTTTGTTACATATGTATACTTGTGC
>NW_012120709.1:27710598-27716228 GCF_000951035.1 Colobus angolensis palliatus | reverse complement strand
GGCTGCAGCAGCTGACCAGCACCGATTGTCCGGCACTCCCTAGTGAGATGACCCCAGTACCTCAGTTGAAAATGCAGAAATCACCGGTCTTCTGTGTCGCTTGCGCTGGGAGTTGGAGACTGGAGCTGTTCCTATTCGGCCATCTTGCTCCGCCCCTCTAAAGTTATCTTAACATATACTATCATATGGCTTCTCTTTGTAAAAAGAGAAGGGATTCGGTTTGAGGGAGTAGGAGAGTGGGTAGGGTTCCCAGGTCAAGTGTCTAGTGTCACTTTGTGACATAAGAACATTTGAAAAGAAGCTTCATGTTCTTATGTTACATACAGGAAAATTAAGGTATTGAGGCATGTAATAATTTGTGTGTCAAGCAGAGAATTAGTAGAAGAGTCAGGATCATCTCTCAGTTCTTCTGCCTTCCAGGAAGTCAACTAAAGGGCCCATTTGTTTTCAGTTTTGTAGAAGTATTTCTCTTTAATCCAGATAGAAGTGATTGACTCGAAGGCAATGCGAGCACTATCACCACTGATTTCCAGCTCTTCTGCCTTCCAGGCACATGGGAAGTTGGTGCTTCCTCATCTCTAAAAGTCAGTTACAGCCATCTGGCTTGCATTGACCAATGAAGTGGGAACAGAAGCGATACGTGTCACTTCAGGCAGAAGCACGGAAGAGCTAGGGCGGGATTCTCCATGCTGTCTTCCCTTGCCAAGGTGAATCTTGAAGCCACACGTTGAGCTGACAACACTGAAGGATAATAAAGTCTCCAGCAACTTCCATTCCAGGATGACAGCGAAAGCAGGGGTGACTTGCGTGAGCAAGAAAGAAATCTTTGGTAAGTCACTGAGATTGTGGGGTGTTCTATTTTATTTTTGAGATAAAATCTCATTCTGTTGTCCAGGCTGGATTGCAGTGCCATGATAATAGCTCACTGCAGCCTCTACCTCCCAGGCTCAAGCAATCCTCCCAACTGAGCCTCCCAAGTATGCTGAGACTACAGGCATGCGCCACCACCCCTGGCTAATTTTTGTATTTTTTTGTAGAGATGAGTTCTCAGTATGTTGCTCAGGCTGGTCTCAATCTCCTGGGCTCAAGATCTGTCTGCCTGGGTCTCCCAAAGTGCCAGAATTATAGGTATAAGCCACCACATCCGGCCTGGGGTTTTCTGTTGCGTCATTACAACCAGGTCTATCCTGATGGTAGACATGTGAAGGATGCCAACCAAGCGAGAAAACCAAAAGCCAAGAATGAAAGTGTGGCAAAAAGGATTTCGATTAAAAAGTTAAAAAAAAAAAAAACTAGAATTTTTAATCGAGGAATCTCTAATGACTTTAATATGGGAATCAATGAAGGGGTGCTGTCAAGTAAGTAATATACCATTTCCTCCTTGTATGTTTTCAGTTAAAATTCATCTAAAAAGGCAGGCATGGTGGCTCATGCCCATAATCCCAGCACTTTGGGAGGCCAAGGTGGGTGGATTGCTTGAGCCTGGGACTTCGAGACCAGCCTGGGCAACATGGTAAAACCTCATCTCTACTAAAAATACAAAAAATTAGCCAGACATGGTGGTGTGTGCCTGTAATCCCAGCTACTCAGAAGGTTGAAGTGGTAGGATCACTTGAGCCCAGGAAGTCGAGGCTGCAATGAGCCAAGATCATGCTAATGGACTCCAGCCTTGGCAACATGAGTGAGACTCTGTCTCAGGGGAAAAAAAAAAATTTGTCTAAGGATCTCAGGTAAAACCATACACGAGACATTATTGTATTCAACTCACAATCTGTTTGATTTCAAAAGCCTAACCCTTTAATAGTGTGAATGGAAATGGTGCATAAGCTCATCTCAATCCTCTGATCCTGAAGTGTGGGATAGTCTGGAATCCAGGTTTTCATGCAAACAAAGAACACACGCCTAACATTCATTTCTGTCTTGGTGAGGAAGAAGTACTATGTCTCAGCTAGAATAGACAATGGTTTGATTCCTTAATCCATCTCAATGCTCAGTATTTTCCCAAAAGATCTTAAGATGTCCAAGCAGAAGCAGACACATATTTTTCTCCATCAATACCAGTTGTCTGCTTAGCTGCATAGCATGGGTGACTGCTGAGATAAGCTGGAATGTGTTGATTCTCCCAGGGGGCTGGGAGAACAAAACAGCTCAGTAAACAGTCAGTCTGCACCCCACTTCTTCAGCCTAGTGACAGTATGATGCCAGTGCTTTGACATATGAGACAATGGCCATTTCACCCACACTCACGTTCAAGAGCACTAAGCATTTTTGCTCAGCTTTTCAGAGTTCCCAGAAAAATACAAAAATGCAATCCATTTAAATCCAAGGCAACTTCAAAATAAACCTGAAGTGGGTTTTACTTTCTTTTTGCCCTTAAAAAGCAAAGCATTCCAGGGATATATTTAGTAGGCCCTCCATTTTGTAGTTAATTATAGCAGATATACGTTTGTGTACCACTTACAAAAGAGGATGCTGCCTGCTTCTCTTCTACACCGTACCTTAATGCTCTGCTAATGCTCTGTAAGTACACACGAACAGCAATATAACGGTGCATTAACGTTTTGGCCAACAGTACCTTCCTGGTCCAATTGCTGCTATTTCTTTAGGAAAAAAAAAAATTCATGGCATGCTCTTTAGTGTACAAAGCTTAACATCAATAAGAATGATTCCAGCCACCAAGTAATGAGAATATTTGAACACAAAGTTTATTTAAGGATAAAACACATTAAAAAGTATTTGGTTGATTTGTAAAAAGAGAAGGGATTGGGTTTGAGGGGGTAGGAGAGTGGGTGGGGTTCCCCAGGTCAGCAGTATCCCCAGTGGCCAAAGCTGCCATGGCAAGGTTGAAGGACACAGTGGGTGGAGAGCGCCTCATAGACAGAACGCATGCATATCATAGATCAGACACTTCCAAACGCCAGCAAGATTCCTTAGAGGGAGTCAAACCTTCCAGTCATCACTTCAAAATCATTCCAACAGGCCCTCTCTCTGTAAAAAAACGTGATCCAGAAATAGCACTGGCTTGACAGATTTCTCTGGTCAGATTGCCAGTCAGATTTCTCTAACCAGAATTTTTTTCCTTTACTGGTTTTTCATGTGAACCAAAGTTTCTAGTGACAACTGTTTGGAAATTTTACACAAGAGATGTACTTTGCATAACTGACTTGTAGAAGCCCCGTTTCATATTCTGAAAGAGGAGCTTGGATGTTCGCTGGTTTCTGGACCTCAGACCATTGGAGGCAGGTCCAGATGTGAGATGTGGACACTTTCAAATAGGTTTTGACTTAAGGTCACACACTTTTTATCCTACAGGGAGTTGAAGTAAGTAAATTACAGTACTTTATATAGCAACTTTGAGTTAATTATGAGATCATGCCTGATTTATAGACAAAATGCCATAATGAAATCTGGATCATGACGAGCAGAAGCGTCCAGACTTGGAGTTCGACTGAAGAATTGGAGGCTGTAAACAGAGAGGAACACAGTAAGCCCTATGGGAAAAAAAAATACCTGTTTGATAGGGATGAGACATCTTTGCAGCACTCAGCTAAAGAAAGGAAACTTCATCGCCAAGAACCCATTTTACCCAAATGACCCTAAGGCAGCAAAGTAACAAAATTAACCCAATCTTTAAGAGAGTCCTACTTTGGGAGGCCAAGGCGGGAGGATCACGAGGTCAGGAGTTTGTAGATCAGCCTGATCAATATGGTGAAACCCGTCTCTACTAAAAAATACAAAAATTAGCTGGGCGTGGTGGCGTGTGCCTGTAGTCCCAGTTACTTGGGAGGTTGAGTCAGGAAAATCGCTTGAACCCGGGAGGCAGAGGTTGCAGTGAGCTGAGATTGTGCCACTGCACTCCAGCCTGGGCGACAGAGCGAGACTCCATCTCAAAAAAGAAGAGAGTCCTGCCAACCTCATAAGAGGTCAGGGAAACCATATGCTAAGGCTTGTTTGCTGGAGGAAGCATCCCAATCCCAACCTTAGCCCGAGTAGACTTGACAGCCAGATGTAGGCCAATATATGGTCCTTAAATGGCTGGATAACTTGTTTTTTAAATTACCTTTATATTTTAGGTGAAAAAGCAAGGTTTTGTTGTTGTTGTTGTTGTTGTTGTTTGTTTAATGGCCCTAGAATTCCAGAATTCCTTGGGTATGTTCCCCATCTTTCCTCCTTAATTTCTGGAGTTTTTTGAGGGAGAGTTGCTGACTGAGTGGGCTTCAAATCTGGATTTCTCCTTCTGGGGGTAAAGAACCTCCCGTGTCCCCTAGCTGTCTGCCCCAAGGTAGAAGAGTGTCTACCTCTGCAGCTCTTGCCATCCTCCTGCAGGGTTCCTGTTACACAGCTGCAGAGAGGCCCGTCCACCCTGCTCGTGCAAATCTGCTCACACCCTCCGTTGTCCTCACACCAGTCCAGCCCTACAAAAGAGCAGTTAGGAAGATTAACTACAGACAGTTCAACCCTTCCACTGGTATCGAAGGGCAAGGCTTTAAAAAGAGAGGAGGACAGGCCGGGTGCCGTGGCTCACGCCTGTAATCCCAGCACTTTGGGAAGCCGAGGTGGGTGGATCCTGAAGTCAGGAGATCGAGACCATCCTGGCTAACACGGTGAAACCCTGTCTCTACTAAAAATACAAAAAAATTAGCTGGGCATGGTGGCGGGCGCCTGTAGTCCCAGCTACTCGGGACGCTGAGGCAGGAGAATGGCGTGAACCCGGAAGGAAAAGCTTGCAGTGAGCTGAGATTGCACCACTGCACTCCAGCCTGGGAGACAGAGCGAGACTCAATTTCCCCCCCACCGCCCCCCAGAAAAGAGAAGGACAAAGAAAAGCTCAATGCCATTGTTGAATGTTTATAAGTCAATGAAAAGATGTCTTTAAGGAAGCGGGTGATGTTCTCAAACCAGTGTCCCCAACACCAGCCTCCTCATCCACTGGACCCACATCAGAAACACGTCTGAGCCTTCAAATCCCATTGTTTTAATAATTTAGGGTGTGTTTTAGAGAACATACATACTTTTTCTCCTAATAGGTCCCACTGAAATGATCTGTTCTTTGGGTTCTTTTGTGTAATCTGTGGCAATCCTGGAATTTTGTGGGCAAGTCTGCAAGACAAAACACCAGGGGAAAAATTTCACACAATTAAGCTGGTAACTTATTCTTCACCATGTTTTCACCTCTAAAAGAGGCAGTGACTCTGGCCTCAAGCATTATTGCTGCTCAGATTAATTAGAACCAATGCATTCTTGATCATCGAATCCTCTGGCACTGTAGGCTGTGTGTTGAACAGAATTAAACACACTCTCCACACTGGAATTAGTACTTTTTCCTTTTTAAAAATCTCTCCTTCATTTCTGATGGATCCACACTGGAATGAGATTCAAAGAGGCTCCCTGCCCAGGAATAGGATTGCTGTATCTCATCAGGCACTAATGTATGCAGCATCATCTCTAAGTTAGCCTGACCATAGTTCACATCTTGATTCTGCAAACATGGTGTTAGCATAAAGCTGCAATGTTAAAGGCTAGGGGCCAGGTATCGGGTAATCAAATCATAAGGACCCAGCCCGTAAGTGGTGAGGGTGGAAGCCTGGCACACAAGAGATGATTGGGGGGGGGGGGCGGAGCAAGATGGC
>NW_012120709.1:27694761-27704492 GCF_000951035.1 Colobus angolensis palliatus | reverse complement strand
TGTAACAAACCTGCACGTTATGCACATGTACCCTAGAACTTAAAGTATAATAATAAAAAAATTTAAAAAAATATATAAATAAAAATACAACAACAAAAAAAACCCAAAAACTCACTGAAACAGAATTTCTACAAATGTGGCCTAGAAATAAAAATCTGTAACAAATGTTAAAAAAAAAAAAAAAAAAAAAGAAGAGATTGGTTTGCTACTTCATCCCTCATCCTCTCCAGATTCCTGATGTAGATCAAGTGAGCTGCAGGACACCTGGATAAACTGTATCCTGAGCTCAAGAGTTTGGTTCTGTAGTGGAGTGGAACTTGGCCCAATGGTCATTAGAGTCAGGCTGCCTGGCTCCTTGAGACTCTAGGGCAGTGGTTCTCAGCCAGGCCAACTGGCAACATCCAGAGACATTTTGGGTGTTGAAACTGGGGGATGGTGTGATTGGTATCCACGGGTAGAGGTGAGGAATGTTGCTAACATCCTACAATGCACAGAACAGTCCTCCACAACAAAGAATTATTCCGTCCAAAATGTCAACAGTGCCGAGCTTCAAGAAACCCTAGTCTAGCGTTAAGCCCATGACTGGTTGACAATTAAGCGATAGAAGAGTAAATAGATATATTTCCCCATGTTTTCTCTCACTGTCCTATCAAAGATGACTGTCCACCCCAAGCATCTAGGAATGCTTCCAGTCCGGCGACCTGGCATTCACGATCCTCATGTTGGGAAACTGAGACAGTGGGAAATAAGGCTAAGCACTTTGTTTTCACACTCTCACTTACGATTTTACAGGAGTACTTTTCTGAGTCGCAGAGTGACACTGCACAGTGAAGGTGAACTTCGTCGTAATCCCCTATGAATTTAAAGACGGTGACGTGAAAGCGACAGGTCAGGGAGACTGCATTCTCCTCGATGCCGATGGTGTTATCCTTGATGTTCTGACACCTATTCAGAAAAAATAATGGGATCTTTGCTTCACATGTTTTCCTCTTACACTTTAATCCTCATCTTCATTTCAAAATTTCACTTTTCACATAAAACCGTCATCAGTGGCAGAAATGCCTTTACATTTGAAAGTGACCTCTGGACTGCCTGGGTTTGTCATTTATTATCACTCCCTCATATTTTCATAGTTTGTTTTGAAACATCAAACACCACCTCGAATTAGTATCCTAACTGCAACTAAAAACAAAACGATGCAGGGACCACATGCAATTTCCCCACGCTTCAGTTTCTCATTCCGCCCCCTCATAATGCTGTGTTTTACCGATAGCAACTTAATAAACACAAGATTCATTCTTGCTTCTTCTGTACTTTCTTCAGTTAATTATCAATGTTGGCAGGGGCCCCTGACTCAAACCCTGTTGGGAATACTTCCCACACGTCAAAATAGGTAGGAGCTGGAGGGGAAAGACGACCGGTCAGGGTGAGCTGCAGAGTCGCTTTGATGGAGCTGACTGTCACTTTTCTCAGCCCCCTTCCTTGTGGTATTGAGCCAAGAGACAACCCCAGCCAAGACATCTCTCAGGCACAGAGATCTTGCTTCAACTACGTATAGTTCCCCAAAGGCATCAGAGTCTCCTATAGTCCTGCGTCTTTTCATGCAATGTTTCCCCCGCCTGGAAGATCTTCCTGCTCTTTGTCCAATGCATCACTCCTGCCCTTTCTCCAACACCAGTTCTATGGCACCCTCTCCTTTATAAATGTTCCCTAGTCATGCCCGGACAAGGCACAAACAAATGGCCTTTCCTGGATTTGCCAACAGCCCTCTGTTGAAATCCATGAGCGCAGAAACCAAGTCATATTCCTTACTGTGTCTCCACTGCACCACATGGCATGTGGCATGTATTTGAAAATTTTTGTCAGATGAATGATTGAGTGAGTGAATGGTGTTGCCACGGCCAAGACTGGCCCGTAGGAACCAAAAAGCTCTTTAAAATGATAAAGATAAAAAGGGTGACTCTTTCTTATGATTCTTCTCCCTAGTCCACAGGATTAAATAGCTTAGCAATAAGGAAAATTAAAACTTAAAGTTATCCTTCAGCATTCCCACACATTTAGCCTTCCAGGCAAAATGCAAGTTGCTTTTTAAGGCAATAGTCCAATAGTCTCTTAAGTGCTTTGAAACAAAAACTTATATGCCATACTTTTTCTTGACACTGTTATTTATTTGGATAACCTGAACAGGCTCAAGGATTCTAAAGCGGTAATAGCTCTTCAGTCTTCACACAGACCTTCCCTCTTAACCACACCACCAATTCTCTCCCTGGGAGATGACTTGAAGTTTAGGTATCAGCAAAACTGAAGGAAGGGGCATAGCGAGGCAGGAATGGATGTCTGGGTGTCTTTCTTAGACTGAGCACAGACACTAAGCACTAGAATCTTCTGTTAACAATGAAACATCCGCCCTTTCCTCTGTCTAGCACATGAAGAGAAAACAGAAGTGGCCTGCGTGTCCCCAGACTTACAAGCCACTTGTAGAAGCTGCTGCTGTCTCTGCCCGCCACACAGCTGGAAAGAAACAACTGACCCCCAAAATACTTTAGTGGACCCATTTTGCAGCTATTCATTAAGCATTGAACATCTGGTTTCCCTAAGTTTGCTGGAAAAAAACAATAACCACATCCCTCCAAGAAAGGTTAGGAGGACTGATGGATTCACCTACATAAAGAAGTCACTTCCCACCCAACCACGGTTTAATCTGAAGATGTTTATTCAGACAGACACTGGGGTAAGCTGAGATTTATGAATATGCTCCTTGGCTCGCTCTCCCTCTGTGGGTCAAGTCTTTTAAATACCATTTTAAAAATGTTAAAGGCTACTACGTCCTTCAAAGGAGACATAAGCCCTATAATCTGGATTTGCATTTGTAGAGTGTCTCATATATTAACCCTTTTACGTTGCAAAAGGAATACAATGAGAGGAGGAAGAAACATAAACAAAAGGATAATTGTGATGCTCACCCACTCATCTAGGCCTGAAGGACACCAAGAGTCACTACATTCCTCTTTTTCCCTCTAAGGAGGATAAACACCAATTTAGAAATACAAATGCCTTAGTGAGGTCTTTGCTGAAAATTCCACAATATCCCTCAGCAACCCATGCCACTCACCACACCTGGTCACTTAGGGAGTCGGTGTGTCTTGAAACCTAAAAGGATTTCTTCTCTGCTCCTTGATAGTTGTGTGACCTTGAGTGAGCTCTGTGCCTAGTCTCTCTGAGCCTGTTTCATCTGTAAACTAGTGAATGTCTATTGTTTGTCTTCCCAGAACCACACCTTTCTTCTCTTGGGAAACCATGCCTCTTCCCCTCAACCATAAAGCTACTTACTGTATCCAAAGCACTCTCTGACCACCACAGGGGTGGGGGCTGACCAGGCCAGGCAAATTCAATGGTGTATATCCCTACCTGCCAAACAAAGGATAAGCAAGTGGTCCAGGATAGGCCTGGGATTCCCTGCACTGGAGTTAGAAGTGCTCCCTTCTCATTGGTTACAATGCTATAAGAATGTGAGTCTAGGATTGCCAGTGTCTAACAAGGTCAATGAGAGAGAAAGAGAGAGACAGAGAGAGAGAGAAGGGATAAAGCATGAGGAGAGTCTTGATAGCATCTGGCTCCCTGGATCCAATCATCTCTGAAGTCACATCCACTCCTGTGATTTGATGTTATAACCATTAAATGCCTTGATTTTTGCACAAACTGGTTTGAATTGGTCTCTACCACTCAGAATTCTGATTAATACATTTACCTGCTTTAAGAATTATTGTAGGCTGGCTGGCATGGTAGGTCACACCTGTAATCCTAGGACTTTGGGAGGCAAAGATGGGAGGATCACTTGAGCCCAAGAGTGCAAGACCAGCCTGAACAACATAGGGAGACTAAGTCTCTACAAAAAATAGAGAAAATTCACCAGGCATGGTGGTGTGTGCCTGTAGTCCCCGCTACTCAGGAGGCTGAGGTGGGAGGATCACTTGAGCCCAGGACGCTGAGACCGCATTGAGCCATGATCATATCACCACACTCTAGCCTGGGGCCTGGGAAACAGAGTGAGACCGTGTCTCCCAGAAAAATTATTATGGGCTTCAAGATGGCTGGCTAGAGACACCCAGAACTTGCCTCCCTAACAAAGATGGGCCAAAACAATAAACAGACTATCACATGTTGAATAGAGCATCAAAGAAAGAACACTGGAATTCAGCAAAAGAGGGACAGAGGATCTCTGAGGCATGAAAATAGAGGGAAACAAAGCAGTTGGCCCTGCTAGGGTCAGCTTGGAGCCAGGAGAAACTTCCCAATGTGGGAAAAGGTTAATTGAGAGATCCCCAGTGGTCCATATTCCACTGCAGACTTTGGTAATGCTAGCCATGGGAGAGCCATTTGGACCCTGAGACTCGTATAGGAAGCTACCTGGACTCCACGTAACAGTATTGTTCCAGAGAAGGCGTTCACACTGAATCGCACAGCCTCCAGCCCCCCAGACCCAAGCAGCTGCAGCATGGCGCCATGTTGAGAGCCCAGCCCCCGTCAGACTATATCTTGCCCTGGGGTCCAGCAGCCCCTGCTTCTTCACATCCCTGGAGCCCTGCTAACACCTACCGCTCATGTCTACTCAAAAGGCTGCAGGTTCACAACACTGGCTGAACTCAGTGGTGCGGCTGTGTCCACAGCACTCTCACCCACACAGTGTCCTACACCCTGGGGAACAGGTGATGCAGTGCACCAGGGAGGCTGTCCCAGGGCCAAGGGACTGACGCACAAGCTCCCCAGAACCCAAGAGCCACCTGCCTGCAGCTGCTGCCACTGTCAGCAACTCTGCCACTTCCCCAGCAGCAGGGCCACCAGACACCTATATACACCTTAAGAGGGCCTGAAGATCAGCCCACCAGGTGGCGTCGTGAAGCCTGAGAACAGGCCTGCCCCACCCACCACCACTGGTGCCCATGTATGCTGTTGCGGGATCTGGGGTTTGACTCATCCACCAGTCACCACTGGTGCCCATACATGTCTTCCAGGGGTCTAAGGACAGGCCTGCCCAATCTGTTGCCACTACCACTGGCAACCACGTGTGTTGTTGGGGGGATTTAGGGATCAACCTGCCCCATCCACTAATACTGATGGCTGCATGCACCATCGGGGGGCCTGACAACAGACCTGCTCCACCCACTGCCAGTGCTCACATGCACCATCAGGGGGCCTGGGGACCAGCCCACCCCTGTGCTCACACATGTCATCAAGGGATCTAAAGACAGGCCTGTCCTGCTTGCCACTCCCAGCACCCATGCACATCATCTGGGGGCTTACAGATTGCCCTGCCCTGTCCACCACTGCCAGCGACTGCATTAAAATTTGCCTTTTGGGAACCTGAGGACAGGCCCACCCAGCCTGCCACCACTGCCAGAACTCACCCGTGTGCCACCTGAGGACCTGAGGACTGGCCCACCGCCACCACCACTGGCACTCCCATGTGAGGCTTTGGGGCCTAAGAGTTGGGCCACTGCTGCTACTGCCATCACTGATGCCACATACACCACTTAGGGCCTGAGGACCCATCCACCCACCTGGCCCACTGCTACCACTGACCAAGGATTGGCCCACCTAGACCCACTACCATGAGTGCTTGTTAATGCCACCCAGGGGCCCAAAAGCTGGCATGCTGGCCTGCTATCACCACCACTGGTACCCAAGGACTGGCTCATCTGGCATCCCTGTCCCCAGCAAAGCCTCACCATATCCTCCACTAATAGCCTAAGTCACTGACTAACTCACAGACATGACTGATGCTGATTACCACTGAAGAAATCATATGGAGACTACACTGCTGTGTCTACCCAGAATCAAAGCCAAAGTCAAACCCAACCAACACTATAGATACATCTACAGGAAAAACTATGTCCCTATAAAAGCCAGTCCATAAAATTGGAGAAGCAACTATGATACCAGATGCACAGAAACAAACATAAGGACGTAAGAAATATAAAAAAGCAAGGACACAATAAGAACACCATAATTCTCCAGTGGCCAGGCATGGTGGCTCACGCCTGTAATCCCAGCACTTTGTGAAGCCAAGGTGGGTGGATCACCTGAGATTGGGAGTTCAGGACTAGCCTGACCAACATGGAGAAACCCCATCTCTACCAAAAATACAAAAATTAGCCAGGCGTGGTGGCACATGCTTGTAATCCCAGCTACTCAGGAGACTGAGGCAGGAGAATTGCTTGAACCCAGGAGGCAGAGGTTGCAATGAGCCGAGATTGTGCCACTGCACTCCAGCCTGGGCAACAAGAGCAAAACTCCATTTCAAGATATAAAAAATAAAACAAAATAATAATAATTCTCCAGCAACACATTCCAACCAAAAAGAAATCTATGAAATACCTGAGAAAGAATTCAATATAATGATATTAAAGAAGTTCAGTGAGACACAGGAAAACACAAACAATATGAAGAAATCAGAAAAACAATTCATGATCTGAGTGAGAAATTCAAGAAAGAGACAAACAAAAAGAACCAAACAGAAATTCTGGAACTGAAGAATTCAATGAATAAAACTGAAAAATACAATCAAGAGCTTCAACAATACGCTAGATCAAATAGAATAAAGAATTTTTTTGTTTTGAGATGGAGTCTTGCTCTGTTGCCAGGCTGGAGTGCAGTGGTGTGATCTCAGCTCACTGCAACCTCTGCCTCCTGAGTTCAAGTGATTCTCCTGCTTCAACCTCCTGAGTAGCTGGGACTACAGACACACGCCACCAAGCCTGGCTAATTTTTTGTATTTTTAGTAGAGACAGGGTTTCACTGTGTTAACCAGGATGGTCTTGATCTCCTGACCTCATGATCGGACTGCCTCGGCCTCCCAAAGTGCTGGGATTACAGGCAAGAGCCACTGCACCTGGCCAGAATAAAGAATTCTTGAATACAGGTCTTTTGAAATAACCTAGTCAGGCAAAAACAAACAAACAAAGGAATAAGAAAAAAAGAAGAAATCCTATGTGAAATATAATATACTATAAAGTGACCAAATATTCTAATTTGGGGAGTTCCAGAAGGGCAAAAGATATCCAAAGGCACAGAAAACCTATTTAATGAAATAATAACTAAAAACGTCCCAAGTCTTGCATGAGATATAAACATCTACATACAGTAAGCTCAAAGATCCCAAATAAATTCAACCCAAAAATGTCTTCTCCAAGGCATATTATACTCAAAGTGACAAAAGCCAAAGACAGAATTCTAAAAACAGTGAAAGAAAAGCATCAAGTTATAGATAATGGAACCCCATCAGACCAACAGCAGATCTCTCAGCAGAACTCTTACAGGATAGGACAGAATGCAAGGATATATTCAAAGTGCTGAAAGAAAGAAAGTACCTGCTAATCAAGAATACTACACCCAGCAAAGCTATCCTTCAAAAATGAAGAAAAAATAGTATTTCCCAGACAAGCAAAAACTGAGGGAATTCACCACCAGGCCAGCCCTACAAGAAAATTTAAGTATGTCCTACATTTGGAAGTGAAAGGTTGATATATGACATAATAAAAACACATAAAAGTGTAAAACTCAATGGTAGATCATACACACAAAAGAGAAAGAGGAGTCAAATGTTACTACTACAGAAAGCCACCAAACCACAATAATAAATGATAAGAGAGAATGAAACAAAGGGTATACAAATACCCATAAAACAATAAATAAAATGACAGGAATAAGTTCTCACTTACCAATAATAACCTTGAATGTAAGCAGATTAAATTCCCCACTTAAAAGATATAGACTGGCTGAACAGCTACAAACAAACAAACAAAAAACTCAAATATATGCTGCCTATAAGAAACTCACTTCACCTGTAAAAGACACACATAGACTGAAAGTAATGGGATGGAAAAAGATAATTTGTGAAAAGCAAAACCAAAAGCAAGCAGGGGTAGCTATATTTGTATCAGACATAACAGACTTTAAGTCAAAGGCTGTAAAAAGAGACAAAGAAGATCATTACATAATGATGAAAGGATAAATTCAGCAAGAGGATACAATTCTAAATATATATCTATCCAACATCACAGCACCCAACTGTATAAAGCAAATATTAGATCTAAAGGGAGAGATAAATTCCAAAGTAATGAAAGTTGGGGAATTTAACATCCTACTCTCAACATTGGAAAGCAAATCAACAGAAAAATTTTATTTATATTGCACTTTAGACCAAATGGACCTAACAGGCATTTACAGAACATTTTACCCAACAGCTGCAGAATGCACATTTTTCTCATTAGTACACAGAATATTTTCCAAGATAGACCATATGTTAGGCCAAAAACCAAGTCCTGACAAATTTTTAAAAATTGAAATCATATCGACTATCTTCTCAGACCACAATGGAATAAAACTAGAAATCAATAACAAGAGAAATTTCAGACACTGAATAAATACTTAGAAATTAGGCAACATGCTCCTGAACAACCACTGGGTCAATGAATAAATTAAGAAGCAGATTTAAAAAATTTTTTTAAACAAGTGAAAATGGAAACAGAACATACCAAAACATGTGAGATACAACAAAAAACAGTGCTAAGAGGGAAATTTATTGCAATATACACCTACATCAAAAAAGTGGAAAATTAAATCCAAAATTAGCAGAAGGCAAAAAATAATAAAGATTAGGCCAGAGCTAAATAAAGTAGAGACTAAAACAAGCAAAGAATCAATGAAATGTAAATTCATGTTTTAAAAAGATAACAAAATTGATAAAGCACTGGTTAGACTAACTTAAGGGGAAAAAAGACAGAAAACTCAAATTAAAATCAGAAATAAAAAAGAAGATAATACTACTGATACCACAGAAATACGAAGAATCATTACAGACTGTCATGAACAACTATACACTTTGTAAAACCTACAGAAAATGGATAGATTCTTGTACACATACAACCTACCAAGGTTGAACCAGGAAGAAACAGAAAACCTGAACAGACCAATATCTAATAACAAGATTGAATCAGGAACAAAATGTCTCTCAGCAAAGAAAAGTCCAGGACTACTTGTCTTTACTGCTAAATTCTACCATACTTACAAAGAAGAACTAACACCAATGCTTCCTAAACTATTTCAAAAAAACTGAAGAGGAGGGAATTTGGGGATTCTTCCTAGCTCATTCTACAAGGCCAGCATTACCCTGATACCAAAACTAGACCAGGACACCACACACACACACACACACACACTACAAGCCAATGTCTAAACATAGATGCAAAAATCCTCAATAAAATACTAGCAAACTGTATCCAACAACACATCAAAAAGATAATACACCATGATCAAGCAGGATTTATTCCAGGGATGCAAGAATGTTTCAATATATACAAATCAACAAATGTCATATATCACATAAGAATGAACAATAAAAACCATACAATTATCTCAATAGATGCACAAAAAGCATTTGATAAAATTCAACATCCCTTTGTGATAAAAATTCTCAAAATATTAGGAACAGAAGGAACATGCCTCAACATAATAAAAGCCATATATGACAAACCCATGGGTAATATCATACTGAATGAAGAAAAGCTGAAAGTACTGGAACAATTCATGGATTCTCATTCTCATCATTCTTATTAACATAGTACTAGAATTCCTAGCCAGTTCAATCAAGCAAGAGAAAAAAATAAAAGATATCCAGGCCGGGCGCGGTGGCTCAAGCCTGTAATCCCAGCACTTTGGGAGGCCGAGGCGGG
>NW_012120709.1:27683905-27694190 GCF_000951035.1 Colobus angolensis palliatus | reverse complement strand
AACAGCAAGAAAACAAATAATTCCTTTAAAAACTGGGCAAAGGATTTGCATAAATATTTCTCAAATGAAGACATACAAATGGCCAACAAGTATACAAAAAATAAATGCTCAACATTACTAATCATCAGGGAAATAAAAATCAAAACCACAATGAGATATCATGTCATGCCAGTTAAAATGGCTACCATTAAAAAGACAAAAAGTAACAAATGCTGGTGAGGATATGGAGAAAGGGGAACTCTTCTACACTACTGGTGGGAATATAAATGAGTACAGTCATTATGGGAAACACTACAGAGGTTTCACACACACGCGCGCGCACACATACACACACACACACACCAAAAAAAAAACAAAAAACCACTAAAAATAGAACTACCACATGATCCAGCAAGGCCACTACTGAGTATTTATCCAAAGGAAAGGAAATTAGTATATCCAAAGAATATTTCTACACTTCTATGTTTATTGCAGCACTATTCACAATAGCCAAGATACGGTATCGACCTAAGTATACATCAGTGGATGAATGGATAAAGAAAATGTGATATATATACACAAGGGAATACTATTCAGCCTTAAAAAGAAATGAAATCCTATCATTTGCAACAACATGGTCAGAACTGGAAGTCAATATGTTAAATGAAATAAGCCAGGCACAGAAAGACAAATATCTCAGTTTGTCACTCATATGTGGGAGCTTCAAAAGTTGATCTCATGGAAGTACAGAGTAGACTGATAGTTACCAAAGGGTGGGTAAGAAGCTGGGATGGACAGAGGTTGGTTAATGGCTACAAACATGCATTTAGATAAAAGGAATAAGTTCTAGTGTTTGATAGCACAGTAGGGTGACTATAGTTAACAACAATTTATTATATATTTCAAAATAGCCAGAAGATTTGAAATGCTCCCAACACAAAGAAAAGACACATATCCAAGGTGATAGGTATCCTAGATTCCCTGATCTGAGCACTACATATTTAATGCATGTATCAAAATATCATATATACTCCATAAATATGTAAATGTATCAATATATTTTAAAAAGAAATTCATATAAAAAGTAACTATTGGAGTGACAAAAATGTTCTAAAATTAGATTATGGTGATACTTGCAATTCTCTGCAAATTTACCAATCAATTACCATTGATTTTTACACTTAAAGCAAGTAAATTGTATTACATATAAATTATCTTTGTAATAAAGCTGTTACAGTGAATTGTTACAAAATCTATTACAATAAATGTAAACTGTCTAACATATCCAGAAAGTATTTTTGTTTTTAATAAAGATAATTATTGTGGTTGGTCTACAGTCTTTTCTTCTCATTCGTTTATTCATTCAAGAAATTCTGTTGTGTAATCACTATGTTCTCAGGAAATATACTAGGTGGTAAGCATATAGTGGTGAGTAAAGGGAAACTTGTTGAGTCTATAGGCTATTATGTTAATTTCCTTTTTATTTTTATAGATGCCCTGTTCATTAACCTGTGGTTATTGTCATTATATTCTTTCATTTGCAGAATTCCACATTCTTCCCAAATTGAAGTTCAAAGTAAACAGCACAGAATCCCCACTTTGAGAATAAAGCATCTTGTAGTTAATGTAGTTAATGCCACATGGACTTGGGGTACCTACCACTATATTTCTGTGTGACTTAAGGCAAGTTATTTGATTGTCTGTAAAATGAAGCTTATAATATCTACCTCATAGGTTGCCTTGAGAATTAGATGAATTAATAAATGCAAAATGCTGACCTCGTAGGCAGCCAACAAATATTAGTTTCCATTCCCTTCCTTAAAAAATGATGCAGACAATATTATACCTGAAGCTCTGAGACTGTTGTCTATAAAGAGGTTACTCACCCTTCTTCGATGATGAAATATCGGAGCTTATCATTGCTGTCTCGGGAGGGTGTGGCATAGCATTTGTTGAGCGTTAGGATTAAATGTGTGGAGTCAGCTCCAACCACAAAAACCCCTACATACAGCACATCTCGAGTCGTCAACACTACTTCACCCTGGCGGTAAGGATGTTTGTAGGAGGCATTTTTGTAGAGAGCCATCTTGGTGGTGAAGCTGCCTTCTTGGGTTGGAACTGTCAGGTTAATTACACTAAAACGGAAACAATTATGAGACAGGAACCCAAAACAATGTTACCTATTCAATTATCTACCATTTTTCAAGCTGAGAATGCAGAGGGAAAGCAAAGCATGCAGTAGCAAAGTCTAAGGCTGTGCTGTCCAATATAGTACCTGCTAGCCACATGGGGCAATTTACATTTAAATGAAATAAAATTAAATAAAATTAAAAATTCAATTCGCAGCCCCCTGAGCCACATTTCAAGTGCTGAGCAGCCACACATAACCACCACATTAAACAGTACAGATGGAACATTTCCATTATCACAGAGAGTTCTATTGAACAATGCTGATTGAAAGGATTTAGGCTCAAGAAACGTGAATTATGTTTTTCCTAGGGCATCAAAGACAAATGCTAGCACTTTTGATTATGCTAACCTTAACTGTCAAGGAAAAGAAAAAGCAATATGCACAGCCCAGGAGGCGCCTTACCTTAGCATAGGCTTCACAACAGAATCCAAGGAGATCTTGATATCCAGCTCATAAGCACATGAAAATTCCACATTGATCGTGCGGTCCCTGGTGATGATGTTGCCAGTGTTGTTGGCACTTTCGATCCAGATTGTGTTTTTATATATGATATGAGTGCCATTGGACTGCAGAGCAAGGGGAAGTCAGAAATCATTACATCTGGGAGTGAGTATGTAGCTTGCATGTCAAATCCATATCCCTGAAACTGAAGAAATGGTTTCCTTCCATACATAACTTAGAGGCCAGTATAAAGCAGCATGGAGCTAGCCTTAGCATTTACTTGGGGCAAAAAAGTATTACAATAGATATCAGCAGCACCCTTTAGTCTGCTAACCTTGAATACCCATGGAAGGTGATTTCATCCACTACTGAATTCTAACCACTACCAGACCCCACTTATCTGTGGGACCCCAAGCTAGGAATAGCATGAACTATTGCCATTGCTGAGTAATAGAAATCTTCTTTTTCAATGTTTAATTCAAAATCTCTTCTCCACCAAATCCATCACCAGACATCCCTACAAGGACCAACATGAACAAGTGTAAGTTTCACCTCCTTACTCCTTTCAACCTCTGGTAAAAGTATTAAGAAATAGAGCCATGAATAGAAAACACACAGCAAGATGGAAAAAGAAGAGAAACAAGATGCTTTGCTAACCTATACATTGGACAATCTGACATTAAAAGTTGGGACCTTACTATATTTTTGAAGTCAGCTGTTTTTTTGTTTTGTTTTGTTTTGTTTTTAGTGACAGGGTCTCACTGTCACCCAGGCTGGAGTGCAGTGGTGCAATCATAGCTCACTGCAGCCTTGAACTCCTGGGCTCAAGATCCTCCCATGTCAGCCTTCCAAGCAGACACAACTACAGGCACTGTCACCACAGCCAGCTAATTTTTAGATTTTTTTTCTTTTTTTTTAATAGAGACAGGGTCTTGTGATGTTGCCTGGGCTCATCTTGAATTCCTGGCCTCTAGCAGTTCTTCTGCTTTGGCCTCCCAAGGTGCTGGTGAGAGGTGACAATGTGCTAGCAGCCCTCACTCTCGGTGCCTCCTTGGCCTCGCCGTCCACTCTGGCAGCACTTGAGGAGCCCTTCAGCCCACCACTGCACTGTGGGAGCCCCTCTCTGGGCTGGCGGAGGCCGGAGCTGGCTCCCTCTGCTTGCGGGGAGGTGTGGAGAGGCGCAGGCAGGAACCGGGGCTGCGTGCTGCGCTCACAAGCCAGCGCCAGCCCAGGGTAGTGAGGGGCTTAGCACCCTGGCCAGCAGCTGTGGAGGTTGTGCCAGGTTCCCCAGCACTGCTGGCCCACATGCACCACACTCGAATTCTCCCAAGGCCTCAAGCCGCCTCCCTGAGGAGCAGGGCTGGGGACCTGCAGCCCGCCATGTCCAAGCCCCACCCTCCGTGGTGGGCTCCCTCAGGGCCCAAACCTCCCCAGTGGGAGCCAACCCCTGCTCCATAGCACCTGGTCCCATCGACCGCCCAAGGGCTGAGGAGTGCAGGTTCTGCTTGGAACTGGCGGGCAGCTCCGCCTGCAGCACTAGGTGAAGCCAACTGGGCTCATAAGTCTAGTGGGGACTTGGAAAACCTTTATGTCTACTTAAGGGATTGTAAATGCACCAATCAGCACTCTGTGTCTAGCTCAGGGTTTGTAAATACACCAGTCAGCACTCTGTATCTAGCTAACCTAGTGGGGACTTGGAGAACTTTTAAGTCTAGCTAAGGGATCGTAAACACACCAATCAGCACTCTGTCTAGCTCAAGGTGTGTAAATACACCAATCAGTACTCTGTATCTAGCTAACCCAGTGGGGACTTGGAGAACTTTTCTGTCTAGCACTCTGTGTCTAGCTCAGGGATTGTAAATGCACTAATCAGCACCCTGTCAAAACGGACCAATCAGCCCTCTGTAAAATGGACCAATCAGCAGGATGTGGGTGGGGCCAGATAAGGGAAGAAAAGCAGGCTGCCGGAGCCAGCCAGTGGCAACCCGCTGGGGTCCCTTTCCACACTGTGGAAGCTTTATTTTTTCGCTCTTTACAATAAATCTTGCTGCTACTCACTCTTTTGGTCCACGCTGCCTTTAAGAGCAGTAACACTCACGGTGAAGGTCTGCAACTTCAGTCCTGAAGCCAGCGAGACCACGAACCCACCAGAAGGAAGAAGCTCCAGACACATCTGAATGTCTGAAGGAACAAACTCCAGACACACCATCTTTAAGAACTGTAACACTCACTGCAAGGGTCCGCGGCTTCATTCTTGAAGTTAGCGAGACCAAGAACCCACCAATTCCAGACACACGGGGATTACAGGCATGAGCCATAGCACTAGGCCTGAAGCCACCTGTTAAATGAGGTTTGGGACTCCCTTACCCCCTGAAATAGCTAAGCCTAGATGTATAGAAGCATAAAAGATACAATTCTGTCCATATACAAGACAAAGAACCACAGTAGGCATCCCAAACCAAGGAAAAAACACATCACTCTTTCAACTCCGTCAACCACTTAGCATGAAATGACGACTGCTCTTGCTGTCTTTCATTTTACACATGCCTATTGCTGTTTTCCAAGGAGCATATTTCTAAGCAGATCATCCTGAAGTTGGCTTTCGGGACAATAAATGTGCAAACACTCGAAGCTGTCGCTGCCTCTGCCAGGTGCTCTTTCCTGCTGCTTTTCTCACCTGCACAATGTTTCCACAATTCCCTTTGGTGTTGTTGATCTGAAAGGAGATAAAATCTTCCCCCTCGATGCCGGTACACTGTCTGTCATTGATCCTCACGCCCTCCCTCTCAAAACCGAGCTGGAAGAGTTTGCACTTAGATATGGACACTTCCATCTGGGATGCTTTGCAGGTCACCTCTGCATCGATAATGTCATATGAGTCTGTGGGAACAGTTATTACGAAAGGCAAATCAGTGGAGTTGGTCTTGCTGCAGGAGTGGGAGCAAAGCATCCCATTACCATTCTCCTTTAGAAGAGGCAAATGATCTCCACTCAAAGACTGCAGCATTTCTAATTAGGCTTTGATCAGACCAAGCGAGCATATGAATTCATTCAAAGCAGTAACTTGGGCATTAGCAGAGCCTTTTTAAAAAGATAAAAATGCTAATAAAGTGTCTTCTGTCTTTTCTTTACAAACCCATGTCTTCCCCCACCTTGCTGGTGGCAGCTACTTTTCTGTAAGCTACATACTGAACATACCAAATCTGGCACATTGTGGCCTGGCTGAAGAGCATGCCTCCAAGGGACAGCAGCACTGGCCAGGCCACATCCAAAGCCCCTGCTGATTCGGCTTGGCAGAACCCCAGCGATTCCCAGGTGAGCACTAGGAGCTTGTTTTTTGACATGGCAATGCGGCAATTGACATTTTCTCTTGAGCATGTAAACACCGGCTAATAAGCACTATAGAAACAGAGAAAAACATTTTTATCTGTTTACGTGAAGCCCTTGTCTCCACCTAAGGAGCCTTTGGTCAACCAGATTTTCATTCTCGAATGCTGTTAAATGTAGCAGCTGCCTCAGGTTCAGGAAGGGGAGCAGAGATGGAAGGCAAACCAGCTCCGCTTCAAGCTGCCATCCAGGCAGGCTCGGCAGTGGACAAGGCAATTTCCACACCAAGGGAGCTACAGTTAGGAACAAGTCCTGGAGCCCTAGTTATTTATGGCTTGCTTCAGATATTTCAGTCGTACATATCTTCGGGACCAAAAAGCTTTGGGCCAAATAAATCTGGCTTTAAATAACATTCATCCTAATTATTTCATATTGACATCAAAATACCCTATTTCCTTGTGCATCTAAAAGATCAATTTGGACCTTTCTGATGTTGAACATGGCCTCAGATGAAAATGGCTGGTTCCATTCATGTACAAATTTGTGTGTTACAATGTATTGAGGAAAAGGATGTAGCTATACTTTGAAGCAGTCAGATTGCTTCCTTGTTCTGCTTAAATGCTCCTGAAAGCTTTACTGTTTGGGAAAGCTTCACAAAGTGGGATGCATCAAGGTCCTTCCCCAGAGCAGCATCTCCCATGGGGCCTTTCTGGGTGGGGAGGTGGCCCGTGTCACTCACTATTTCCATAGGGGGGCGGCTCGATGCAGCCACACAGCTCCCTGCCATTGCCCAGCTCGCAGGTTCGGTTGGGACAGTCCGCCCCCACACAGGGATCTTCAACCACTCCTGCTAAAAAGAAAAACACACAGAAACATGCACAACTTGATTTTCACACCTACAGGCGGTAGCATTTGGTTCCACTCCAGACTTGCCACTTTAATCACATTGGAAATGGTCAGATGGCAGCTGCAGGTTAACAGACAGGGCAACCTTCCAGAAAATAATGTCAATAGCTAGCAAATAGGTGCCTGCTATGGGCCTGGATTAGCTTCTTTGACCCTCGCAAATACTCCTCAAGGCTAAGTATTATAAGCTGTGTTTCACAGCTGAAACTTGCCCAAAGTCAAAAGCGAAGGTAAGTGGTGAAGACTGAATGCACAGATGCTCTTAACCTCAGTAATCTTACCACGATTAAGGCACCTACTACACTATAGCACAATGATTTGCACTGATATTTATATAAAGAGTAGCATCTAAATCATTTATCTCTACATTCCAGCATTCAACCACCTCATGGTTGGTGCACAATAAATATGTGTCAATAATGAACATATTAGGGCCAGTAAGATCCCAGAGAGGTCTTCCACCCCAGGGCTTCTTACTCCTTTCTGATTCTTGGTTCACTTTCCCCCGTGATCTGCTACTTGATTTTGTAAAAATAGACAAAGGAAAAACCTCCACACAGCTCACCAGCATTGACTTAGATTCATGGTGCTGTTTTGCCAAAAGGGTAAAACTGTAAGTAAAATAAAGACGTTATGTGGAGTATCATCATCATGTTATTGTGAACAATGTTTCTGTAACAGATGAGATCACCTGCAAGACAGTCAATGCCTCAGTTTGAGAACCACTAATTAGGAGCATTTTCTTTTAGAAGTTCATTTCTTTATTTAAAGAATCGCTCTGCCTATCAAGACAGAATATTCCTCCTGTTCATCACGGTATATGATGGACAGTGCTAAAGAAACAACTGTTCAATCCCAGCATGAGCCAAGTTGGCTTCAAGACTTTTTTAAAAAAGAGTTTTTAAAGGATGCAAAATTTCATTTAGACAAGAAGAATAAATTCAAGTGATCTACTGTACATCAAAGTGGCTATAGTTAGTATCAATACACTGTACACTTGAAAATTACCAACAGAGTAGAGTTTCATGTTCTCACCACAGACACACATACCCCCACACACAGGGAAAAAAAGAGTTTAAAAACAAAACAAAAATCCCAAGCTGCCCACAGCTCCATACACCTCTTCTGACTCAGCTGCCACGCCCCTCTGGTAGGTAACTAATTACATTAGGTAGGAGTGCATGGATGGCTCAGCATAAGCCTGTCTTAATTTCTGGAAAGACAACTGAAAGAATGCCATCAGCATAAGTTAAATATATTTATTTTCAAAAGGCTGCTTTTTATAAAGATCCTTTCACTGGCCCAGTATATCCAGTACCTAGCACAGTGCTAAGCACATGGCAGCCACCAAGCAAATGTTATGATTGACCAACTCTGCATGAGAATGACAAACAGAATAACAGAAACATGGTGCAGAGGTTACAGTCCACAAGAAGGAAACGTTTATTTACAAATGTGGTGGTCCATCTGCCAACTGGCAGATAAAACATGCCCTTAGACAGATGGAAGCTTTGAGTATTTTTTGAATGATATATGTATTTTTTAAAATTCCTGACAATTTGAAAAGTTCAAAACAGTTAATTTTTAAGTCATTGAAAGTATTCTTATGAACACAGCAGAGTAAAATACTAATAACAAATATTTTTGTTAGTTTCCAACAGAGACTAGTAATTTGCTTGTTAACAGTTTCTGAAATCACTGAAATGTATTTTAATTAACTGCATTGTTTTTAGGCTCTGAATTAAGTGTATTCCTACACTTGATCCGGTTTGGTCTGCAAATTTACCAATGTGTATGTATCATCTTGGAGTCAGCCTGTTTTCACAGTGGTACCTATATACACACTGGGTTGGTGTTGTGGGTCAGAGCACAAAACACATTCTATTAGCCACACTAGTGGGAGTGACCATTTATGTATATGGACACACATGTATGTCTATGGCACGTTTACATGTGTGTGTATACATCTATAATCGCTCCCCTATTTGATTAACACAGTAGGAAAATGAACAAATTGAATAATAGAATACATATCAAAATAATTTTCTTACTACAGAAAAAAACCCACAAGATTCTGTTTATCTTTTTTTTACCAGCTGATCTAATATATGTGATCTCCACAGTCAATCCACCTGCAGCTTCCTTTCAGCCCAGGTGGACATAACCAGCTCAGTTCCACCTCTGCCTTCCACCTGCTCTTGCCTTCGCTTGCTGATAGAGGATGGCCTCATGCTAAAGACACCAAGGTGGAGATGAGTTTGGGAACTAAAATCCATCGGGAATCCCACACTATGTCCCTCTACCTCATAAGCCACTAAAGCAGGGCTCTTCCAACCCAGAGAGCCTCATCTTCCCACGTTTGTTTTCCAAATTCCATAGCTAAACAGAAACCATAGGTGGGTTAGGCTCCATGGGAGGGGCCCGTCACTGAATCTCGGCTGCAGCTCACAGCTCTCTACTATCCAATCCTGGAAGCAGATCTATGAGTAAATCTGGAGAGGACCAGTCATCCCTAGAAAAATCAATGCTACCAGCAAAGCTGTTCTTTTCACTGAAAATGGAATCCACAGAAATAAAATAATTCTCTTACAGCAATTCTCCTTCTCAATCCATTCGGTGCTGAGGATCCCGAAGGAGCGGCAGGCCTCCCCGTAGGCGGCCAGGGAGCCGCACAGCTGGAACTTGTTGTGGTTGTAGCAGCCGTCCAGGTAGCAGGACTCGTAGAATGGGAGGGGATCGAGAAGCCCATAGCAGGGCTGGAAGAAGCCCTTCATGTCGGTGAGCTTCAGGCAGTAGCCATCACCCTGCATCTTCTGGATGTGCACATTGTCACACATGGCTGCATACTGTGAGAACTGCAGCTCGTTGCAGCTGGGGGCAAGAGGTCTAGTCAGACTGAGTGAAGCAAAAACGGCCATCTGAGATCTTCAATGGAAGGTAAATAGCATCTGCACCTGTTTTGCTACCCCTGAAGCTAGTGCACTAATTCCAACACTAATTAGCTTTGTGACCTTTGGCAAGTCAGATACTACTGGTCTCTATTCTATCCATCTAAGAAAGTGAAATGGTAATTCCTGTTGTTTATACCATTGAAATACAGTGAGGGTAAAATGGAATGATGGATTAGTGGCCAAAGTGCCACACAAAACGCAGATATTGATATAGTAACAACGAACGCTTTGGCATAATTGATTGATATGATTGATACAATTGATATAATAACCATTAACAGGTATGGATATAATAATGATAATAGTAATGATACTTGGCAGAATTAAAGATTTGAAAGGAAGCCTTCTAAGCCAGTTCTACTTTAGCCATTAGGGACCAAAAGCAAAACATTACAAGAAAGTCGGTGTCCAGCTGATAACAGTTTATTTTAAAAGGAAGAGGAGGGGAGGGGAGGGGACCGGGGAGGAGGAGGAGCAGGGGGTGTGGGGA
>NW_012120709.1:27644083-27683847 GCF_000951035.1 Colobus angolensis palliatus | reverse complement strand
AGGGAAGGGAAGGGAAGGGAAGAGAAGGGAGAAGGAAGGGAAGGGAGAAGGAAGGGAAGGGAGAAGGGAGGGAGGAGGGAGGGAGGCAGGCCGGCCAAATTCAAACAGAATCATAATTCCTCAGGAGGAGCTGAACCTTGCCTATCTTTGGAAACACTACAGTGGCTTAAAGTAGTGTTCTAAATATAATGTCCAAAGTTCTCTCTTTTCTATCTGTGGGTCAATGCATAGCATTCTAGAGTAAGCACCAAATTAGGAATCCTGGAATCTCATCCTGGCTTTGCCATATATGGGGCCTCCTCATGTAAGTCATTCTCTGTCTTAGTCTCTGTTTTACCTAGGAAAGGAAGAGATTGGACAAGATATTGCCCAAGGATTTTCACAGCTCTGAGTCCCGTAATTCACAGGATAGTCTAATACATGATACATTGTTCACTGTGCACTTGGGGCAGGGTCAAAGAGGCTTAAAGTGTGATTTCCAGGACTAAGGATTTAGCTGATATTTAGCATGTAAAGCAATGTGATTGAGCCATTGTACAAGCAGAACTAACAAGAAAGAGAAGCATATCTACAGATCCAGAAAGGTATCCACATACTCAGCAGCCCTGAGGGGCCCTAAGTTTAAAACCTTTGGAATAACTTTTTTTCTTTTTTTTTTTTTTGAGACGGAGTCTTGCTCTGTCACCCAGGCTGGAGTGCAGTGGCCAGATCTCAGCTCACTGCAAGCTCTGCCTCCCGGGTTCACGCCATTCTCCCGCCTCAGCCTCGCGAGTAGCTGGGACTACAGGCGCCCGCCACCACGCCCGGCTAGTTTTTTGTATTTTTTTTTTTAGTAGAGACGGGGTTTCACCGTATTAGCCAGGATGGTCTCGATCTCCTGACCTCGTGATCCGCCCGTCCGGCCTCCCAAAGCGCTGGGATTACAGGCTTGAGCCACTGTGCCCGGCCTTGGAATAACTTCTTTAGCTCACTCTGTCTTTGCTGGCCAGGGGTGGGCCTGATAATAACCTTGTAACTTCTGTTTTTAAAAAAGGCTTTCCTGATTCCCACCAACTTCTACCTACACAACCATAGTCAAGCCTTCTTGTAAGAGGCAAGGACACACAATTAGACCCAGCACTAAAGGAGTCAAAGATAGCCCTTCTTCTGAGTCAACTGTTAATTCCACACCTAGCAGGGGTGCCTAGGTCCCGGGTGGGCAGCTGGTCAAGGCTTCAGAGTTCTCATCCTGGGCATACTCTTCTGTTTAGCCAAGGGCTGGATGACCTGAAAATTAGAGTTATATCATCTAAGCCCAACTCCTTCCTCTGCAGTTCACAAAATTAGTGGGGTCTCTTATGTGCCTAGTTTTAGCATCAAAACTCCAAAGAGCTTTGGTTCATCTCTGTAGGAGAGCAGGGGCAGTGCTAAGGAAAGTGCATTCCTCATTCACACCACCCATGGACGTGAGAGAACTTGGGCCACCAAGTTTAGCGGCTTGAACTCCTACACCCTCACCTCTTCTGCATGCCATTGGTTTTCCAGCTCTGGGCCAGCACCACGCTGCTTACCACCGGCTTCCCTCGCAAGGTCACATAATCATCTGTTAGGTCCCCGTTGAAGTTGCCACAGAGACCACACACTTTGTTCTGCAGCCTCTCGCTGATGCTGATTTTAATGACGTTGAAACCATTGTAGTATATCTGGATGTCTGGGCTGGTGTCAATCACCAGAAACCCCTCACTGCTGTAGATTTTGGTTGCCAAACCAGTTATAAATGGAACATTCACTTGTGTGCCATTCACCTATAGGAGAAGGAAAACAGAAAATAATTACGCTTAGAGCAGGGGTTGGCAAACTTGTTCAGGAAAGGGCCAGGGAAAATATTTTGGGCATCGCAGGCCCTGTGATCTCTCTGTCTCAACGACTCCACTCTGTCCCTGCAGCATGACAGCAACCATAGACAATACACAACTAAATGAGTGTGGCCGTGTTCCAGCAAAGCTTTATTTACACAAACAGGCAGCAAGCAGATTTGCCGGCCCCTGCCCTAGAGTTTAAAGGCATTCACTCATCTTATACTGTAGTTGCCCCAAAGGAAGCACACTACGAAGCAGAAGTAGGGGAGAGGAGGTGAGAGATAAGGAAACCTTAGAAAAGTATAACCCACAATGAATGGCTGGATTTGTGTCTAAAACTTTCCCCAGCATAAGCCAATTACTGAAAATGAAATCCCAATCCTGTGCCAACGAGAGTCGAACACAGTTAAAATGGATCTGGGCATCATTGCCATGTTTATCGTTTTCTTGCTTATAATGTTCAAACTGGAGGTCCCCCCAGAGGAACTATAGGCACATTATTTTCTGCATTTGTCATTTTCCTGCTTTCTAACATTTTCTTTCCTTAGCCCTTGGGACAGAATATAACACGCTTTTCCTGTACTTACAAAATAAAAATTTTCTCCCCAGGCTATTAGTAGCTTTTGTACCTTAAAATAAAAAAATAAAAAACAGACACTTTTTAAAAAAATGAGTCTTTACTGTTTTGACTAGCTTGGGTATTTTGTTCAGCCACAATGTCAGGTTTTCTCTCTCGGGTGGTCATTTTCATTTTCTAGCTCCTGGATTCTGGACCAACGCTGTCGTGTTGACGTGGGCCAATTTGTAAAAGGAATGAAATGTCAAAAACAGTGGCACCTTTCATTGAAGTTAAAACCGGTATTAAATTTCAGATTCTTCATTTTAAGCTCACAAAATACTGCTGGTCTTTTGTCTGATGCTTGATACTACGCTATTTGATGACTCTTCAATTAAAGATACACTCAAGGCCTGATTATCTGAGCAGGTGGAAAACAGATACACGCAATAACACTCAATTCCCAAAAGTGGTAATGTGGCTGTCTCCGGGTCCCTCCCTCCCTGTGCTGACAGTGCTGGGGCCTGGCTCCATATCCTTCCGGGCGACTGGTGGCAGCAGCCTGCTCTGGCTGAGAGGCTGGGTCACCGTCAACAGTGCATCTGAGCAGGTGATCTTCTTAAAAGGAAGGGGTGGGAAGAATTCAAGTAGAGAGCCATATTTGTTGTGGGGTTGGGTGGGGGAGTTACATTTATTTACACACAGGTGTAAGATAAACAAGAAACCAGGCAATGGGCCTAAGGAGGAGCCAACCTAAGAGAAATCCACCAAGTGCAGCCTCCCATTTCCTGCCCCTCAGCGGGTCATCACCGGGCCCTTGGACAAAGGAGGTACGTATCACGTTTTTACTCAGATTGGTGTTTTGTTGGCAAATGCTTGCTTTCTCTTAGCTTACAGAAAGGATGGCAAAGATGAAGGGTGGGTCTGACTACAAGAGGGCAGAGCCAAAAATAATCTTAAGGGCTGTTAAAAACAAATGGGATGCATTTTGGAAAGTAATCAGAGTAAAAACTGATTTATCTAACAATTTATCACCTGAAGCTCTGTTAGCACCCATGCCATTGCCTGGCTCTGAGACCCCACAAGTCTCCTGCCTTTGGAATCATCAGCCAAGAACCAAATGGTGTCCGTTCTTATGCTTAAAGCATCTTCATACTTTGATTCTTTAAAACCTGGTCACTGTGTGTGGAACACCATGAAGCAACAATCTATCCCACAACTTGGCTGTCTGGGAGAACCCTACAAAATCCCGCAGCCAACCCCTTGTTTCCGGGCCCCTTCTTAAGAATGGACACCAGGCTGGTCACCTTGACCGTGTTCCGGTCGCTGATGAGAATCTGCTCTTCGTTAATGTAGAAGTAGACGGGCGAAATGATGGTGAGGTTGGGGGCCGACCACTTGTCGAAGTTGATGATAAGCTGGAAGGAGATGTCGGGCAGTTTCTGGCAGATGGTGGACAGCACGAAGGCGCAGTTGGCCGGGAAGCGGAGGAAGGCGCCGTCGAAGGTGCGGAAGACGCCGCCGCCGGCCGCCAGGCAGTAGGAGGTCTTGGTGCTGAAGCAGCCGCGCACCCCGTTGCGCAGCGCGCACTCCTCGTGGGACTTGCATTGGCGCGGGTCGCACTGGATCAGGTTGCGACGGAAACAGCGGCAGCGCCGCGTGCAGTCGCTGTTCCAGAACAGCTGCTTGGGCTGGAAGAGAGGCGCCGTTTGCATTAAATTCAGACTGTGGTCAGGGCTGGAGACCCCAAAGTCCAGTCCCCCTGGTCTTTTATCAGGCTGGGCTAGCCTATCTTTATTAGGGCTGGAATTTGTAGGAAGCAGCAGTGGGGAAACGGTCTCAACTCAAAGGCTCCATCAATTGCAGGCAACTCAGACGCCAAACAATATGCAGTTTTGACATTTACTTATTTACTTATGTATTTATTCTTAGAAACAGGGTCTCATTCTGTTGCCCAGGCTGGAGTGCACTGGCGCAATCGCAGATCACTGTAAGTAACCTGGAATGCCTGGACTCAAGCTATTCTCCTATCTCAGCTTCCCTAGTAGCTGGAACTATAGGCACACGCCACCACACCCAGCTAATTTTTGTATTTTTTGTAGAGACAGAGTCTCACTATGTTCTTGAACTGCTGGGCTCGAGCGATCCTCCTGCCTCAGCCTCCCAAACTGCTTGGATTACCGGTGTGAGCCACCACCCCGGCCATAACTTGATTGATTTTAATAAAGAACTCTGAAATCTTTGTGGCTGGATTGTAGAACTAATCACAGTCAACCTGAATGTGCAGCTGTTAGAGGAACTAGGTAAAGAGGAAGAATATTTGGTAGAAAATATCCATCAAGGAGTCACACTTCTGACAAGTACAGACTCTGCTTTAAAGATGAAATTAAAATTCACTTAAGAATGATAAATTAGCCCTTCAAACCTTAAACAGTCGTAAGAAAGCAATGACCAGCACTTCTGATTAACCATTTCACATTTCACAATCCTCACCCTTCCTTGTGTCTCGTCTGCTTCCAACTTACTTCTATTGGAAGTACCTTCATTCCCATGTGTCCTGAATGTGAGAGATCCAGAGGACACCTGGGGTCCATGAAAGGAACGTTTTGGGATCAGACCACCTGGGTTTCAATCTAGTCCTGTATCCCCGCCTGTGCCATCTTGAGTAACATTACTCACCTCCCCAGTGTCACTTTGCTCATTTCTAAATTGGAGATATTAATAGTATCCTGTGGTTGAGTGCAGTGGCTCATGCCTGTAATCCCAGCACTTTGGGAGGTCGAGGTGGAAGGACTGCTTGAGCCCAGGAGTTTGAGACAAACCTGAGCAACACAATGAAACCTCATTGCTACTTAAAATAATAATAATAATAATAATAGGCCGGGTGCAGTGGCTCATGCCTGTAATCCCAGCACTTTAGGAGGCTGAGGTGGGTGGATCACCTGAGGTCAGGAGTTTGAGACCAGCCTGGCCAACATGGTGAAACCCCGTCTCTACTAAATATGCAAAAATTAGCCAGGCGTGGTGGCACACGTCTACAGTCCCAGCTGCTCGGGAGGTTAAGGCAGGAGAATCGCTTGAACCTGGGAGGTGGGGGTTGCAGTGAGCCGAGATCGTGCCATTGCACTCCAGCCTGGGCGACAGAGTGAAACTCTGTGTCAAAATAATAGTAATAATAATAATGATAATAATAACCAGCATGGTAGTGCATGTCTGTAGTCCCAGCTACTCCAGAGGCTGAGGTGGGAGGATCGCTTAAGCCTGGGAGGTAGAGGCTGCAGTGAGTTGTGATCCTGCCGCTGCACTCCAGCCTGGGCAACAGAGAGAGACCCTGTCTCAGAAATAATAATAATAAAATGAAATTTAAAATAATGTCTTACAGGGCAGTTGTAAGGACTAAATTAAATAAGATGTATAAAACACACTTCCTGGCATAGGGTAGGCACTCAATAAATAGAAGCTGCTATTACAGGAGTAGAACAGCTCATCGTCTTTCAGATGGTGAAGAAATTATGCAACATTACATAAAATACCTACAACATAGCGTATCCTCAACTGGAGGCAGCTATTCTTTTCTTTTCTTTTCTTTCCCAGGAGTCCCACAACTAGAATGTTATTTTCTACTTTTCCCAAAACAGGCGGCAATCTGCAGGCACGACTCTGCTTGGTAGGGTTTGCATTCTTGATGTTGCACTTGCTCTAGACTAAGAATTCCAGGAAACTGTTGGAAATTGGTCATGATTGTCCAAGTGGGAGGTGGTATCAACAAATAGAATGTGTCATAGAGATGTGGGCACTCAATGCATTATCGACTTACTAAAATAGTGTTATCCAGAAAAGATCTTTCAACAGCACAAAAAGGCCTATGTTTCTGTCTGGTCAGTTTTCTGTTTAACTAGAGACATCAAAACCCTGGATATCAACTACAGATATGACTCAGATTCAAAGGTAAATAGATAAAGGAGAAGATCTTCCAGAACAAGTTTCCTGATTGCAGTGCACTTCAAGATGCTATTGCTGATTCTTTCATCCTCAAAGTGAAGTCATTGCTGGAACTAAGTCTACTCTCCTTCCAGACTTACATAACATATTCTGGGTGCCAACAGCCTCACAAATTGACTTCATTTCTCTTATCAGATTTATAGAATAACTGAGTGGATGGTTTGGCCTCTCTCTGATAAGAAGTCAGACATTACAGTGGTGAAAAGAGAAAAATAACTTGATGTATGTGGATATGATAAAGGGTAAATAATTCATCCACAAGAGAATCTGATCCTGAAACGAGTATCACAGTAAAGTGGCTGGCCCAGCGCTGCTTTCTTCACCTTAATCACACATGACAATGACAGCTGGGTGATCACTCTACATGCTAATAGCCAGGCATAGTCTCTATTCATTTCCAAAGAAATTTATTCTATGAACAAGCCCCCAAGCGCTTTGGAATGGTGGCAAGTAGATGTGGATTCTTTGTTCTCTGAGTTTCCTGCTTCCGGGATGTAAGCTGTTGTCAAAATCCACTGAGGTTCTGATGAAAAACTGTTCATAATATTTATACTGTAGTACTAATAGCAGTCAAGAGCTGACCATGCTTTTCCTGAGAGTTCCAAAGGCTTTTATTTGCATCCTTTCATTAACATGCCTGGATTTTTTGTTTACAAAGTGTTTCTCAAGAGAATAACAAAACAACAATAACAATAGCAGCTCCCAATTACTGAAGGACTTGATGCCAGGCACTAGGCTAGGAACCCAGCATCGATTATTTATCCAACAGCCCTACTGGGTTGGTATCATTAGTCACATTTCATTCATAGGGAAACAGACGTTCAGAGAAATGACAGCGTTTGCTCAGTGTCACACCTCCAGTGGTGGTACTGCTAGGATCGAACCCAGGTTTCATTGAATTATGCCACACTGACACTCAGGATGCCTGCCCAGGGTGCATGGCACAGTTGATAGACGGATAGGTTTTGGTAAGTCTCTGGGCTGGGAAACACAGTTTAGAGAGTGCTTTTTGAGTTTTGAGCCTGATTATATCTTCTCCTCAACTGTGAGAAAACAGAATTCATTAATTTTTTCCACATGTTCTGCCTTTTCCTTTCAAATAATATTTCTAAGAGCTCATTTCAACACCCCCTCTCCCAAAAAGTCTCCTTTGATTAGTTCCACTATTTTACCTTACTTCCTCCCTGTCTTTCTAATATAGCATTTAAATAAATTTTCCACTAAAAGTGAAATTGAGGGTTACTTCCACATTTCTTTTATTTATCCCCAAAGTTAGGGCAACTTGAATGAGTCAATGCATCTTTACAAAAAGGAGGTACTATTTATTTTTCGCCTAGTTGATTTCCAATTCAGACATTTCAATTAGAATTATTTTAAATGCTACTCTTCTTTTTCATTTAAAATTGATTAGTTCTGTAGGGTATTATTTTTCACTTGCTGATAGGTTATTTTGTAACTGTTCTCCTGTTCTTTAATGTACATTATTTCTCTCTTCTGAATAGATTTTTAAGACCCTCAAGGCAGGGGACATGCTTTCTCACCCCCTACAATACCACCAACACAGTGCTTTGCAAACAGCAGATACTCAATTATTCATAGTTGTTAACCATCTAACTTGCCAACATACGGTTTTGATGTCATTTAAACAGAATGGGCTTGAGATCGAACCATGAACTAAATACCTTGTCTATTCAAAAGCTTTTCTAGCTTAGTATTATGGAATTCTAGCTTAGTGTTATGGAAAGATTACAAAGTCCAAAAAGTGAAATGATTTCGTGAACTAAAATGTTTTATTGAGAAACATCTGCGAAGGGCATCTTCATAAACTCTATGTTTAAACCCCTGTAGGGGGCGCCGCAGAGGGTGGGATGTGGGGGCACCACATTAGCAGTCCGGACCAAACTCTGGGGATGATACCAGAGTGACAAGTGGCACACGTGGAGATGGCAGCCACAGCTACCCTCACGGAGCCTTAACAGCCAGAAGAGGGAAGGCCGCCCCACTCAGCCTCCAGCTCCATATTTTCCAGTGACAAATGTCCTTAGCTAAGACAGCTACAAATGTCAGATTCACAGTCACCATATTTCCAAACTATAGCTGTATCTGAAGCTTTCAAACTGAGATTTACAGGACAGAAAATAGAGAAAGGCACGACAGAGACACACAAATGTGAGAGAGCAGGGGACGCAGAGCGCCGGAGACCTTGCCAATGTGGAGGAGGGAGGAGGAGACACTCAGGTGCTTTTCCAAATCTGACACTCAGTGCCCAAGAGCGTCATCTGAAGAGTGTGCTTAGCCTCTCTACCCCCATCCCACTCTCCTGCCATGAACATGACGCTCTTCATAATGAAGTGGGAAAATTGGTCAATCTGACCAACCTCTTAGAGTTGGAGAGGAATCTGATCACTGGCAAGGAGGAAAATGCCAGGCTGGCCTCCCATACCTCGTAATATTTGCCATCGGAGTAGCAGCCGCAGCTGTGGGGCAGGATGCAGCTCTTGCCGTTGAGGACGTAGCCAGCGTCGCACTGACAGCCCTCCACGCAGTAGTGGCTGCAGTCACTCTTCAGGCGGATGGCGGCACAGCGGGGCTGGCAGACACTCACGCAGCTCTCGTAATGGCTGTTTGGAGGGCAGGTGACAGCTGGAACAGGACAGACAAGTCAAGACTCACATGATCACAAGGCACCGAGGAGGGTTTTCTCACAGCTATTGCTCACCTACTCAGGGAGAGGAAGGGCACAGGGAGAGGCAGGAGGTGGGAGGTCTACTGCCTTTCTTCATTACTGCCCTCTTTGCTCACAGAAAGCCTGGGTCTGATTAGTTGCCTCTTAAATAAAGGGTCAACGTGCAGATGGAGGTGGCTGGAGCTTCTCACATCATGGTCGTCCTCTCCTCAGCCTGGCCATTGAGATCCTCTATTGCCTGCCACCTAAACCCACCCCCGATCTGAATCTCCAGTTAGAAATCTCACCTGATAACCTCCCAAGGCACCCACACTCCTCCTGCCTCTAGGTCTTCGTTCACGTTGATCTTTCTTATTCATGCCCTTCTTCATCCTCTCAGCCTATCCAAATTCCTGGTTCTTCAAGTTCCAGTGGGAGTCCCAGCTCACCCATATAGCTCTCCCTCTTAGACCAGTGTCAGCTCCTCCACACCCCAGAGCTTCTACAGAACCTTTTTCTAAGCCAGCAGTTTACCATCCATGGATGCCTGAGCCCCATGATCTCTGAGAAGGCAAATGTACACTGTGTGTGTGTGTGTGTGCGTGTGTGCGCGCGCGCGCGCGCATGAGTACACATGCTGGCGTGAACGTGTGTGTGTGTTTGTGTGCATGAGTACACGTGCTGGCGTGCACGTGTGTGTGCATGTGCACATGTCTGTGCAAACTGACTCACATCAATTATGTTCTACCATTTTTCAAATGCATCTAGATGCTTTTATAGAAGGCAAGTAGGGTCCTGGTGAAGGGTGTGGGCTCTGGAACCAGCTACAAGAGACCCAGAGCATCACTCGGGCTCTCTGAGCTTCAGCTTTCTTATCTGTAAATACAGATACCAACAGCATTCGCTTCACGCCTAGTTGCAAAGGATTAAGTGAGTCTGTGTGCTCAGGACAGTGGTTGGCACATAAGTGTTCCGTAAGTATTAGTCAATCATTAAAGATAGGTTTGCTTAAAAAGTTTCGTAGAAGCTATTATCTCAATCAATGTATACTAAAAGCACAACTACCATTATGTGGGAATGTCTACCCTATACTGTATACAGTATCTATATGGGGGGTTATTTCATTTATTAAATTATCTAGTAGTAACATCTACTTTTAGAGTACACAGTTCTATGAATTTTAACACGTTTTGATTCATATAACCACTCTCACAATATACCATATGTTTTTAAAAAACATTTGTAGTTTAATACATAATACTTGCATAGCGTAGAAAATCCAAACCATACAAGTAAAAGCATGATGAAATGGCAACCTCTGATACCAAACTATAGTCCATTTTTCCAGAAGTGTTCTATGCATATACAAGCACCCATTTGTGTGTGTATGTATGCACACAAGCATATGTGTATGCCCTGCCCATTATTTTTTGCATAAATGGGAGCATAATATATACACATTTCTGCTCATTGCTTTCTTTATGACAATATTCATTTCATTTAGCCTCAAATTATTGCTTTTGCATTGCTGCATGCTGAGTGTATTTTTTGTGTTTATGCTGATGCTGCAGTGAACATCCCTGTACATGTATCTTTGCCCTCATGAGTAAGGGCATCTGTGGAATAAATTACTGAAAGTGGAATTACTAGGTCAAAAGGTATGAATGCCACTAAGTTGCCTCTAAAGAGGCTGTGCCAATTTGTCTTCCTCCCTGCACTGTTGGAGGAGGTTTGTTTTCCCACACTTTCCTTGATTGTCTATCACCAAATTGTCTGATCCTTGGAAACAAGGTTAAAATACTATATGTGCTGTCTCCTTATGCTATATGTGTATTACTATTATTATTATTATATATCCTTATTTAGTTTGCATTTCTTTGTGAGGTTGATCCTCTTGCTTTCATTTGTTTATAATCCATTCGTATGTCCTTTTTTGTTAACTGCCTTTTCATATCCTTTTCACATTTCATGTTGTTGAAATTTTTATTATTAAATTATAAAAGTTCTTTAAAAATTAAAATAGGCCAGGTCAGGTGCAGTGGCTCATGCCTGTAATCCCAGCACTTTGGCAGTCCAATGCAGTGGATCACGAGGTCAAGAGATTGAGACCAGCCTGGCCAACATGGTGAAATCCTGTCTCTACTAAAAATACAAAAATTAGCCAGGCATGGTGGCGCTTGCTTTTAGTCCCAGCTACTTGGGAAGCTGAGGCAGGAGAATTGCTTGAACCCAGGAGGTGGAGGTTGCAGTGACCTGAGATCATGCCACTGCACTCCAGCCTGGTGACAGAGTGAGACTCCATCTCAAAAAAAAAAAAAAAGAATTAAAATAGGCCTTTGTGGTATGTCGTATGTGTTACAAAATATTTATCATTTGTCTTTTGACTTTGCATTCATTTTTAAATAATTTTGTAACTTTTTTTGAAGTTGTTTATCTCCCTGCCATGGAAAGATGTAAAATTTTTAATGTAATGAAATTTATCAAATTTCCCTTTTAACTTTGGGTAATTTGTTCTGAAACGTTCTCTCCACTGCAAGATTATCAAGAACACTCCTTTGTTTTCTTCTAGTATTTTTGTGATTTAGTTTTTTTATGTTTAATCTTTGTTCTGCCTGGATTTTATTTTGGAGTAAGAAATGAAGGAAGGATTTAGCTTTTCCCAGCTAGTTTGCCCTTTGACCTTTTACTATTTACTGAATAACAAATATGTTTTCCCAGTACTTTGAAATGCCAACTTTACCATATGCTAATTTCTCTTTAGTGTTCGGGCTTGTTTCTGAACTTTCTCTTCTTTCCCTTGGTTGGTCTTTCTGTTCATGTGCCAGTATTCACTTGTTTTATTTTTATTATTTATTTGTTTAACTTGTTCATATGCCAGTGTTAACAGTGACTGAAGGTATGCAATACATTGTAATATTTGGGAAGAGGTATTACTAATTTAGAGATGTTTGTTATTTCAAGTATTTCAAATGGGTCTATTTCTCCAACTGGATGATAAACACCACGTTTCACACTCTGATTCTTCCATGCCACCCCAAACAGTGCTGAGAACATGGCAGATGGTTAAGAAACACTTGATTCTTGGAAGACAGACTTTCAGATTCCTAGTACTGATCCACTGCTTCTCTCTCCCCATCAAATGATATACTGCGAGCTGTAGAGTGATGACCTGGACTCTGCACCTGGATTTGTACCATGGTCAAGAATGTGTCTCTTGCCATACCCAGCATCTGTGCCTTGGTAGACAGGATGAATGGCGCCCCTAAAAAGCAATTCAGCTCAACGGAATGGACAGAGGCTTTGGAATCAGACCAACCTGGATTTGAGGCCTCGCTCCGCCATTAAGCAGTGTCACTATGGACAGGTTACTTGCTCTCTCTAAAACTCTGTTTTCTCATCTATAAAACTGGGATCATAATATCTCCCTCATCGAGTAGTTATCAAAATAAAATGAGATATAATTCATAAAGCTCCTCATATAGTGCCTGGTACTTCAATAATAACTTCTGCAATTCATAGTAGTAATAGTTGTAATCGTAGAGGAATTTTTTTTTAACAATTATTATTAAATGTTTGGAGAAATATGTAAGACAAATCTTAATTATCAGACTTTGTACCCAGCACTCTGAAGTAGCAGCAGCTGCCTCCAATAAAAGGGAAAAGGACGATGACAACCAACTTTGGCCACAAGTTAGGCACGGGGTGACTAGGCTCAGAGAGGCAGCGTTGCACAGAAGGGAGAGCACTGCCTTAGGAGCCACTTTCCAACTTACCCAGGCCACCTTCCTCGGGAAAGTGACTTCCTTTCTCTGAGCTTCAGTTTCTTCCTATAGAAAATGGGATTATGAGTAGTGCCTACTTGGCAGAGTTGCAATGAGAAGTAAATGCATGAGTCCCCAGATCCCACTTAGAACCTAGTACATAGTGAGAGCTAAGGAACTGTCATTTATTCCTTTTTTATTTCCTTCTCTTTCTCCTCTCACCATCGAATACCCTAATTACAGTCCCCCATGAAGGGACTGAAAGAATGATAGACTCAGCTCAATGAATTTTAAGGAGGGGCTAGTAATTAAGACAATTTACCTTCCCTTCTCCTTGTAAGCCTATTTGCTCAACTTAGGTTACAAGATTTTCCAATGAGTTTACAAATAAGGTAATTGAGTAATAAATTATCCCATTGATAGGAACGGTCAGATCATTGAAAAACACCAGCATTCTACCTTGTTACCAAAAAAGCACAAGTTTGATGGGCAGTTCTAGGTTAACCCCTTTGCTCCTAAAGCACCATTTCTCATATCAAGCATTGGATGCTACATTTGGATTGATTTTTGGTAGAATGAGAGTTGGAAAGAGATGGGGCCTGTCCTCACATGATGTGGAGTCATATCAGCTAGTTAAAACAATCCTATTCTTAGGTCGAATGGCTGAATTAGGACTCAGTCTCCCGAAGCTTTTCTCTGCTTCTGAGATTCAAAATGGAAAAGGAAGTTGTCTCTAACCACACCCTCTCCCCCAACCTGACCTCCATACCAGCTTTAAAACATATATTTTTTCTCCTATTTTAGTCTTTCTTTTTGCCATTCATTACCACCATCTCCTCAGGTGCTCTAACTTTGGGATCTTTACCCCTATCTTGAAATGTCAAGGTAGGGAAGGTCTAAGTCTCCTTGTGATGGGAACGATTCTAAGTTACCTGCTGGCCCTGGCGTATCAGCCTGGGACGTGCTGGTGGGAAGCTGGTAGAAGGCAAGGGAGAGGACCCGAGACTGAGGATGAGGCAGGGCAGACTCGGCTCTGGGTGCCATGGGTAGAACTCCCATTACTAGCAAGCCAGGGTAGAGAGGAGGCAACCAATGTGTGGACAGAAATTTGGGAAGGGAGAGGAAAGGGTTGCTGGTAGAAGGGAGAGAAAGACAAGAAAAATCACCTTCTTATCCTTTATCCCTAGCCAAGCTTTGTTGTGGAGGCCTTTCTTCCTTGGGGCTAAGGTTGTGAGGCCTTGCTGACTCAATTTCTTTTCCTTCCCATGAGTGACAAAAATTAAGACCCATCAGTTGAGGTGAGAGTTCCTGGCATTAGCCTCTGTGTGCATTTCCCTATTTGTTGCAGTTGGAAGCATTGGTTTTTGGCATGCCTGTCCCCACCCCAGCCACCCTGAGAGCAGTACACCCAGCATGGCGTGGCTGCAGGTGAAGAGAGAAGTCTCTGTAACAGGGAAAACAGGGGAGCTTTCCCTTCCAAAACAGCTTCCCCATTCTGCACCATGTTTAGGCCTCTGGGTCCAAAGCTTGGTTTTCTGATTTAGAGGAAGACAAGCTCTCTGGTCTTACTGGAATGACCCCAATGAATCCAGAGTAGCTCTGGGGATTTACCCAGACCCGAGCTTTCTTATAGGTATATTTATGTCATTGAAGTCATCAGAGGCCAGTTTGTCTGGACTGTCACCCCTACTGGTACCATTCCCTACCCTGCCTGGCCTCACCCACTCAGGGACTAAGCCTGGATGAAATGGGATTGGCATCTGTTCCCTGCCTTCATCTTCCTCCCAACCTTCCCTTACAATCGACATGAATCCAGTTGTGTGGAATGTAAACTGACTGTGTGAGCGTTAAACCACAATGCTGTTTCTGGTTTTTCATCTGAATTTCCTTTTCCAGGATGAAGATGGGAGTTGATTCTCTGGGGACCCTGCTGTATCACTTATTTAGAGCTCTATGCATTCCGGATCAATTTTTAGTTTTAAAAGAGCTACAGACCTTCTAAAGGGAATATGCTTTTTAAAGAAATATGCTATTATTAATGAGATTGAGACAGGAAAACAGATCAAAGCAAGTTAGCTAAAGACCAACAGTGTTTTTTCCCCCAAGTTTTTCCTATTCGTATGTGCTAAATGCAGGTAAATTATCCCAGTACATAGTCCAGCAGTATAGTATATGGGTTGGGAGCCTGGGCTTTGGGTTAGAAGCTCAAGTCCTGACTTTGCCACTCAGATTATACGACCTTAGGCAGTTACTTCATTCCTCGGAGTCTCAGTTGCTCCTTGACTAATTGGGTCATTGAGAAGAATAAATGAGGTATATTGATAAAATGTTTAGCATGGGGTCTTGGCTCAGAGCAAGCCATTAATATAGCAATACCGCTTAGAATGCACAGAGTGTGCCTGGCTTTCAATTACCTAATTGGATCCCCTGGACGTTTCTGAGGCACAAACATTAAAGGCAGCATTACCACTGCTTTATGGAAGGGGAAACTGAGAACCAGGGAGGAAAAGTGAATTGCCCCAAGGTCACACAGATCCTTAAAGACAGAGTAAAGGCTGGAATCCAGGGGCTCTAGTTCCTTCTCTAATGTACTCTTAATATTCTGCTCTGTTTCATAAACACAAAGACTGAAACATGACACATATGAATCAAATAGAATAACATGCTTAGACAAAGCATGCGGATTATTAACACAAGGATGGGCCCATGAGGTGCTGAAACTTATCCTTCTTTCATTAATCTCTTGTTAGCATTCTATTGTGAACTTTGTGCGTCCAAATGCCACATGCGATACTCTGTGATTTATATGCATGACCTTATTTCATCCTTAGGGTAACCCATGAAATAAGTGACATTAACTCTTATTTTACCAATAAGGACATGGAGGCTCCAGGAGGTTACACGTCATGCTTCATTCAGATAACAGACTCAGTTCCAAAGTGCATATCCTTAAATTGCTACTCAATTTGTTCTGACTTCTAGGGAGATGGAAGACTGGCCTTCCCAGAGCAATCAAGAAAGAAGAGAAGCTACAAGGAGCGACAATGAGAAGGACTCACTGCAGGATGTGTAGTTCCTCCAGCCAGTCACCGTGATCCCCTGAGTCTGGCAGGTGCTGGCGTAGTTCTGCAGCCAGCTGCAGGCGGTCTGCACCGCGCCCCCATCGATGCAAGAGTCAAACAGGCAGTTCTTGTAGAAGAAGGTGGGGTTAACTTTGCTGTGACACTTGGAGAAGCCAGCATTCTGGTTGGGGATCAGGTTGCACAGCTGCTGCACTTTGGAGAAACCTTCTACCTTGGCACAGGACGGACAGCGGTCCCCACAGCCCACCTGGCAGAAGGTGTCCCTCTTCACCCAGCTCTGCCCAAACTCATTGACGCTGGATGCGAGCAGACCTATGGGCATCTCCAGGTCGTCATCAGGGTTGCCGTTGTAGCGGCCGCACAGACCATAGGTGCTGTTCTGCATGCTCCGAGGAACTGTGATGGACAGGAAGGTCTTCCAGTCATATACAACCTTCAGGCCAAAATCAGTTTCCACCACCACGTGGAAGCCAAAGGAAAAAATATTTATCTTTCCTTGCCCCAGCTTCAGGGGCAGATAGAGCCGTTCACTGTTGACCTATAAGAGGAGAGATGAGGTGCAGAAACACAGTTGGCCCAGAGATTTCCCAGCTCTTCTCCTAACAATGAGTCTCTTGAAAGACAAGTCCCAGAGGGAAGTTGGAGCAGGTTGAATGTAGTCTTTGCATGTACTGTTGTTTATGTCAGTCAACTATTATTATTAGGATTTGAACAGACGCAAATGACTATCCTTGGTACACTAATATACCTACTTATTTCAGTGCCTTCTGTTTACATAGCATTATTTCCCCCAGGAATTCAAATTGTTTTCTCCAAGGTAATGTAAAGGTAATAAGAATTCAATTAAAGTTTAGACTGAAATACCAAAACATAGAACTCTTGTGTTTCTATTTCTAGCTCTACCATGGAATTTATTTTAGGCAAGCCCCAGTGTATTAATTCCTTCGAGATTTCTTTTTTCTTTAAGGATGGCTTCACTTTGCTGTTCCCTCTGTCTGAAATGACACTCTCCGCCCCTCAACATCCCTCTCATCCTCCAGACCCTGCTCCAATGTTGCCTCTTCTGTAAGGCAAGATTTTCTGAGCCCGTGGTCAGAATTAATCACTCCCTTGTCTGGGAAACCAGGGCAGGTTATTTATACTTCTCTTGTATTCCTCTCCACCGCTGGCCAGGATCAAGCCTGCATACACTGTATTGCACCACACATCACAATCTGCCTTATGTTATGACTGGTGTACGCTCTTCCATCTCACCTACAAGATTATGGGCAACTTGAGGGCAGGAACCACAAATATTGATCTTTATGCCCACCTTCCCCTCATTACCCCCCAGGCACCCAGCACAATGTCTCCCACGGAGGGGGCACTTGACATACGTTTCCTCCCACATATTTTTAAATTCAGACAAGAGGGAAATCCCTTAACAGTAAACTTCAGGACTGCACTGCCCTTGAACTATTTTGATTCAGAGGAGCCAAATCCTATCGCCTGTGGCCGGTTAGTGCATGATGGAAGATAGACAGCCAGGTTGCTCACTGCAGCAAGGGCTCGCAGTGGAGGTGGCATGCCTTGTGGGAGAAGCAGCTGTTTTAAGATTGCTCTCTGACCAGAAATCCCTTCCCCCAACATCCTTCCTCTCTCTCTTGGCTGACACCACTTTCCACGCCTTCTCCTGCCTTGGTTCAGACTCTCATCACCTTTCACCTTGACTGTAGTGTACTCTCCTAACTTGTCTCGCTGGCCCCAGGATTGCCCCTCCATTTGGTCACTACCGCCACGCCAGTAATCTTAATGCAATTGAAAGCAGTTAATCCAATACTGAAAGCCCTCTCCAGGGCTTGGGTAAAGTGTCTGATATTCTTAGCACTTCTCCAGGAACTGGCCCTGCCTCTCAGATCCACCCCATTGGCTTCCTGCACACCAGCAACACCCAACAGTTTGCAGTTCCCTAAATGAACCAAGCTGTGCCATTCCACCCTGCCATTTCCCGTGCTGTGAGTGTGATGGATGCTTTCCATGCTCCACCCAGGACCCCCAATCCCAGGCCCTGCAACTATGGGCTAATGATAACTCACAGCTGGCCTTGGCCCCATGGGAACCACATTGCCCAGAAGATTCTGACCCCCTAATCCAAGGGTAGCCCTTGGCCAATGACTGGCTGACACTGGGAGTCGAGCACCACGGCTCCCAGTAGCCCAGGCTAAAGCTGTTCTGCAGCTTGGACCACAGCCCTGCTGAGCTCTCTTGACCTGGTGCTATCCTCACTTTCCCAAGATTTCCCACCTCAGACTTTGCTTCTCGGGAACCTGACCTAAGACAACAGGGATGCCCTTGACCCCACCTTTTTCCTGGGGCAATGCTCACCCTTCAAAACTCAACTATCTCCTTCTGTGAGTATTCGTTGAGGCAGAATTCATTCATTCATCCAGTAGACATTGATTTGGCACCACTGAGTGCCAGGCACTGTGCTAAAGGCTGGGATAAAAAACATATGGCCTTTTCCTAGGAGCTCATAGGCATGTGGCAGAGGGAAGTACACAGACAGATAACAATACCATGTGATAAAAGCAATGATAGAGGTAAACAGATGCACAGGCACCAGCCTTAGCCTGGGCACAAAATCAGGGCTGCCTGCAGAAGACAATGCCCACACCCGGTCTCAAAGGAGGAGGAGGAGTTGGCCCGTCAAGGAGGGGTGGGAGTGAAGACAAGGGAATTCGAAGTAAAGGGCTCAGTCCCAGCAAAGGCCCAGGTAGATAAGGGGAAAATATCCTGATAAATATGAATAATTACAGCAATTTAGTGCTGCTGGGGCATAGCGTGTGGCCTTGGGAGTGGTGGGAGATGAAAATGGACAGGTGGGGAGGGCCTGGATCATGAAGGGCCTTGTATCCAGTACACACATGGTAAGGCGGCCTATGAGATAAAGCCTGCAAAACACCCATTTGTTTTGTAAAACAAAAGCATCAGCAATCTTAATAAGAGAATTTAAATAGGAAGATGAGGCCAGAATTTGGATTGCAGAAACAAATAGCAAATAAAGTAACAAACAGGAGATTCAGAAGCAGAGATGATGCTCTTAAGAGTCTGACCAGAAATGGAAGGAGAGAGATTGGATTGAAGCTAGTGGGGAACTGGGGGCAAGGCTTGTTTGAGAATGAGCATATTTATGGGTTGAAGAGAAGGACACTGTAGAAAGACACAGAAGGGAGAGGAGACAACAGAGGGCCAAGATCCCAGGGAAGGCAACAAAGAGATGGCAGAGGGGGAAAGCAGCCATGGGAGGAGAAGAGATGCCTCATTCTCGGCACTTGGAAGGGAGGAGGTGGAGAGGATGCAGTGATAGTCATTTAAGGGACAAGGTGCACGGAGGGTGAGAGGAGGAGCGAGGCCATGGAGACTCTGATCTATCCTGAAAGTTCACAGAGAATAAAGTACAAGTCTTGCACTCAGAGGCCAATTACTGCCAGCTGGCTTTTCTTCCTAAGTTACCTTGCATTCTATATTTCTGGCTACCTGATGTCACACAGGAGGCAATGCCTTGGGGAGGCAATATAATTGGATGAAGCTAAAAGGCTTGCAAATTCTGCCATTGCCAAGGAGAGCTCTGAGAAGGAACACCCTCGACTCAGACAGGCTCGGCTTCTCTGTGTCTCAGAAACCCCACGCATGCCGCCTCCACCCTGGCACCACTGCCCTGCCTCTCTGTGAGTGAGAAATGGAGGAAAAGAAGGAGTTCAGAGGCAGGAGGTCAGAGGAAAAGGGAGAGGCTAGAATGGCAACAGGCTTGATGGATGGAGGACGAAGTCGCAGAGGATGATGAGAAGGTGTGGGAGGAGTCGGGGGAAGTGTATTTCAAATATTTAAGTATTGGAAATAAGACCACATATTAGAGTTTTTGGAGAGTTTTCCTTTAAACAACAGACCTTGACCTAGTTCTCCAGCAAGGTCTCCTGCAGCAAAGTCTCCTTGCATCCCTCACTTTGCTACCCACCCCGAGTCTTCACCAATATTTCCTTTTTGTGGACACCTTCACCTCCTTCTTGGTCTGGCAAGTGTAATCCTCCAGTGATCAACTCTGGGTCTCCTCTTCCAGGAAGCCTTCCCTGAGGTCCTTGCAGCTGATTTAGGCAACCCCTCCTCTGTGCTCTCACACCCTCCATGAGCAACATTTTTGCAGCTCTTCACGTTACACAGACATTAATTGCTAACATGTCTGTCTCTAGCACTAGACTCTTTTAGGACAGAGGCCATATTTGATTCATTTTTTCTACCCCCAGGACTTGGTAGAGAATAAGCATCAATAGAAGCTCATGACACTAAATCAAGCCAGAGTGATGCTCAAAACCCCACTCTTCTGGCAATAAATGATAAAGACACAGGCTGTGAGGACCCTGAAAACCTCCCCATTGGCCTGAATCATGTCAGACTTGGCAGTGATAAAGCCTGGGGGTAGGGGCAGGAGTGAGGCAGTCTCTGTTGAGTTCTGGCTGTGGATGGCTGAGATGGGTTATGGCGGTGCCCCCAGGAGTGGCTCACCTTCTGCAGCTCAACCCCCTACCCTGTCTGGTCTACAGACAGCACATTTATTTCTAGCTTCTCTTGGCTTAGTGGATTTTCCCATGTCCTGTGGTGCTGCTGAATGCAGGGAAAGGTCAGAGTCATAGAAGAACCCTGTGTCCCAAGGAAGCACTTTTTTATCACCCTCCATTTCTGAGGGCCCCAGCAGTGACCTGCACTCTAGGCTGTGTTTCATCCAGCACTTCATTTCACACTGTCATCCTAACGGCCATTATTCTTCAGGCTCAGGGAGAGATGGTGACTAGTAAAAACATCATGGGAAAATAAATGCAAATCATTGAATAAGCAGATTCTGCAATGCATTTTAATGATCTGAAGTAACTATTAAATCTATCCCCCGCACCTCGAAAGCAAAGAACCCTTGATGCACCCTGAACTTGGTCTTCTTGTCAAGGGTTTGAAAGCTGTATACTCTGTTTCCAACTTGAGCACTTAGGACATCTCAGTGACTGAGAAAGAAGTGCCCTAGCAAGAAGTCCCCCCACCTCTTTAATCCATTTCTCCCTGATACTCATTGTCTCCAATGACCCCCTGTTGTGGGTTACACTGTGTCCCCCCAAAACAAATGTTGAGACCTTAGCCCCCAGGACCTGTGAATGGACTGACTTGGAAATAGGGACTTTGTCGATGTGATCAAGTTAAGATGAGGTCACCCTGGATTAGGTGGGGTTAACTCCAGTGAATGGTGTTCTTAAAAGGAGAAGGAGATTTGGACACAGAGAAAACAGGAGACGCAGAGGGAAGGAGGCCATGTAAAGACAGAGGCAGAGACTGGAGTTTGTGCTGCCACAAGGTAAGGAACACTGAGGACTGCCCACAGACACCAGAAGCTACCAGAGAGGTAGGGAGTGGTGCTTCCCCAGGACCTCCTGGGGAGTGTGAACCTACCACCACCTTGACTTTGGACTTACAGCCTCCAGAACTGGGAAAGAATGAGTTGCTGTTGTTTTAGGCCACCCAGTCTGTGGTATTTCATAATGGCAGACCTTAATAAACTAATTGACACCCTCCTCTCCAGCACTCTGTGAGGAAGAAGTCTGCTGTGTGGTTCTTCGGGCTTGGGACTTTAGCAATAAGTGCATCTTGTGAGACTGGGGCAGAGCACATGCCTGGAAGGAGAGCTAACCCACTGGGGGCTTAACTCTATAGTAGAGGGAAAGGGAAGGAAATGCCTAGAGACAGTGGGAAGTCATTTATTGTGAAGGAGAGGGAAGGGTAGCATGAAAGAAGAGTAGGTGCTCACGAGGACCCCACAGTCTATACCTGAAAAGAACTGGGAGGATGTCTGAAGCCAGCATGCGTAGCCTCAGATGTCGAGGTACCTAAATGCAGAGTGTGTAACACAAGGCAGAAAACACAATTCATCTTAAACTAGATGAGATAGGACCCATGAACAGATTACATTTTAAAAGAAAAGAAAAACCTGAAAGGCAGAAAGGCCGAAGAGCAGCAAATATCAAAGAGACAAGTAACTGCATGAAAACACCTAAATCTAAGGGTGGAAAGATAGCACAAAAGGAAACAAAGAGAAAAGGACAAATACGACGCAAGCAACGTGGGCAAAACGACCAATATATTTGGTTTAACGTAAGATGAAAATGGATAGAGGGAAGTTGTCGTAATGGGTAGCTCTGACTATCCAAACATCTAGAAATCTTATGTGGCTGAAAGCCAAGACTCTGACACAGTCCTAACTTGCCTCAGTGGCAATGTAACCTCTCAGATTGTTGAAGCAGTAACTAGCACTGTGACAAAATCACGGGAACCCTGGAAGAAAGCGGTTATTGTGTCATTTCATTCATTCATTTTTTGGGGGGTCGGGGGAACAGAGTCTCGCTCTGTCGCCCAGGCTGGAGTGCAATAGTGTAATCTCGCCTCACTGCAATCCCCGCCTCCGGGGTTCAAGCAATTCTCTGCCTCAGCCTCCTGAGTAGCTGGGATTACAGGTGCCCACCACCATGCCTAGCTAATTTTTGTATTTTTAATAGAGACGGGCTTTCACCATCTTGGCCAGGCTGGTCTTGAACTCTTGACCTTCTGATCCACCTGTCTTGGCTTCCCAAAGTGCTGGGATTACAGACATGAGCCACCGTGCCCAGCCTCATTCATTCATTTGACCAGTGTTTCGAGTGTCACTAGGTGCAGGGGGCTGCCCATTCATTCAACATAAAGATGAATTAGGTATGGTTCCTGCCCTTATGAAGCCCATGATTCGAAGTGAGAGAGCTTTAGACATGAAGATCATGAAAAATACAGCCTGATGAATGCAATAATGGCTACTGGAATAAACTGTTAGGATGAGCAGAAAGGAAAACAACTGGGATTTAGGTTTGTGGTGTGCAAGCAAGGGAAGAGGACGACACAGTGAAATTGCTCCCTTAGATGCTAAAAAGGAAGATTTTCAATAAACTTGAAAGGCTTGGGAACCTCTCTTTGTCAGAGAAGGAAGTTGAAGAAATCCCGAGGCAGAAAAAGAAGTCAGTATAGTTGCCCAGGGAACTCTTTAGTTAGGTTTAGATAGATTAGTTCAGTATAGCTCAGAATTTCTAAGACAATGTATACAAGATGAAAAGGAGTCCCTTTAGAGATGGAAAAATTATGACACAGATCTGTGATAATAATGTCGAGAAGGCAAACACCCTAAATCAGCTCTCTGAAATGCTAAAGCAGAGGCTGTTGGCTTGCTTCTTAGCATTTCAAGTCACGTGCAGAGCAGGACCCTGGAGAAAGAATGGCTGGGCCTGTGGCTGGGGCTGAGGTCTGCAGGCCAGATAAGGAGTGAGTAGAGCTCCTCAGCCCCACTGCCCCTGTCTTCGTAGTCAAGGAAGTACTCTTTGGGTGAAAAGGGTGGGAAGCTTAGAAAGAGGGAGTTGAAGCCTAAGTGAGTAAAGGGATTGTAGGAGAGCCATGAGTCCTCCAAATGTGTGAACTTACAGATCCTGTGGGTGCCAAACGGGAGACCAGGCCAGATGGGAGACCAGGGAGGCCAGAACAGGCGAATATCACCCTGATCTCAAAAAAGGGAAGTGGGTGGACGAGGACAATAGCATCAGTTAGGGAGGCCTAGTCTGTACAAGGTAGGCATTTCTTTTACAGGTGGAGTGACCAAGCTAGCAGGTTAAGTGACTGCCTGAAGTCACACAGCAGCCACCAAGCAGGGATGCTAACCCCGGTCTGTGCTCTCTCCAACATAATCCGCTGCCACATGAAAGGCCCACTTCCAGAGCTGGCTCTGCCTCCTAACTTGGTGTCTGTGACTTGGGCAAATCATTTTCTTCTCTGAGCCTCTGTTTCCTTCTCTGTAAGATGAAGTGACCGAAAATCTCTAGGGCCTCTCTCTGCTTTAATATACTATGATTTTCTTTGGATTCCGGACCTGCCTGATTCAACTGCAGCCTGGCTTGCTGACCCCATCCTGATGTCTCCACGACTCCCCTCTTGAGGGGGCCCCGTGACTACTCACCAGCACAGTGTGCTTGTAGGCTCGGTGGATCACGATACTGTAGCCAAACACAGTCACGTCCACCTGCTTAACCCACAAGGCCAGTGACGGGTCCCGGTCCTCATTCTTGGCTGTGACAACAAATTTGGGGAAAGAGTCTGAGCTCGGCCTGCTTCCTGTGGTGCACAGGATGAGCGGGCAGCTGGTCTGGAAGTCAAAGGGGAAGCCATCAAAGGTGAGGTAGTGGCCATAGCCTGAGACGATGCAGGAGGCGTCGGTGCGGGCTTGGCAGTAGTGCAGGCCGCCCTCCTCCATGCAGTACTCATCATCCTTGCAGGGCACGGTCTCACAGTGGACACTGTTGTCTGTGCCATTGCAATAGCAGAAGATCTGGCAGTCCAGGTCCACCCAGAAGGTCTCATTGGTGGCAAGTTGGTGCCCCTCAAAGTTGCAGCCACATTCACTCCGCGTGACACACTGGCTGCCCAGTAGAGCATAGCCCTCATCACACTGACATCCCTCAGAGCAACTATCCACGCAGATGGGGCCCAGGGCAAGGGTCTCACAGGTCTCTGTACATGTTATACACTCCTCAAAGTGGCTGTTCTCTGGGCACTGCAGCGCTGCAGGTAGTCAAGAAGAAGACGGGTTTGAGAAAAGGACAAAAGTCAAAGACAGAAGTGTGTGTGCATGCATGTGTGTGAGTGCATGTGTGTGTGTGCATGCATGCGTTTGTGCATGCATGTGTGTTAGTGTGTGTGCATGCGTGTATGAGTGCATGCACATGTGATTGCATGTGTGTGCGTGAGTGCATTGTGTGTGCATGGATGTGTGAGAGTGCATGCGTGTGTGCACACATCTGTGCATGCATGTGAGTGTGCATGTGCACGTGTGTGTGTGAGTGTGCATGTGTGTGACTGCATGTGTGTGCCTCTGTATCTGTGTGTGTGGTCTTATGTGCACAGTACAGTAAACTGTACTCATCCTCATTTGGGAGATCCAAGTTCCAGTGGCACCCCTTCATTCACACACTCTGCTAGGGCACCTAGCTTTCCATGTGGAAGATTTTGAGTCTGAGACCCAGAATTGAGCATCTGCTACATGCCAGACACTGTCCTAGGCACTTTTGGGTACCTTATCTCAACAACCTGGAAAGTAAGGGAAATCTTATTACTCTTATCTTACAGGTGAGGAAACTGAAGTTTGATGATTTAACTTAATCTAACTAGTAAGTGCCAGAGTGAGATTTAATCTGGGTCCACTGACTCAGACTCTGGAGAGGGATTATTGTATGTTTTGGGACCACAGAGACCCGTGGATGCTGCTAACTTAACTCTGGGATGTTATTTCATGTCTTCAGGGCTTCTGTTTCCTCTTTCATTAAGTATGAACCGCATTCAGCTAGCACGGTTGTTTTGAGGGTTAATAATCTAATCTATCAAGAGGGTCTCCATCAATAGTATGCCCTTTCTCCTCTTTGCACCTCCTTCTGTTACACAGACAGGCTATATGTAGGTATTTTTACTCTGCAGATTGGCTTGTAGTCTCTCCTTTTGTCTTTCATTTCTCTGTTCTTGGTGCCCTCTGGCCTCGTCCACCTCCTCATCATTCTCTGCAAAGGAGGTCATCACTCCGCAGCCCCTTTGTTCATGCGCTTTCACCTTCCTGGACAGCCCTCCACCCACAAAGCTAAATCCCACCCATTCTTCAAGTCTCACTTCAAATTGCCCATCTTCCCAGAAGCCTTCCTTGAAAGATAAGTCTCTTGGTCAAAAAGCACAGCACACAACTGTAATCCCAGCACTTTAGGAGGCTGAGGCGGGCGGATCACCTGAGGTCAGGAGTTCAAGACAGCCTGGCCAACATGGTGAAACCCGGTCTCTACTAACAATACAAAAAAAATTAGCCAGGCGTGGTTGCACATGCCTGTAATCCAAGCTACTCGGGAGGCTGAGGCACTAGAATTGCTTGAACCTGGGAGGTGGAGGTTGCAGGGAGCAGAGATTGCGCCACTGTACTCCAGCCTGGGTGACAGAGCGAGACTCCGTCTGAAAAAAAAAAAAGGCACATAAAATGATAACAGCACGGGATACTCACTGTGTCATGGGCATACTTCTCATCTCTCACTATTACTTTAATGGGTCACAATTTACCATGGGCAGGGACAGAACTCAGGAGCACAGGAGAAGCCTCCTACAAGTTTGTGCAACCTAAAGATCGGCGGAGGTCCCCATCATCCTATGGGAAAATAAGATCTCACCTTTAAAACTTTCTTTGGCTCATATACATACCGTCACTCCTTAATACTGTTTTACAATCCAAGGACACAGAGGACATTACAGATAAATAAATTGCATGGCAATAATAGCTCTGCCCACAAGTACCGATACAACAGTTCTGCACTGTGGGCTGAAAGTCAATCATTTTTTCCTCTGGGCTAGAGGACTATCTCCACTCCCATTGACTACAATACCATACGGCTTCGGAGTTGAAGGCTAGTTCAGCACTGATTATATATGTCTGTATAGAGGGATTTTCACATTTGTCTCTAAATTATGAATGTTCTAACACTGACTGCAGATTTATGGTGATAGCAAATAACATGACTTATTTAAATGGCTCCCACTTTATGACTTATTGTGTTGTCTGAAAGTCTGGAACATACAGACGTCGAGTAATAAAACTTCCCCTAGGCCCTGGAATGCCTCTGTGAAATTATTTAATTGGGCAGCCTGGCTCTGCCAACAGGAGGGCCAGTTAAAAATATCTGAACACAGAGGCAGCAGTTGTCTGTCTCTAGGTTCAAGAAGATTGTGTTCCTGATCCACAGCTGTCGTCCAGTTCGATCCCCACTCTGCAAGACCCCGACCAGATTAATCCCTTAGTACTTGGAGGCCTGATGAATCAAGTGGGCACTATCCAGTCCTTCTCACCAGATCCATGTACACAAGATCTAGATGAGATATCCTGGGGGACATCTCAAGTAGGAGCCCTGGCCCTCAGCCCAAGAAAGCCATGTTCCATGTGACTGCTTCTGCCCACATCTTCCCTAAAAAAGATACTGATAAGAACTTCCTCCAGGTTTGCTGGCCCAGATGAGGGATACTGAGAAGCTCTTCTCAGTAGCTGTCACACGCAGGGAAACAGGGAATATCACCATCACACCCTGCTAACTTGGCACACACGACGTCACCAAACTGTGCTCCGTGCAGCACAAAAACAACTCAGAAACATCCCCTGCCGGGTAGGAGTTAGCAGTCTGAAAGGACCGCACTGAAATGGCCTGGCAACAGAACAGATTTGGTATGGGGGAGACTCGGCAATCCTGTAGCATGAATGAAATACAACTGGGAGGCTCAGTGTGGGAGCAGAAACAGAGATCGTGTTGGATAAGCTGGAGATAGGATAAAAGAGGATATAGGGAGGCGGATGAAAAAGCTTTGGAAAAGTAGATAAGGCCCCACAGGATGTAGTGGCCAACAGGAACCGTGGAGGCTCTCACGGCATCTGCTATTAGGTCCCTCCCTGGGGCTCACCAGGGATACAACTGCCCTTCTCTGAGATGACAACCACTAAGCTCTCCACATGCTCCTTGTATTTCCCAAGGTCAGGAATCATAGAGTTAAAAAGATGTGTGTGTGTGTGTGTGTGGTGTGTGGTGTGTGTGTTGGTTTTCGGCTCTGTCTGTTGAAAGGACCTAGAGGCAAAGCAAAGACACCCCACGAGACACGGGGACACCTCCCTTACATCTTGGTTTCTAACAACACTCCCCACTCAGCCGGGCTTCCTGGAGTCATGCAGATTCCAGCATGGGCCAGGGAAGATTAAAAGATGAGCGTGAAGCACCTTGTTATGCCAAAAGGAAGAAAGTGCTCAAAAAAAAAAAAAAAGAGGCATGCCAAAGGGACACAGGAACCAGCTTGAAGGAGCTCCTACAGGCCAATCCAGAGCAATTTTAACACCGAAAATAATTAATACATGGAAGATGAAATATAGACCACTGGAAAAAACAGGCATCCATGTCCAGATTGATAAGATGACTGACAGATAGAGAGATAGATAGACAGACAGACTGACAGGATAGAGAGATAGATAGACAGACAGACTGACAGGATATTTGCACAGTCTTAAAGTATCTCCCCACAGGTTGGGAGGGAAAGCTCATAGTGACTCTACAGCAGAGACATTTGACAACACCTTGACCAGGGAATCAACATGCACATCACCAATGTGGGGAGGCTGGACAAGATCGTGCTTCTGTGTGTGCTGTGATTCCATGAGAAAAACCACATGGCACCTGCCCGGAAGGCTAAGTGGAGATGCACAGCTGAAGCTCCTCAGGATGGAACATCAACCCCAATGGAGGGTCATTCTGTTTATGGAGGGCCATTCTGTTTCAAAAAGCAGGGAGGCTGTGTTCTTCAAAAATGCTCATATCAGAAAAGACAAAGAAAACTAAGTCATTGTTCCAGATTAAAGGAGACTAAAGAGATATGACAATGAAATGCAATGTGTGATTATAAGCTAGGTCTGTACTGAGTGCCCCACCCTGGTGCCCCAAAAGAGCTGTAAAGAACATTGCTCAGTCAACTGACAAAATTGGAATATGGATGTTAAATTACTGTAGCAATGTTAAGTTTCCTAAGGTTGAAAACGGCACTGTGGTTATGTACGTAAATACCCCTACTCTAAGGAAATACATACTGAAGTTTTAGGGGTAACGAGGCATGAAGTCTGCAACTCACTGTCACATGAAGGGCAGGGAGGGAGGAAGGAAGAGACAGGGAAAGGGAGGGAATGGTAAAACAAATGAACAAATGTTATCAATAGGTTAATCTGGACAATGGGTATACAGGTGTTCTCTTATGTAGCTTTGAAATTATTTCAAAATAAGAAGCTAAGAAAATAAACAAACTTAGGAGGAAATACAGTGGGCCAGGCTTCTCATTCTCAGATAAAAGAAACTAAAAAATGGAAAACTGGCCAGGTGCAGTGGCTCACGCCTGTAATCTCAGCACTTTGGGAGACAAAGGTGGGTGGATCAGGAGGTCAGGAGTTCAAGACCACCTGGCCAAGATGGTAAAACCCCATCTCTACTAAAAATACAAAAAAAAAAAAAAAATTAGCCAGGTGCAGTGGCAGGCGCCTACAATCCCAGCTACTCGGGAGGCTCAAGCAGGAGAATCCCTTGAACCTGGGAGGCGGCGGTTGTAGTGAGCCGAGATCATGCCACCGCACTCCAGCTTGGATGACAGAGTGAGACTCCATCTCAAAAAAGGAAAACTAAAAAACTCTGTGGTACTGGGCTGAAATTGTAGGTTCAGTGTGAACTCATGGTGAGATAGAGACAGGGACAGATAAAAAGAGAAAGCAACATACCTAGCTACATAAAAATGTGCATGGAGGGTGTGTATAGGCAATACATGCATTTCCTCACTCTCTTCACTAGGGAAGGCTAGAATCAATGACATTCTAGGAAGAAGTGGGCACACCTGACACCCAGATCCTATCTCCTCAATACTGTGCTCCACTGGAAGGAACCAAAGATCCTTGGAGAAATGGCTAATCCAAGGCTGGAGCAGAGAAAGTGCAAGATGAGCCCGGAATACATTGTGCCTTGTGGAAAGCAACAAATGATGATGCAAATGTCAACAGAAACCACTGCTGGAAGGGACTCCCACTGGCCGTATATGGAACAATTTGAGCATAAAAACAAATTATGATAACAGATACAATCGGTTAAGTAGGAATCCATGAGTTCATACTCATCTAAATAAACAAAAATAAATAAATGGGTAAAAAAGACATCTCTTTACAGGAGAATGCCAACTAATAAATGCAGAAGCCATTGAATTAGAAAAAAATAACCATTTCACAGAAAATAAATGATTCAGGCAAAAATCATCACTGGATGCTAAATCTAGCATATGAAAGCTTGAGGAATAGAATAGCTACCTAAATTTAAAGTATCTCCCTGAAAAATATGTATGAATTATATGGTAAAAAACAGTAACTTTCAATGGAGAAATCTGACAGACACTACCTTCAGCAAGCGATCAAATCTATCATGCTCAGTGTAACGGGACAAACCAACATCAGAGGCCTCCAGATATGACACATTGAGAAGACACATCACTGCTTTTGTGGTATTCCTGCCAAAAATGCATAATTTCAATGTAACCAGGAAGAAATATAAGCCAACTCAAACTGAGAAACAGTCTGCAAAATAACTGATCTGTACTCTTCAAAAACACTCAAACGATGAACGTCGAAGACTGAGGACCTACTCCAGATTAAAGGCGCCCATAGAGACATCATAATAAGATGCAACATGTGAACGTGGATTGGACTCCAGGGTTTTTTTGTTTTTTGTTTTGGCTATAAAAGACATTATTGGAACCACTAACAAAATATGAACATGGTCTTCAGATTACATAATAGTATTGTATCAATGGCAATATCCTGATTTTAATGATTATGTTACGGTCATATAAATGTTCTTATTCTTAGGAAACACACTGAAATATTAAGGTACAAACAGGCATAATGACAGCAACTTGCTCTCAAGTGGTTTAGAAAAAGAGTGAGTATATTTTTAGAGACAAAATTAAGAAGAAAATGTGTTAAAATGTTAACGATGAGGGAATCTAAGCGAATGGTAGACTTTGTATTATTCCTGCAACTTTTCTGTAAGTCTAAAATTATGTCAAATTAAAAAATACTTTTGCTGACTAAAAATGGAGGACAGATAAACAATCATTAGGGATGGAATCTTAATGGTGGCTTTGGCTTTGGCTTTGGTGCGGGGCCCACCTTCGTGGTGGGAGAGGGATGTGTGCTGAAGGCCAGATGAGGTAGTTCTAGTTCCAGGAGTGGGCTCTGCCTTTTGCCATGTTACTCCTCCCTCTAGCCTCCCCAATAACCAAGGGTGTTATATATCAGGCCTTCCCAGTAAGTATTCTAATTACTACTAGTACTTTCCACTGCCTTGCTGAGAGGAGTCAGATACTCTTGGGACAAAATTAAAAGCCAGTAACACAGGACTCTCTTAATACCCATTGTCAGGTTTGCCCTGGGGAGCCTGCTAATCTCTATGCCCTAAAGGCGCCCTAGGCAATCACTTCCTATCGAAATGAATGCGGCTCTTCTTTGCCAAGGGAGAAGGCACCTACAGAGTCCTTTGACATGGTACCTCTACCCTCTGCTAGATAAAACCACATGTAAATAGGATGGCTAATTGTTCTACAGTGAAGAAGTACTGTGCAGTTAGGAACAAAAGTAAAGATGAGAAGCTATCTGGTTTGGGGTGATGAGTCTTTGGGAGGACGCATCAGACTAGGGCAGGTATACACAGTCATTAACATTGCCCTTGGGCTCAGTCCCAACTGGAAGGGAAGTCCTGAGTAAGGCCCAGTATGGCATCTATTTCCCACCTAGAAAGCCTCTCCCAGCGGCCCGGTACGGTGGCTCAAGCCTGTAATCCCAGCACTTTGGGAGGCCGAGGCGGGTGGATCACGAGGTCAGGAGATCAAGACCATCCTGGCTAACATGGTGAAACCCCATCTCTACTAAAAATACAAAAAACTAGCCGGGCGTCGTGGCGGGCACCTGTAGTCCCAGCTACTCAGAGGCTGAGGCGGGAGAATGGCGTGAACCCGGGAGGCGGAGCTTGCAGTGGGCCGAGATCGTGCCACTGCACTCCAGCCTGGGCAACACAGCGAGACTCCGTCTCCAAAAAAAAAAAAAAAGAAAGCCTCTCCCAGAATCCAACCCCAACTTACGGCAGAAGTCATAGGTCCGCCAGGGCCCCACCTCCACGTCGGCATTCTTGCAGGCGCTTGCATAGCGGGCCACAGAGTCACAGAGCTCCGACTCATTGCCCCCACTCTGGCACAGGCGGAAGAGGCAGGTGCGGTAGTAGGCAGTGACGTTCACCACCCCATGGCACTCCAGGAAGGAGCTGTTAGAGGGGTCGTTGATGATGCCGCACCTGGAGCGGCTTCGATAAAACTTGAGCAGCTCGGAGTCATTGTTGCAGGCCTTCAGCAGGTCCCCACACTCCCCGTTGCAGATCTCCTCAAAAGTTGTCCAGCTTTCCAGGAACACTGCCAGGTTGTCTGTGCACTTGCCATTGGGGAGACAGAACTCGTCACTGATGTTGGCGTTGAAGAAGCCACACAAGCCCCCCGTGCAGTTGAAGTACGTGGTGGACAGCCGGATGTACAACAGACCTACGTCTGAGTACTGGACAGTCACCACGCCCCTGGACTCCACTGTCGTACTGTTTTTGTTTCGATAAATTTCCAGCTTCCCAGAAGGATGGAAAAAAGGCAATTCCACTTCCTGACCATTCAACTGAAAAATCAAATCATTCTTATCAATTCCAGGGACACACAGAGGACTCCCCATTTCCTAGGCTGTGGGATAAAGACATGGTCTGCCCTATTGCTAGCCTTTTGAGAGAGGTCAAGAAGCTGATGGAACCCACACAGAAAGCAACCAATTTGTTATGGGCTTCTTTATTTATTTCTTTTTGAATTCCCGTGATTAGACCCATTGGCTGTTTATATGTGTGTTCTGGACCCAAAGCTAGCCCATAACAAACTAAACTGAAGTGTGAACAAAAACCGCCTTAGATACGTGGCTCCCTCCTGCTGCCTGACATCTCTGTTTTGGTACCTTTCAAAACAATTCCCCTCCTTTCCTGCTTTTCTGGCTCCTTTTCTCTTCCAATCTTACTTTTCCTGTGTCCCAGCTCCTCCAGGGCACATAGGATATCTCTAATGATCTAGGTGTCCATTCACCTGTCTACTTCCTACTAGTCTATTAACAAATAAATCTCTGCCAGTGTGGCAATGGGAATAAAAACACATCCCTTCCAGTTTGTGGATGTGTATTTTATTATCTCCTTGGGCAGTACTGTGTTGGCTTTTGTTCAAACTAGATTTCAGGTGACATAAAATGCATGTTGCATCCCAGTTCTGCAACAATTAGCTATGGGACCTTCACCTACCCTCTTAGTATCTTCATGTGAAATGAGGAGCTGCACTCGATAATTCTCAAGATGCCTTCTAGAGCTAATGATCTATGAGTCTGGGCGCCTAATGATGGGTTTTTCAGAGCAGGTCAGAGGGGTGGGAGTCACCCCTTACATCATCCCACATAGACTGGCACATACAGGTAGGGGAGTTAGTAGGGTGCAAGGGTTAAGAGCACAGATTCTGGAGCCAGCCAGGTGGGTGTGAATCCCCCTTCACAGTTATGTGTGCCTGTGGAAGTTACTTAGCCTGTCTGCTCCTCAGCTTTCCCATCTATAAAACGAGGATCATAAGATGAAGTGTGATACTGCTTATAAGGGGCTTAGAATAGTGCTTGGCACACAGTAAGTGTTCTGTAAGTATTTGCTATTCTGGAGAGCTGGTCCTGCTCTATCTAATTGGAGAAATCCCAGCTGCATGCCATTTCTCCACCTGATAAGTCTTATTTGGTGCAGATCATTAGAAAACACTCCTGTTTGCAGCCATCTTCTTCCCAAAATCCACTCATAGCAGAGGCAGAAAGGCAAGCCTGAAGAGGATGGTGAGCTCCTCCTCCTGGCTAGACGTACCAGGAACCCCTCTAAAGGAGCAAGGAGACTTACCTTGACTTCCGAAGCCCCAATACCTCCTATCTTGACCTCCTGGTTGGCCACCAAGATCCGAAGTCCCCGCAGCCAAGTAGGTCCTGCATCGGGCTTCTTCTTGTTGATGTCGATTTCCAAGTACTCTGGGCGCTCAGGGCAGGTCTTCAGGAGTGTGTAGGAGAACTCGGAGGGGTAGGCGTAGGCAGCGCCATCAAAGGTGTGCAGCACCTCGTTCTGGCTGAGCAGGCACACGGTCTCCCGCTTAGGGAAGCAGCCCTGGTAGCCGTCCTCCACGGCACACACCTCCCCGCTGCTGCAGGTCTTGTTGAAGCAGTAGATGTCCCCACCCTCCTCGCACAGGCACTGCACCGTGCAGTTGGCCGTGGCCCAGAAGAACTCCCCCATGGTGTAGTAGTGGCCATCGAACTCGCAGCCGCACTTGTGCAGCGGGACGCACTGGCTGGTGCTGAGGAGGAAGCCCTGGTTGCACTCGCAGCCCTCCGTGCACGGCGTGGCGCAGTTCTGCGAGGCCGTCAGGTCGGAGCATGTGTCGGGGCAGCTGCTGGTGCACACGGAGTAGTGGCTGAAGCTCGGGCACTGCACCGTGGACACTGACGCGGGGAAAGGAACAGAGCCGATAACAAGGTGAATGGACCCCGACTGCCAACCGGCCAGAATCTTAACGCTCCTCCTGGATCATTTAGTTCCTAGAGAGAGGGTCAAGCGGCCACTCGGGGAAGAGAGAATTGAGGTTGTATCTGTAAAACCCAGCTCAATGACTCTCCTAATAACTACTGAGCAGCATGATTGGACTGTGAACTTCTATTGGAATTTGATCATCTTGACTAAAATTAAACTTTCAGGATGCCATCCTTTCTAGACTACTGATTACCCAATATAGGTTTATTATTTGGTGATCCACACTATCGAGATGTTTTAAGAGCTTCCACTGATGGACATATAAATTGATCTGATTTTAAAGAGCATGGCCCATTCTTAGAAGGAAATTAATCCAATTTTCAGGAGAAATGAAAAATGTAACCATTAGAGGAGTAATTTGAAAACGTGAAATTTGTAACAGCGAGGTACTTAAAAGACCTAAGTGTGACCAAGGAAGATTGTGGGGATGAATTCCCTGGGATATTAAAAATAAGAAAGAACCCTGGCTACCTCCAAAGAATTCAAAGAATTTGTGTGGCTATTTCTCCAGGAGACTAGGCAAGATGTCTTCTAAAGGCCCTTCTTGCCTCAGAAATCTTCGGTTTAATAACATCTGGGCCTACATAAATGTTTGAGTCTGGTTGAATCCAACAAGCAGGGGCTCAGGGGCCTAGTAAACTAGCTCTCTGAATTAAATAGAGTCCATTGCACCAGAATAAGAGAGAGAAAAGAAAGAGAAATGTAGAGGATGGGAAAGTAGTGACACTAGAAAATATCTATCTGTAGCCATTGTAACATTTGAGTTAGATAATTTGGATGCTCTTGGCTTATACAAGGATAAAGAGAAGCCATATTCAATCTCAACTTGAATCTAAATATGGATGCTCTGGTCATAAGAGAGGCTGGTCAGTCACACAGCAAGAATACAGTTGCTTGTATTGTAGTTTGACCAAAACTCTTAAGAATGGAATCTGATACATGATGGTTTACGTGACTCCAACTTATACTGATAGGAAGAATTCTCCCTCTAGCCTTGGAACTTAAACCTTTAAATCTTCTCAACTCTCTAATACTCTCAAATGCATGGATTACAATTTTCTATTTACTCATATGGAGAAAACCAAAGACTAAGAAAGAAATGAAATCTATTTGTTTTTAAACTGTGTATAACTAGAAAAAGAAATAAATATTTAAGTGGGATACAAGGAAAAAATAATGAGACAACTAAATGGTACAAAATGCTTAATCCAAAAGTGTAATTCAAAAGAGCCAGGATTTCCCTCAAAGTTGGGGCTTTTCCTAACCACTCCTAACATTTAAGAAAAAGGGCTTCTTTACTCATATGCTGTACTGCTCATCTGCAGCAGCAGCAGGGCAAAAACCCTAAAGGGTCTAATAGTGGAGAAGAAAGTGCCAAGGAACAATTGCTGCAGGTTCCATGTGGGAGGTGAGCTGTTTTCCCAAGGGCTAGTTTTGATGACCCAGGCCCACAGCTGCATTAACTCAACAGCCTAAAAAGTAGCCACCCCTACCTCTAGACACCCCACCTCCTCACTCAACTCTGGAGCTGCCATCCCCTGCTATGGGACTTCCTGCCATGCCTTCCATGTTTACAGACCAGGTATGTTCATCAATATGAACAATATGGGTTCTTGTTTCCTGGCTGTGGTATTAGGTAGGGGCAAAAGTAAAGATCCTTTCACAATTCGTTCTTTGTAATTTGTGCAATTTCAACCTCCCCTTCATTCTTGGGTCACAAGTCTTAACAAGGACATTTGGAGGAGCCCCCAAAGCCTATCCCCGCCCCCTACACAAGAGAGACCTGTCATGGGGATGGGATACCAGCTTACCACACCCAGTCTGGGTTCGCCAGTCTCCAATTGGAATGCCAAGGGTTTGGCACACAAGAGCGTAGGCCTGGATGGCTTGGCAGAGGAGCGTGCCATTGTCCCTCACACTGCACAGGTCATACACGCAGCTATGCACAAAAGCAGTGGGGTCCACGACAGTGCCACACTCCCACAGGGGCCCATCTGTCTTGTTGAGGAAGCCGCAGTAGTCAGAGCCAAAGTAGAGGGCTTCAGTGGCAGCGTCACATTGGGTGCAGTTGTCCACGCAGCCGGAGTCGCACTTCCAGTCCGCGTGGTACACACGCCAGCTCTCTCCCAGATCCAGGACAGACATGGCCGGCCTGCCATCCGGGCGGAGGAAGTCATCCAGTGGGTTTTTATTATAGTTTCCACAGAGTCCACAGGTGGAGTTTATATAGGAGCCTGGGATGGAAATGGAGGCGTAGTGCTGGCCATCAAAAGTCACTAAGAGCCCAAAATCTGTTTCCACGGCAGTAGACATGCCACTCTGGTAGATTTTCACTGTCCCCAAGTCTAAGGTGACGGGCAAAGAAGTCACTAGGTCATTAACCTGCCAACAACAGTAATAGTGAAAGGCAGGTGAGCAGGCGCCCGGGCACTGGGTTCCAGCAGAGATCAGGAAAGGAAGGCAAAGCAACTCAATACTCCAGAAAGAATGGCCACCTAAATGGTCCAGGCTCCAGTGGGCTTCCCTCTGGTTAAGACAAAGGCCCGGGGGAAAATGGAGAGAGTTGCTTGTGGGCCAGCCCAAGCACTATGTATATGGGCTGTGGTTGCTGTGGCATACCGAGTGCCGCTACAGACTCCTCTGGGGACTGTCTGGTTGTCAACCTTTCCTGGCTGGCTCTTGGCTAGCTTCAAATCTTTTCTTCAAAGACCTGTCACCTCCCTTTTCCTCTGCATTCCTCTAAATATCCATTCTTTAAGTCTCAGCTTAAGCCATGCATTTCCCAGGACCCCCTTCAGGCCTTTAGTCCTCCTGATCCCACTCTCAGCTCGAGTGTGTGCTGGGTCCACTGTTGAACACAATTTAGCTTTGAGCCTGCCCTGATGTAGTATTCTCCAAGTGTTGTACTCTGTAACTTCCTTGTATCAGAACTACGTCATGTAACCATTCAACAACACATTTAAACACCTGCTAGGTACCAAGCACTATATCAGGAACTGAGATGTAAAGGGTTAAAAAACATAATTGCCCCTGCCCCTCAAGGAGCCCTCAGTCTGCTGAAGAAGAGGGACATGCATCGATACTTAGAGCACACTCTACAACTGTGAGTCAATAGAGGATACAATGGGAGAGCAGTAAATGAACGTTGAATCCAGCGTAGGGGAATCACGTAAAGTTTTTAGAAGCAGTTAAGTCTAACCTGGGTCTTTAAAGATAAACAGAAGTGGCCAAAGGAAGAGTCGGGGAAGGGCAGAGAAATCCAAGACAAGAGAGCAGATGCAGGAGCGTGAGGAACAGCTGGGTGGGGTTGGGGGGCAGACACTGAGGTGTTACTGGACTACAGAGGGAAGAGATGGCTGAAAATGAGGCTGGAGGTACAGGCAAGGTCCATTCATTCTACAAGTATGTATTTAGGCCTTTCTGTGTACCTAGCACTGTTCTAAGAGTTGGGGATTAGCAGCAAGTGAAATGAACAAAAATCTCTGCCTCATGGAACTTATATTTTAGCTAGGGAGACCAACAACAAGCAAAATAAATGAGTAAAACGTTTATGTCAGATGAATGTTAATGCAGAAAAATAAAGAGGAGGAAATACTTTTTTAAAAAGTGCTAAGGCACATATGTTTATTGCGGCACTATTCACAATAGCAAAGACTTGGAACCAACCCAAATGTCCATCAGTGACAGACTGGATTAAGAAAATGTGGCACATATACACCATGGAATACTATGCAGCCATAAAAAAGGATGAGTTTGTGTCCTTTGTAGGGACATGGATGCAGCTGGAAACCATCATTCTCAGCAAACTATTGCAAGAACAGAAAACCAAACACTGCATGTTCTCACTCATAGGTGGCAACTGAACAATGAGAACACTTGGACACAGAAAGGGGATCATCACACACTGGGGCCTGTTGTGGGGTGAGGGGAGGGGGGAGGGATAGCATTAGGAGATATACCTAATATAAATGACGAGTTAATGGGTGCAGCACACCAACATGGCACATGCATACATATGTAACAAACCTGCACGTTGTACCCATGTACCCTAGAACATAAAGTATAATAAAATAAATAAATAAATAAATAAATAAATAAATAGTGCTAAGGAAAAAGGTTTCTAATTTTAAATAGGGTGGTCAGGTAAGACCTCCTTGGGAAGGAGACATCTGAGATAAGGAAGCAAGCCATGTGGTTATCTGGGGTGAGACTGGCTCTTGAGGAGGGAACAGCAGCCCTAGGTTGGGAACATACCTGGGTGCTCCCAGGATTACAAGGGGTGTGGGGGACAGTGTGGCTGGAGAGAGACAGCAGGAGAGGGCAGCAACAGATGACGTCAGAGTGAGAAGAGCAGCCAGAACAAGCAGGGCCTGTCGGCCACTGTAAAGACTTTGGCTTTGGCTCTGAGCAAGACGGACAGCCCAGAGTGTTTAAAGCAAAGGGTCGGCATGATCTGACTTCTGCTTTAAAAGAATAGCTCTGGCTTCTGCGCTGAGAACAGATCTTGGAGGGCCTTTTAAGCCAATGTTAAAAACAAAACAAAAGTTGGATATCTATTCTGTAGGGAGAGCCCCTGAAGGCTCTTAAGCAAGGGAATGACACCATCAGATTTGTGTTTTAGAAAGCCCCTTCTGGCTAGCCTGAAGAACTTATTGAAGGAAGCTGAGATTAGAAATAGAGAAGCCAGACAGGCAACTGCTGCAGGAGTCCAGGGAGGTGATGAGGATGAGAGCCTAAACTAGCTGCAGACATGAGAGGGAGGGATGAGCTTATAGAACACACACAGCTGGATGTGGTGGTTTTGCAATGGGGCATGAGAAATGAGGGAAGAATCAAGAGTGAGCCCCAGGCATCCAGTACGGGTGAGTAAGTGGCTTGATAAGCTTCAAAGAGAGAGTTAATTTTCTTTTTCACCACTTACCATGCCTAGCACCTATAGACACTCATGCTCATGGGCTGGGATGGAATGACTTGTCTTAGAACAGCCCTCAGTGGGCTTGACTCTAAGTGCACATAAACTTTGCAGGGTGTCCTGGACCCACACTAATTTCTGGCACATGAGAAAAACAAGGGTCTTACCTGTCATCATTGTAGCTACTTTCTTAGTTGTCTGGGAGATGAGATGGTGGTTTGAGTATCCCTTCCAACATTTACCGTGGCAGATGCCACATGCATCTCTCTGTCTCTAGGGATTAGTAGTTGGTCCTCACCAAAATCACCCTTAATGGTCCATTCACTACAGTGTAGGCTTTTGCTAGAATGTACTTCAAAACTCTTCCAGCCTCTACCAATTACCCAAAGCTGCTAGCACTTTTTCTTTTTTTTTTTTTTGAGACACAGTCTTGCTCTGTCTCGCAGGCTGGAGTACAGTGGCACAAACATGGCTCACTGCAGCTTCAACCTCCCTGGCTCCAGTGATTCTCCCACCTCAGCCTCCTGAGTAGCTGGGACTACAGGTACACGCCACAACACCTGGCTATTTTGGCGCTCTCTCTCTCTCTCTCTCTCTCTCTCT